>NC_135507.1:104692618-104992618 GCF_052857255.1 Amblyomma americanum | reverse complement strand
CCCCATCAACGGGTTCGTCTTTTGCGCCTTGTATGTCGTCGCGGCCTTTATTACGTACAAGTCTCGCTGTTGCAAAACACGTGGTTAGCTTAGATAAATCGCGTTGCAGTTACATGTCAGCTCCGTGGAAGTTACAGCTCACATCAGTCGTCGCACTACAGCGCATAAATGCACGGCTGGCTCATGTTTTCCAACCAAAAACCAAACCGCCCAGAGAGGGCGCTGCCTGCGCCTTCCCCACGCATGCGCAGAAACTTCTCCGCAAATGTCAATTGGTTTTTGAGGAAAGGAAGTAACGCTTTATCTGTCTCAGACATCTCAGTGGACACCGGAACTGCGCCATAAGGGAAGGGAGAAAGAAGGGACTGAGAGAAGAAAGGAAGAAAGAGGTGCCGTAGTGGAAGGCTCCAGAATAATTTCGACCACCTGGGGATCTTTAACGTGCACACACATCGCACAGCACACGGGCGCCTCTTCCGTTTCGCCTCCATCGAAACGCGGCCGCAGCGGTCGGGTTCGAACCCGGGCACTCAGGCTCAATAGACGAGCGCCTTAACCGCTGAGCCACCGCGGCGGGTTTCCGTATTTGCCTTAGGGCGGTAAACATAACTGGCGACGGCAGAGTTGGGTGCGCAGATGAAGTAAGGAAGTAGCGTGGCTACACCTTACGCAGGTAAGTGTTGATTGTAGATCCGTGGGATACGCCTTTATGGTGCACTTAATGCTATTGGGGCTGATCACGAATAGTATGATGATGATAGTGACTGCACGTGCGTAAAATTGTCACTGCGTTGTCCTATATTTCCAGCACACTCCCATTTCTATCCGGAGCGCTTCATTCGGACCCGGCGGACAACCATTCGTCCCTATTGGGTCCAGTGCTCCGTTTTACGAGACCCTAATTTTGACCTAAATGATATCAATAATAATAATAACGAAAAAAGTGGTCCGTGTCTGGCTTGGGGCATGGTCCTGGTACCGAATTAATAGACAGTTTTAGCGTAGCCGAACAACCGTAAGGCAAACACGGCAACGCTAAAACTCTATTAATTAGGCATACCAGGACCATCCCCCAAGCCGGACACAGACCACTTTAGCGAAGTTGGAAACACAGAGGGCTGCCACACCAACATGTCCGTAGTTCCAAAAACCGAAGGCGTGGTTGTGTCCTCACGGACCGCACTAGTACGGGTAGACCAAAGTGCGTCAAACGCGGCCCCATATCGGTGTTATCCAAATGATCTTCTCGTTGTTGAGTTTTCGTCACTTGGCAGCGCCGGAAGCAGCTTTCCCTTTCGACACATATACGAGCACAGTATGTGGAAGTTAGCATCGTTAAAACGAAGCGTACCATTCAATGAGTGAGCAATTCGTTCACGCGGACGAGCCTCCCGGTAGCGTATTGTCAAACTCACGCCTGGCATCTTGCAGAGCACAGGTGATCGTGGCCCGCCTGACGGTTTACGAGGGTGAGTTTCCCAGCAGCGCCTTTGACAGTTTCACACTACACAGCTGGGCCTCTTACGTGGGCATCTTGTTTCCAGGTTCTTTTAACAGACACGTGTGCAGCTGACATTTCAGGGGAAAAAAATAATAACCATAATAATACTTTATTGCGCCAAATATTTAAAAAATATACAAAAATCCGGCCTGCCAAAGCCTCATAGGGCTTGAGTGGCAGAACCCGACAGGCAGCGGAACTGCGCAGATATACACACAGGCATAAACGCACATTAAAAATTACTGAACATCAAATTAGTACAGTGGCAAAATAAAAATAGACAGAAAACACTTGTTACATGCAAAAAAAGAAAAACCTCATCAGAATAAATTGCGAGGAAGGTGAACCAAAATGGCGTGGAAATACCTCAGATCAGTGCAAAAAATACAGCAGTAACCAATGAAATCCCAGGACTTACTTGACAGGTGGTAAAGCATATATATATGTACAACGTCGTAAACCCACAGCATCTTTTTTATTTTATATTTAGTTTTTGCCAGGCGGACAATTGGGGGTACCCTGTTAAAGTAAAAGGGAACGTAATAATCTCTTACTCGCTTTCCATATCTTGTAAACCGTCGGGGAATCCAAAAACGTTCCTTCGGTCCAAGAGACCGTGTGGGAACATACGGAATCTTATAGTCACCAAACCTAAAATGTTTCATTACAATCGTTTCCATCAAAAGGCGATCGAAATCAGGTAGCGAAAATAGCTTAAAAATATCAGAATTGGAGTGAAGGCCTAAATCATTGCCAATGTTTTTTTAACAAAGATCGTAGGAAAGAGTTGATCCTGTACTCATAACGAACTGCACAGTGACCATAAATCGTTATGCCAAAACGCAGTACGCTATAACCAAGAGCGTTTACAATAACTTTGCTTATTGAAAGCGAGATGTAGTACCCATGTTGTAAAGCACACAGGAGACGGTGCGGAGCTTTTTACAAACATGGGATAAGTGATCATTCCATGAAAGAGCAATGTCAAAGTATACTCCTGGGTATTTTACTGTAGTTGTATAGCTCAGGGGCACACATTGACATTGACAACAATCAGATCCGTGCAAGAACAGCTGATGGTTTAAATCTACCTTCTTCATCGATCGGGCTGTAGAAGCATATAAGTTTAGTCTTAGAGCTGTTAACTTTGATTAGGTTGTGTGAGAACCAGTCCGTAGCAATAGTTGCTGCAGTTTGAAGAGAAGAAAGTGAGTCAGAGTAGTTCGGCGACTGGTATACGAGGACAGTATTGTCAGCGTAGTGATACAGGCATACAGGCACAGCGTTTGAAAGGTCATTCGCGTAGACGTGAAACAACAGGGGACGAATTTTAGAACCTTGAGGAACGCCAGCCTTTATTAGCAAAGAAGCGCTCTTTTTTCGCTCAAAGTCGGACAGCCGGAAAAACCGGACTTGCCCAGGACCGCAGTGATACTCTGAAGTTTTCGCTTCTGATGAAGGATCGCTTATAGCAGTGTTGAACTCGACGCTGGTTAGAGCGTACGAGCCTCGAGTCGAACTCTTCACTTGGGAGTGAAACGCGAACCACCTTTGCAGGCTGTGTTCAAAACTGGGTTTGCCACCGAAAGGGCGCAGTGGGGTTTGCGGAGCCTCCTCCAAGCACACACCAGTGAAGAAGCCGGGCGCCGGGCCGGGGGTGGCTTGTACCTATTTTCACCTGTGGGTGCTCGGCGGTGGGTTTAGAACCAACCAAGATGTACAAACAGTTTCTCGGCAGAAAAGTGCGTTTCCCGAAAGCTGCTCGCATCTACTGCTGGCCCCGTACAAGGCTCTAAAGGGACACTGAGGAGAAGTCAATACATTATATGTTCTTAAAAACACATCAGCCTGGCCTCGTTGGTGTTTCTCCAGCAGAAGAAACCAGAGACGTAAGGACGACGGTTTCTTGGCACGCGGTGCTGAGAATTGAAATGGTGTCCCTCCACCATTAGCCAGCTCCTTCGGTGTTTGAATCTTGGCTGGTTGTAGAGTTGCAGGCGATGGGGTTTGAGTTTAGGGCATCGGAGGACAAGCCTCTGTCTTGCAGTGGACGTAATTAGACTCATACGTTATAAAGTTACATTATATCATTCGAGATCACCAGGCAAAGGCTTGCTAACGCAGCAGCAGATACTGCTGCCATTTAAACCACCTCGTGAGCAACGATAATCATATCTGGCACCTCCTTGGCACAATCATCGTTCCGCATATGAACCCTGACATTTCTTGAATGTTTCCGTAACTAATTCTGCCTCTTTTTGATTGTCGGAACGGCAGATCACTAATTAATTCCCCCAAGATACGCATCCAGAGCCTCGGCAGGAACTGATACTAGTTCCCATACTTGGATACCAGCGCTGCCCTGTGTACTTCCTGTGTCCCCGTCGCTCGTGTAAGTTGGGAACTTGTGGACCGCTTCCTCTCGTCTGCCCCTCACCGCTCCAGTCCTCCAGATCACCGACGCGTTGAGTGCGCGCCGGTTTCGGGCACACGTGTCCTAAAGAGTCAGAATCGGCGTGTATGCGGCAAGGGCGGCCAGCAGAAAAGAGGGAGAAAGAGGAGCTGGCGGGAAGCCAGTGGATACGGTTCGGGGCGGTAATGTGTTGGGGAGCACCAGAGGGATGTGCGACACTGGAAGTCAATGTGGCCAGCTGTGGCGAAGGCCACGCTGGGCGACATCCACGGCTGGTTGTAATGGCGAAAACGAGGAGAGTCGCGCACGGGACCTGGTTGTGTGTGTACAGACACGACGGGAATAAGGGGTGTGTGAAAAGGCGCACGAGTTCAGCCGTAGGGTCATAGGACGCCATAGGAGAGTGTGTCGGCTGCTCTGGTACAGCAACACCCCCTAGAGTGTGTTGGGTACAGCCACTGCCGAGAGAGAGAGCGAGAGCGCAAAAGAAAAAAAGAAGGAAAAACAGCTCGGGCCCGCATGCTACACGTGCAATAGCAGAGCTAGCCGCTCGAACGCGACGCTTCTCGAGTGACTCTCGCCCGGCGGGGTGACAAAAGGACCGGCAGCACACCGCATGTGGGAGGGGAGTTCGCTGCAGTTTGCCGCCGCGAGTGACTCTGCCGACAGTGCACCCGCGGCTTCGGTCCCACAAAGGGCTTGACTCCCCAGCTTGCCCGACGCCGTCAGCGACACCTCCTCCCACAACTGCCTCTCATCCTCTCTTCGGTTATACAGCGAATGCCGCGGAACCGAGATTCCACGCGTGCGAGAGTACGCTTCGGGGGGTCGCGGCGGAACCAGAAAGGGCCCGGTGTTAGGAAAAACTGGGGGAAAGTGGGCGAGGGTGGAGGGCGAGAACTAGACGGCGCAGGTGTCGCGTTCAGGACTCACGGACACTGCTATCCGCTTACTCTCATACACCCGTCCCCGTCAACAGTACTATATCCCCCCGCCCCCTCCCTGCCTGCTGGCTGTCCCCTCTTTCCGGGGCTCAATTTTCTACTTGAACAACTCTCCACGCTGCCTTTTCTTCCTCACCAGGCGGACAAGGCTGCGAAAGGGCAGCGGGGCCGCCAGCAGAGGGCGCACGAAGCGGCGGCGAGAACACAACAGCGGTGGCCTGCGTTGTTTGGCCGAGCGGTGCGACGCACAAGGGACCGGATGACACGATGAAGAAGAAGAAACACATAGGTAAAAAAAAAGAGTGCACGCCAGAGGGAGAGAGAGCCCGCGAGAAGCGTCACACCCCGACACGGGTCATTGCGCGCCAGTGGATGCGTTCTTCGCGGATCTGGTGCACTGCCCAGAGCGCAGCCCAGCGGACGGCGTGCCTTTGTGCTCGCCAGCTGTGGGTTGGTGGAAGGGGATGCGGCACTGCTGATAGCAAGCTCCGAGGAAAACCTATGGTAGTGAGAAGAGGGCGGGGGAGACGGTGTCGGAAGCCAAATCTCGTAAGCATGGACACACGAACGCTAGATCGCTTTTGCTTAAACCGTGTGCCCTGACGGAGACAGCGCGCAGGATCAGACTGAGAATTTCTGGCGTTACGCTCTGCTACTGAGTAGCTGCCAACGGAACGTTGGTAGTTGGGAAAAATGTGTTTCAACGATGAGGCCAACGGCCAGAGTGATATATCGTGTGTTACAGCGAACACTTTCAAAATTGTTCAAAAATGGCCTTTTTGGGACAAAGAAATGGATTTTGCTGCGTAGTATTCCAGTGTTGGCGGGCACCAGGAAACCGGTGAATTATCTTCTGTAGTAAGATGGTCAATTAATTTTTAATAAATAAATTTTTAACTGATATTGTTAGGCGCTTAGTTGCAATTAGAGAATTGTTGCAGCTGGTCGTTAGTAATAGCCGCATCAGCTCTAAGAATTTCGAAAATGCGATTACCTTTGGCGCTGTGGCTGGAGAGAATTTGCCATTTTCGACCAGTTACGTGCATTGGAGGGTTGCTTTGCCTGCATACGTTCGAATGCGCATGTATTTTCGCACGATGCAGCCAAATTTTGTCGAGCCACAGCGGCGAGGGTAACCGCGTTTTCGAAATTCTTAGAACTGATATGGCCATTACTAACAACCGGCTACTAGTTAAAAAGTTAATTATTGAAAATTTGTTAACCAGCTTACAAGACAACACACCGGTTTTCTGGTGTCCGCCAACGCTGGTAATACTATGCCTCGAAGGCCATCTTTTTACCTAAGAAATCCTATGTTTGAAAACGTTTGAAAGTATTCGCTGAAAGATCCGGTATATCTGAGCCGCGTTGATTAGAGTAGCCTGGGCAACACATTTTAAAAATATTTGGTTATTCACTTTTAATAATCAATCATCCTGTACATAATTGTACTTGTCAAAGCGCACTATTAGTGACGGTTGTCGGTGTCGTAGTGTTCGGCGTCTCTTTTTTTTTTCTTTAAATATATTTCAGCCGTTGCACAACACTCGACTGTTCAAGGGATGCTAAAAATAGCGAGGCGGCGGCTCGAGGAAGGCCGGAATAATTTGAAGCCATTGCTGACCCTAAAGTAAACTCAGCTCGTTTGATGACAGTTTAAGCGCAGCCTTCATAGGCTCACAAGGGATCCAACCAAAAGATGCGACCGACTCTGCAAAGGCACGCTATCACCCGGCCATCTTGGCGATCATTTGCGGGTTCTGAATCGGCAGTGTTTGGATTGGCGAATTTCATAGGAGGCAGTACGCTAACTACAATAACAGACTTAAAATATTCGATTACACTCTGTGTATCCGCCAATCGCGTCACAATGGGGCGCGGGAGGTGCGGACGTACAGTCTAAACACGAATATGCCTATAATGTGAATAAAAAGTGAATAGGCTGTCCTCCAGCGCACTTCCTTTTATAAAAGGAAAATGCAAGGAAGGAGAGCTTACTCTTTGCTAACCCCTTCTTGTTTAGAGTGCAGCACTGGGTGCAGCACTGAGATGGGTGCAGCTGCAGCGCAAAGGGTGGGAGGGGGGATTTTATAAGGTACCGAATCTGCGCTTGCCTTCTAGCCTTCGTGCCTAAAGGGTTCAGCTCAAGTTAAGGACAACACAGCGAGCCCTTGAAAGGAAAATGATAGGTGTAACGTTAAGAGACCAGAAGAGGGCAAAGCGGTTGGGGGAACAAACGCGGATTAATGACATCCTGGTCGAAATCAAGGGGAAGAAATGGGCTTGGGCAGGGCATGTAATGCGAAGGCAAGATAACCGCTAGCTGGTCCCTAAGGGTAACTAACGGAGTGGATTCCAAGAGAAGGCATGCGTAGCAGGGGGCGGCAGAAGGTTAGGTGGGCGGATGGGATTAAGAAGTTCGCAGGCATAGGGTGGGCGCAGCTGGCAAAGGACCGGGTTAATTGGAGAGACATGGGAGAGGCCTTTGCAATGCAGTGGGCGTAGTCAGGCTGATGGTAATGATGATGCTTAAAATGTTCGAGGTTAAAATGGAAATGTGCTGGCCTTACGTTTTTGCACGATTTGGAAAGAGAGTGTTACCACGAATGTTGATACGTTTTCAGATAATGTTCGCATTCCTTAGCCATTTATCGCCATTTTAAGCTTTCCGTTGTCTGTCCAGATAGCCCGTTGTGTCATCTGGCGGTGCGGGCCAGGCACTTTATTTTTCTTTATTTTTCCTGTCCAACCTAATCTCTGCCTGTCCAGGCATAGATCTATATGGAAACGTTGGCCCTGCCTATTCCTTCATTAATATTCCCCTAAAAAAAATCTAAAGCGCTCGTTCTCTGCTTCGTTTTGAAGGAATGGACCTTTAAATATCGTCACGACGCTAAGTTCGATTCCATTTTGTGATCTCCACTCTGATTACGTCAGATGACTGTGGAGGGCGATTACTGCGAAAAGACCACAATCGTTTCATGTCGTGGGCTCTATCGGTCAGCCAAACCATCCGGCCTCTTTCAGATGGATGGCGGACTCTCCCTAGGGGGCTTCCAGCGGACTACATGTTCGGGCTACCTCGACTTCGTGGTGGTCTTATCGCCTATGTTTTCTGCATTTTCAATCTACTTTCAGCCTTTCATTCCGCTTTTCTTCAAGCATAGCTCTTGCTGTATTGAGCGAAGTCTCAGTTCTTCCGCGACCAACTCACCATTATGAGCCATGCAGTCGAGGCCTCTGTACGGAGTATAACCGGAACCGACGAAATCCACTCTGTCGAGGACCTCCCTGCTCTACCGCCAACGAAGGATATATTTGGAGCTTCGGAAGTCTGTTCGTATTTCCGTTGTCCTGTTAAACATTTCGCCAGCACAACCCGAACTAACATAGCGCTTCAATAAACACATAAATTTTACCTTGGAGGGACCGAACATTCTTCTGTCCAATGCCTCGGCACCCACTGATATTTCAGTTTACTCCAATTTTTTTTATACTTGCTATTGTACTAATATATATATATATATATATATATATATATATATATATATATATATATATATATATATATATATATATATATATATGTGTGTGTGTGTGTGTGTGTGTGTGTGTGTGTGTGTGTGTGTGTGTGTGCGTGCGTGTGTGTGTGTGTGTGTGTGTGTGTGTGTGTGTGTGTGTGTGTGTGTGTGTGTGCGTGCGTGTGTGCGTGCGTGCGTGTGTGTGTGCGTGTGCGTGTGCGTGTGCGTGCGTGCGTGCGTGCGTGCGTGTGTATTTCCTGCTGTATGCTTTTCAAAAGGTCATCCGTGGGTCCTTCAAGTGATTTCACATTCCTTATTAACCGGGATTGGTGCTGTTCTAGCAAAAAAAAAAAGCAGAATCATGGACGCCATCCCTGCTTATACCAGCCGCCTTCCCTTTATCACAAAATGCTATTGCTTGAGGCTTAGGTGATCTGTTGCCAGGTGTCGCCCTTACCTATTCGGTCGGCAAGCCCAGCTTTCCGGGACATGGCCGTTTAGTTCGTAAAGCTGCCACCAAGGGCCGCTTCCGCCTGAACTCCTCCTTTCTCTTTTTTCCCCTTTCCTGCCTCGCATAGCCGCACGCAGGCAGGCGGGAGGGAACACAGCGGTGAGGTTGGGCGGTGGGGATGAAAATAAAATGAATGCTGAGGAAGGAAGAAGTAAACAAAAATTGGCGGTGGTTTAGCTCTGGTTAAACCTTGTGTGACGTGATAGCTTCAGCTGGCCGGGTGGAACTTGGTCACGTGACCAACCACGTGATCAGCCACGGCGCCGTGCCGCCGACAGCTGCTGCGCACCCCGGGACCAACACAGCCGCAGGGTGGCGGCGCCGCCACGCTGAAGGCTCGAAATGCTGCCGTAATGTAGCTATCGCTACAAAACGAGCAGCGAAATGAAACCGGAATGTATAACGCACGCAGGAGATCGACACTGATGTTTATAGCCGAGTGGTTAAATGATAATGAAAATTGTAAGAAAAAAATATTGAAAAAATTACCAAGGTAGCCGATTTGATTACATTAAAAAAATTGTACGGCGGTAAAAGCAGACCTGTGGCTGTACCCAAGTATGGTGGCTCCAAACGACAATATGACTGGGCTGCGCAATCAAAGACCAAGCTGTTGTAGTAGGTTTCTCTAAAAACAGTCATCAAGGTGTACCGGCGACAAAACAACAAAATATGGTCTATGGTTTCGTGCTCACCATAGAATACGCAGACGGGTTTAAGAGCCAACCCAGACCTGTGCAAATAAATATTTAAGGGTGAGATCCGGCAGCGGGGCCTTGATAGAGATACCTCAACCTGCCATGAATGGCATGATTGTCTGCTCCACGAATACCTCAGGTGCAGGTAGTCATAAGATCTTAAAAGAGATCCAGTTGTCATTCTTAACAAATTCTGTCTTCTAAACCTCTCTGTTGTGATGTAGGCTATAGCCGGAACGATATGTAGCATGGGGCCATTCAGGGACGCCTTTGCCAGGCAGTCGGCAACTTCATTGGCTGTCACACCGCTATGACCTGGCACCCATATCATGTGAACAAGGCTCAAATGCGGAAGTAGTAATGAATGGAAGGTATTTAAGATTGGCGAATCCACAGCCGAAGCAAGGGACGAACACAAAGAAAGAGAGTCTGTAATGACAGCCATTGAAGAGAAAGCTGGCTCTAGTTTTTGAAGAGCAAGCACCACCGCCGGAAACTCAGCTTGGAAAATTGGTGTGTAGTCGGGAAGCCGCACAGAAAAAGACCAATCTAGAAGCGGTCAATATATTCCCGCCCCTGCCTTTTCATCACATTGGGAGGCGTCAGTAGCTATCGTTAAGCTAATAGGTAGTTTTTGTAAATGGTCTTCTAATAATCCATTTAAAATGTGGGGTGGCAAATGCTTAGCGTTTTTCGAGAAAATGTCATCACACACAATTTCTACAGAGTATACCCACTGTATTTCGTCGGAAGGATGTTATACAAAAGAACATTTAAAGGATCAAGCAAATTTTGTACCATAACTACCTTCGGGGTATGAAATCTAGGCCAGTGGACTCCAAGAAAGGAAGTCGGCTGGTAACAAAAAACAGACAAGGAGCGGTGTAAATCTGATTCATATATCCTTGGGTACGTCTGAACAGTTAAGAATTGAAATCTAGATGATAAAGGAGGAATACGGGCTTCAAGATAAAGCACGTTATTGGCCACAAATTTGGGAAGGCCAAGGCACAACCGAAGCGCCTCCCGCTCCAAAAGAACGAGTGGGCGAATTTTGTAAGCAGCCGTACCGGAAAACAGCACAGATCCAAATTCTAAAATTAGTCGGACATACAAAACATATATCAGCAAAAGTGCGCCTCTCCGCATTCTAGAACGGGGATTACTTAATCTACGCAACATGCCCACAGCACGAGCCCCTTTCGCTGCGACATGGTCATTGTGGGAGCGCCATGTGAGACTGTCATCATAAATGACACCAAGATATTTTAATGACTTTACTTGAGGAATATTTTGTCGCTGGTAACTGAGAGACAGATGAACAGGATCTTTCATTTTAAAAACAAGCACAGCGCACTTGTTTACATTTAACGTGAGACGTAAGTCACACAACCAGCTTTCAAGCAAATCTATGCACGTACGATTGCAGGCGCACATAGAGAGATTGAATGTCAGCTTCAGCAGTGAAAAATGCAATTTCGTCCGCATAGACGTACGTGCGAATGTGTTGATGGCTGAAAATAGAGCTCATTAGAATATTAAAGAGCACAGGCGACAGGACTGCCCCTTGTGGAACACCTCTGGATTGTATCTTCCAGAATTGACACCATTTAGTATACAAAAAGAACTCTGTTTTCAAGGAACGTAGATATCCACGCAAGTAAGTAATTCGGAAACTGCAGAGTATGAAATCTTTGCAATAATATGTAGTGTTCTACGCTGTCATAAGCTTTGGCTACATCTAATGTGACCAACGCAGCATGCATTTTTTGGTGCCGCGCAAGAATACGACTCTCAAGGCCGGTGTGAGCATTCCATATGGAATATTTTCGACGGAAACCAATTTGACAGCAACTAAGGATATTATTGCGGTCCACAAACTCCGAAACACGTAGGAGTATGACACTTTCAATTAACCACGTTTGATGTCAATGAAATGGGTCTAATATTATCCAGAGAATAGCCACCACCATTGTTTTTAGGTAAAGGGATCACATGGGCGATTTTTCACTCAGGAGGAATCCATGCATGTTTGATTGAAAAGTTAAGCAGCTGCAATAAGGATGTAGGGGACTCCTCAAAGAGGATCCTTAACATTTTTGATGTTACCCTATCAGGGCCAGGAGCAGCAGTAGTTAGCCTCAACACTATCGGGGAAAGCTCGGGAAGGGTAATAGGGGGGACATGCTGAATCTGGTCATCCACTGACGCCACAAACGCAGAGCGCAAAGAACGTACATAGGCGAAACGCTGCTCTATTCCTTTGGCAATTGTTTCTATTGCTTCTTGCGAGGTCGAAACACATGAGGGTGATTTTTCTGAAACCGGAATCTTTTTCCGCGATTTTAAGAATCCGAAAAGTGCACGACGATTTCCTGATATTGTTAGGAAATCAAAATGCTCGGATTCATAATTTCCTTTCGCTTGTGAGACTGTGCGTTTAAAAATAGCCGCAATGAACTTATAATCATGCCAATTTTTTGGGCCCCGATTGTGTAGGAGCTTCTTCCATGCAGCCTTTCTGCGTCTGTAATCCCGCGAGGAATCTGCATTCCAACATCTAGCTGAAGCGTTCCCTCTTGATGTACGTACCAAGAACTCGGACTTCTTTCGGCATTCCTCAATGGCCAAGCATATGCATTTTGCTGTATGCTCTTCAGCAGAATTAACCGCTGAAGCAAGAGCGGAGCGCAAAGAGGACGGGAACTGCGCATAGTTTGTATATGACCTCAGCTGTGAGCACGCCGGAGTTAAACGGCAATTAACATCATAAACGAACGGTATGGGATCGCTAGATGTTCCACAATCTGCAGACGACCATTTGAGTACAGGAACACTAGGGCTGGTGAAAGTTAAATCTAACACAGATCGAATTTGTGTGCGGAAAAATGTGTCCGAACCTGAATTCATACACAAAAGGTTGTTACCAGTAACCCAATCCCAAAGGCGCTCACTACAGAAATCTGTCCTAAAGCCCCACGACACATGATGAGAATTAAAGTCGCCGGCCAAGAGAATTGACTTCTGACAATTAAGGAGCAGGAGATCTAGCAGCCTGGTATCCTGCGCACCGCAAGGAAAATAAATATGTACTATTGAAAATGGATAGCACCCTGGAATTTCTAAATCTAAAGCCAATAACTCACAGTCTGTAGTAGAGGACTGAAAAGTAATCTTAGCCCTGTGACAAAATTTAGAAGAAACTAGTATGAGTAAGCCTCCTCCTCTTGACTGATGATCTTGTCGAAATGAAGAATAATTTTGCAAATGGAAGTGTTTTCCAGATGTCAGCCAAGTTTCTTGTAAAATAATTATGTCTGGATTATGTTGAGATATAAGGTACAGCAAGCCTGTTGAAGCTAAAAGAAGTGACCGACAGTTCCACTGGAGAACTCTTAACACCCCTATGGTTGAGAAATCCGGGCAGCGGCAACTGCCTGCCCTAAAATAGTTTCTTTTGGATAAGAGCCAATCCGTTGCTTCTTTGATTTCGGCTGAGGATGTGGAGAAGGAGGGTTATACATGGGGGATCCACTGCGTTAGAGGATTCGCGTATCCGAATCCACCATCTCTGCATCATGAATAATTTGAGCATTATCTGAATTAGTGGACCGAGGAAGTGGAGAAACAGCAGTAACTTGTTCCTGGGGCTGAGACTGCTCAGGCAAGGAATGTTGGGTCATTACCGAAGGCATGGCTGACATGGCAGAAGTCATTCCAATTTGCATGGCCTGGGATATCTGCGTTGCCAGAGCACTAGATATGCACTCTGTGACAGTGGACACTATCCTGTCAACCATCTTAGCCATAGATGCTTCCACAGCAGTCACTATTGTCTGAGAGGTAGACGAATATAGTGTCACTCCTGAACGGGCTGACACACCTGCATAGCCATGAGCTCTCTGTTTAATTTCTGAATTTGCTTTGCTGCAGCTGCGCCAGCACCTTCCAGGCACAGACAGGCCCGTATCTTCCAGGCCCATATCTTTTCGGAAAGCATCGTGCGCCGAAGATATCTAAGGATACCTGTGCGCCGACGATTGGACCAGGCGTGGTGACGTCGGCGGGCTGCGGCTACAAAAGCTCGGGGACGGCGTGGACCGCTCTTCACATGGCGGCAGTGGCGTGAGCAGCACGACCGACGCAGAGGCTAATTCCACAATTTGCTTTGCTGCAGGTTGGTCATTTTGCTTTATATATTTCTGTAGGTTGCAAGCTGCCACGCCGCTGCTGCCATTTGTGAATTGCTGCTCTTGCGATTTCTTCATAGCTTGCCTCACACTATCATGTCCAAAATCAGCAAGGAACTAGCGCTAGCGCTGGAAGAAATGAAGAAAGAAATCAGGGCTGAATTTAAAGCTTTCAGGGAATCACTTGAACGCGACGTCCGTAACGAGCTCAGAGAAATAAAAGCTAGTATGTCATTCATCAGTGAGAAATATGATGAGATGAAGGATGACCTGAAGAGCACAGTCGAGGAAATTAAGGAATTGCGTGAAGAAAATGCAATCTTAAGAAATAACTGTCATTCTCTTGCTGCCCAGGTCAAATTGTGTGATGCATGGCTGGTAAATTGTGAACAGTATTCCCAGAATGCAAATGTTGAACTAAAAGGAATACCCGTAATCCCAGATGAAAACTTGCTTGATATCCTGAATAGACTAGGTGAAAAAGTGGGTGAAAGTGTTGCGCCTTCCGACATAGACGTATGTCATAGGGTGGCCGTTCATGGAAGCAAAACAGAGAAGTACATAGTCGCACAATGTTTGCATCGAAAGAAGCGAGACGCTTTTCTTGAAAAGGCGCGAAAAAACGAGGCTGTCATGTACAGACCTTGGGTTCAAGGAAACGAGTCCAGTGTATGTGAACGAGCACCTGTGCCCAGATCGCAAGCGCTTGCTGGGGCTGGCGGTCAATAAGAAGCGCGAATCAAAGTGGAAGTTCGTCTGGGTGCGTGGAGGCCAGATCTATGCCCGGAAATCTGAAAACAGCACGCTGCTAAAGATAACGAATAGCAGTGATGTGGAAAAGATGACCTAAGAAGCTACCCCTCATCATGGACTGCTATCACCTGATTGATTCAGCACAGTTAAATAAGCTAGTTAGCACAAATGCAGTAAAACTTTTTCACTTGAACTGCCGTTCAATTAACAACAAAGTTGATGAAATAGAAGCCCTTTTTTCTGCTTTCGAATTTTCTTTTGATGTAATTATGTTTACCGAGACCTGGTACCAAGAGGATGCAAACTATTTAGTTCTAAGTAACTATGCACATTTTGTTCTCAATAGACCTGGGCGCCGAGGTGGTGGAGTGTCGTTACAGATATTGAACACATAAGCTGCAGTAGAAAACAAATCATTCACAGTTTCTACCCCAGATATTGAAATGCTGACAGTAGAAGGTGGAAATAACCTTTTCACCGTTTTATACCGTCCTCCTGATGGAAATTTGAGAAACTGCCTAGACGTTCTCGAAAGCCTGCTTGATTATGCAACAGCAAACCAGCAAATATTGTATTTATCGGGTGATTTGAACATTGATACGCGATGTGATTCAGCACCACACCGAGAATTCAAAAGCTTAATAGATGCCTATGGCTTTCTCAATCTTATCGAAGTACCTACACGCATCACGTGCTCTACATCTTCCTCCATTGATATTGTAATCACAAACGGGGAAAAATGCGAAAAAAAAGCTGGTACTATACTGTCCGACATAAGTGACCATCTTCCTGTTTTTGCTTTCGTCCCATCTGAGCGCCCTTATCGAGTCCCCGCACCGCCCTCTCCACTTTTTCGACGCATTGATATCACCACACTTGACCGTTTTCGTTCGATGCTATATGAAACAAGTTGGGCCGATGTGCTATCTTTAAAAGACGTGAATGAGGCGTATAATGTATTTTTGTTCAAAATAAATACAGTCTATGATAAATGTTTCCCGCAAGTCCGTCCGCGCAAACGCAATCCTAAGAAGCCATGGGTTACGCGAGAACTCCTGCGCAAAATAAAGACCGAAGGGAAAAGGTTTGCGCAATTCATGAAATCGCGGCAGCCTTCCAAGCTTGAGAAATATAAAAAAAATACCGAAACCAGCTAAATCGAGAGCTAAGAACTGCCAGATTAAGGTATTTTAGTAATGAATTTTCCGAGGGATCCAAAAGAAATGTTCACAACCAGATGGACCAATTGAACAAATTACTAAATCGCACCTCAAAAAACAACTATAAGGAAAATAATGAAAGATGGTATACCAAATAGTGGGGAGGAACTGTGTAATGAATTTAATAATTTCTGTGTTAACGTAACCAAAACATTATGCTGTCCCTCTGACACAACTGTGGGTTACGCGTATAACACGCCATGTATTCCGGAATCCCTCCATGTATCCCACACATGAAGATGAAATCAGGACAGTTTTTAGAAATCTAAGAAATAGCAGAGCTGAAGACAAAGATGGCTTTCAGGTCAAACCCTTCAAATTTGTAGTTGACATACTAGCCCCAATGCTGATGTATATCTACAACCTAGCAATAGCATCCGGTGTCTTTCCAAACGAAATGCAGGTAGCAAAAGTGACTGTCATTCACAAAGGTGGTGCTACGTCGGATATGGCTAATTACAGGCCTATTCTTCCGATATTATCCAAAGGCCTAGAAAAGATTGGTTACGTGAGAATTCATAATTTTCTAGTTAAACATTCAGTCTTATAAGACAGTCAATTCGGTTTCAGAAAACAAAGGTCCACGGAAACGGCACTAATTAAGCAAAAAGAGATTATAATAAATGCATTTGAGGAAAAGCTCCTTGTACCCGGAATATTTGTGGATTTTTCAAAAGCATTTGACCTGCTTAATCATGATTTACTGGTACATAAACTCAATCACTATGGCATTAGAGGAACGAGCTTATAATTAATTCAATCATATTTGAATTATCGTAAACAAATGGTCTCCCTTAATCACGCTATATCAAACTCACAACCTATCCTCTCTGGTGTACCCCAGGGCAGCATTCTGGGGCCGCTATTATTTAATATCTACGTTAATGATATATTTTCTGCTCCTCTTCCTGTACACATAATAGCGTATGCAGACGACCTCACAATGCTTGCCTTGGGTAATACAGAAACTGACCTACTAGCACTCGGCAATCAGTTCTTAGAATTCCTGCGTCAATGGTGCTCTAAGAATTTCCTAAAAGTAAACATTACCAAGACGAAAGCAATATTGTTTCGCGCTAAAAACGGAATGGTGCGTGCAAATCACGACCTTTGGTTAGGAAACAAATAAATTGAGGTCGTGCGAGCTGTGAAATGTCTTGGTGTTGTTTTCACCGAATCTCTTAATTGGGATAAACATATTGAGAATATGTGCGCTAAGATAAACAGGATTAATGGCATTATATGCCGCCAAAGACACACACTTCCCCCTAAAATAAAAATATTTATTTACAATGCATTTATATTGCCATATATAACCTATTGTCTCATCGTATGGGGGAAAACAACCAAGCAAAACCAAATGAAAATTCTAATTGTTCAAAAACGAGCAATTAGATTAATAGCTAATGTACCGTGGTATACTCATACGGGTCCCTACTTTGCAAAGTTTAATATCATGACAATCTCAGAGTTATTCCCATTCAAGCTAATCTCCATGTATAAAAATGCTGTTTCCACTAATAATGATTTCCTTTTATCAAGTCCCAACCTAACTCGTTCGATCCCATCCTACAATACACGGAACAAAATGTCATGGTGTGTACCTTTCTGCCGCACCACATACGGTAAGCAGTCATTGACATATAGTTTATCACATTTCCTAAATATGCTGCAAAATAACAACATTATACTTGAAGAGACTTCACGGTGTAAATTAGTCACACTTATTGCCATATTTGAATGTACATAGTTCATGATTAGAAGATGTATATATATATATATATATATATATATATATATATATATATATATATATATATATATATATATATATATATATATATATATATATATTAGCAGACAAGTTAAAGGAAATGAGGGGCCCGTTTGACAAATTTATGAAGGGGGCCAACAGTCACCGAAACCAAGGTGCATAGGGGAACGTTAATTTTTTTTTTTTAATGTGTTATGCTTATGAGTGGGATAATAATACTTACATTGTATCTCGGGTGATTGTTAATGAGTTTCCTGTACATAAAAATGTGGAGTAGTTTTCGTCAAATATCGTCCAGTGATATTAGAAGCGTAACATTATGCCAATGTCAAATGTAGATGCTTTGTAACTGTATTTGTGTGTGTGTGTGTGTGTGTGTGTGTGTGTGTGTGTGTGTGTGTGTGTGTGTGTGTGTGTGTGTGTGTGTGTGTGTGTGTGTGTGTGTGTGTGTGTGTGTGTGTGTGTGTGTGTGTGTGTGTGTGTGTGTGTGTGTGTGTGTGTGTGTGTGTGTGTGTGTGTGTGTGTGTGTGTGTGTGTGTGTGTGTGTGTGTGTGTGTGTGTGTGTGTGTGTGTGTGTGTGTGTGTGTGTGTGTGTGTGTGTGTGCGCGCGCCCTTCCACTGTTGTCATGTGATCAGCTGCTGGGCTGTACACCCCGGCAGAGGGCGCAGGGTGGCTCTCAAGCTGCAACAACGCAGCTTATTGCCTTGCGTCCTCTCTCCTTGTTGCTGATGTAACCTTGTGAGAGTTAATAAAATATATCGTGTCGTAAAAAAAATTGCAATTCATGATCCCGAGAAGGACAATCCATGGAATTTGAAGCGTGAGATACGCCACAAAGGCAACACTTCTCGTTTTGATCAGAGCATAAAGTTGCTGGATGGTCATTGCCGCATTTGCAACACTGCAAGATGGACTTGCAGCCACGAGCTCTATGGCCATATCGCCAGCAATTGTTGCATTCAGTGGCTTAGACGCAAAATAATCTACACGGAAGATGAGGGACCATGCTTTTATTTCGGAGGGGCAGGCAGTACCCGCAAAAGTGGCAATAACCATTTCCGTTGGCACCCGCTCATTGTTCACCTCCCGGCTACAGCGATACACTCAACAACACCCGCTGCAGAGAGAAGGTCGAGGGTCTCAACTGGAGACAAGCAAGAGTCCACACCGCGAACCAAACCTTTCGTGCAGGTCAGATGAGACGGAATGAAGCTGTTTACCAAAAGAGACCCAAAAGATCAGCGGTTTAGAAGATCCTTTACGCACGAGAGGTCTGGTGAACGGCACCGAATCCCGCCACGTCCAAACTGCCTTACCTCGGTGATTGCCTCATAAAGGGAAGTGACCGCATGGAGAGCAGCTCGAACAGGCCCTGGATTGGTTTGTTTGATAGAACCACCATCCATTGGCACCAGCGCCACAGGAATGCTTTTAACGCCGGAGCGTTGAAAAGCTTCCAGAGGCATCTCATGAGGTGGTAGGGAAGCCGGCTAGGGGGAGCTGCACTGGCCGGGAGACTGCGTAGACATTACCTCGGATTTACAAACTGACCGCGTGCGTTATCCACACAAGAAAAAAGGTGCAAAGGCACAGGGGGAATAGGAAAACGGGACCAGCCACCCAACAATTCGCCAACCCCTCGTCTTCTTCCTCGTCTTCCCTTAGATGCCTCCAGAGATGCCTCTGTGTGCTGGGAAACGTCAACTTTCAATAGTCCTCTTTCTGCATGCGTCACCGGCGCACGTGTCTCTATTCTGGTTCGCAAAGCATGTGCCTTGTGACCGGGATGGGCAGCAGGTGCTCGTCACGTGCAACGCCAGTTTAGAAGCAAAAGTTGGCGATTTTTGCCCATCGGGCCTTTCCCCTTTGACGTCACGCTGTTTACACCAGGGATAGGTCTCTCGCTACAGTAAAGAAATTGCCGAAAGCTTTGGTTTACACCACACCCTTTTCCCGCATAAAGTAAAGTACAATTCCAGAAATGCAATTCTGTCATGATGTTTAGTTTCCAACAGGCATCTTGTGACAACAGGGAAAAAAAAGTGAGCGTTGCACGTGATCCGGGATCCTTGACCCTGTCTAACCCTGGTGTAAACAAAGTGTCGAAAGCTTTGGTTTACACAACAACCTGTTTCGTCATAAGTTGAGGCACAATTCCAGAAAGGCAATTCTGTCGCGATGTTTAGTTTTCGACAGGCGTCTTGTGACAAAAGGGAAAGAACGTGAGCGTGCCACGTGGTCCCGGATCCTTGACTCTGTCTTTATGCCAGCTTGTTCGCTGGCGTCCTATCTGGCTGGCATGCTATAAATACACATCCTCGGAATGCTCAACCACATTCGTCCATATATACCCTCCAACTACAGGCTCACTTTTCTTTGCTTGTCGTTGCTTGATTTACCCAACACTGTTGCTGTCAAAGTGTGCGATAGTATTGTTCAGTGAAGTATAATTAGTTTTTCCTGCGACCACAGAAGTAAATGCTGTTGCAGGCAGAGTAACCTGGGAACATGGAGAAGCTACAATGAAATAGTACAAATTCGTTAGAGTACGGGTTATGAGGGACAGTGCACTGGAACGCTTCGAACTAATTCGCCCCCTGGGGTAAATAGACCGGGCGTTGTTGCATTTCGCGTTCGCTGAAATGTGGGCATAGCGGCTGGGTTCTGAGCCGGAATTACATCACTCGATCGGCGCCCTGTGGACGACTTTGCCTCCCCCCCACTCTCTTTCTTTGACTGTATTTGTGGGAGAGTTTCTCGTTGATTTTTATTCCTCGTCCTAGCGAATGCATTGGGGGGGGCACTTCTAGTTTTCATGATTTTAACATTCTCAATGCAGTACAGCTATAGCTTCTGCATCCAGCACTGAAGCGACTCTTGCACCGAATGCGAGAACACTTCTGAGGAACCTGACAAGGAGCTCCGAAACTTGAGTTAGAGTTTGGGGCTGCTCCTTGCCAGCCTATACATTCAGGTGTTTTCAAGTTAACTCTGCCCTGTTGTTGCTTGTCATGTATATTTTTTAGTTCTTCTCCTATAGGCTACAGATGATACGGCTGTCTCCGGGCCAATCTTTCCCCTCTTCCGCTTGCTTTTCGACGCTCGCCAGCAGTGTGTTTTGCAACTCGGACAGCATCAGACGGCGAAGGGATGGGAAAAACGGCGCCTGGAGAGCGCTTCTTCTTCGCCCACCCTCCCCCACGGACCCATCGCCATTCGCCTGTCACCCAAAAAATAACGAAAGGAATGACGACGGCAAGCGAGCCGCTTTCCTGCAGTTTCCGGAACCGCGTTCTCGCTGCACGCTACCGGTCCGCCGCCGCAGCGCCACGCTCCGCATCTCACGGGCTGCCTTCACCTCCTCCGGAAACAATCGCCGCGGGAGCAACAAGCCCGCAACGAGCTCATGATGAAATCGACAAATCACGGGCGACCCCGTCGCCGCCTGGCGTGCGCCGAGGGCCATAAAGGTCCTCGCCCCCTCTCTTCTCTCTTCCCGCAGCACGCCAGCGACGCCGTTCTTTCGGCCGTTTGCACTCCCCCTCACGGTAGCGTCGCCGCTTTGCTTCCTGCATCGCGGCAAACGCTGGCGTGGCGCGAAAGCGGCAATTGAAAACGCCCAGTAGTGGGACCCGAGGGAAGGGGAGCGCGAAACACCGTGGCGGGAAGAGATGCCGACAGCTTGTAACGGACGGACGGAACTGCCGCGGCGCGCGAAAGCTCGATCGTCGCGGCGGCGTAACATAACCGACGAACAGCTGGCGGAGGGAGGAAGGATGGCCAGCGCGGGAGTCGGCCAGAAACAGCCACACATCTTCCGTGGCGGTGTTCGCTCGCGCGCCCCACCTCGCTTCTACGTCGGACCGGCGCTTTCGACGGCGCTCGATTGTGACTCAGCGAGAGCAGAGGTTATTCGCATTGGCGTTTTTATCGCGCGCACCAATCTTTCGCTAGCATCGCTGACGCTGGCAGCGCCGCCCCCCACCTCCCTCGCTGGCGGGTTCGCTCGCGTATGGCACCGCGCTACGCGATAGCGAACAATTAGGAAAGCCGCTAATTGCGCCTTTTATTAGCGCGGTGTTTAATTCGGTTAGGAAGGAAGTGTTGCGCGAGCGAGGAGCGAAGGCGGGGAAGGACCTATCGCGCCGGTCCCTCTGCGTAAAAACGAGCCCCGTTTTCCCGCCATGGATGCGAAACCGCGGTGCGCCCTCGCCTCGTAAAAGCTAATTAGCCTGGCGGGTCGATTTCGCTAAATGACGGCTGCTCATTCGATGGGGCGGCGGATGCTGGGTTCGAGTAGAGAGAGTGGGGGCTGTTATCGGAGGCACTGTTTCAGGGTAGCGCCAAACCAGTGTGTTTAGAAGTCTTGGGAAAAAGGAAAAAAAAATCCGTTCCGCGGCTTTGATTCAGACAAGCGCAGCAGACGACGCGGGGCAGACGATAGAAAACGTGCCGCCAGCCTGCTTCTGTCAAAAGCAGAGGTTACTGCTGGGACGCTTCTTGGCTTTTTGCCTCGGTATTCTTATCAATTCCTTTTTCCTGTTTTCGCAACGTTTTGGAGAGTGTGAGGGAAATTTAGGGAAGAGGCGAATGGGCTCAGGAAAAATCTGGCGCTTCCGCGTCAGGACACCGCTTTCAGGTTCCCTGTTCCGCCGCCGACCAGAGAAGTAATGACAGGAGCAAAAAAATAAGAGCACGAAAAAAAAAATGTCGGCCCACCGCGCGTCGTTGCTGCGGCGGACGGCTTCTGCAGGGAGTGCTGACGCTTGTATGACTAGCGGAGCAACAAGCGGATCGGTGCAGAGTGAAGCGTTTCTTGCTGATCCTGTCCTGCTCCTGAATCCGACACGCCTTTTCCTTTCTCTCTTTCGTTTCTCTTTCTTTCCTCCTTCCATTATTTGCTGTTTTTCTTCAGTTTTGCTCCTTTTCTTTCCTTTTTTCTTTGTTCCTTTCCTTTCCAGTTTTTTTCCTTTTTCTCTTTCTTTCCATTTTCTTTTCTTTAATAAATAACCACATACTACTACTCTCGCTTTCCGTCTTTCTTTCCCTCTACTTGTATTTCCTTTCTTTCCTTCCTTCTTTCTTTCTTCCTTTCTTTCTTTCTTTCTTTCTTTCTCTCTTCCTTTCTTTCTTCCTTTATTCTTTCCTTCTTTCTTTCTTTTTCTTCCTTTCTTTCCCTTTATTTCTGTCCTTCTTCTTTATATCTTTGTTTCTTTTCTTTGCTTTCCTTCCTTCTTTCTTTCGTTCATCTTTATTTTTCTGTCTCTAACTCCCTCTTAGGTCTTTCTTCGGCGGAAATCAAGACTGAGCTTAGTGCGGAAGGTATTCACTCCGGTCCCCGTAAGGGCACAGCACTCACTCAACTGGAACAGCGCTACGGCGCAAAATTAGAAGCAAAGGAAAAAAAAAAATTAGCAGACGGTTAATCTACAGCGAACGCCTTCTATACATCTTTTTTTTCCTTGTTCACCGTTGTATGGCAGCCGCGCATTACGAGAACAATTGCGGAGAGCCCTTTGAAAACCGGCTCTGTCTCGCCTCCTACACAATGGAGCGAAAGGCGTGAAAAAAGAGGATGGGGGATTTGAACGGCGAACAATAGATCCCATGTACGAGGGCTGTGCGTGTGTTGCAAAGAGCAACTGCGTATTCATCAGCAGTCGCTCTAAAACAGCCGTATTGAGCATCAAAAGCTTTTTCTTTGCTGCCAACAGCGGGTTTGAATTGCTGCTGGAATATGACGGCTAGATTGCAAGAGCCAAATTCGTCTTTAGCATTCCATTTCTTTGTGCTTCTTTTTGTCGTGCTCAAAATTCTAAAAATAAGACTGGTTTCGGATAGCCAGCTAAGGAATCAAGAGTGGCTCCGGAGAGCTTTGAAAGCACGCTCTGGTGTAGCCACTTGTCTTTGTTCCCAGTGCTCTCAGCGTATGCAGAAATTATGGACATGGGAAGTTGTTTATGGACGCATGTTTTTTTTTTATATATTGTATGGTTGCACCATACAAATCAATATATCCGCAAATCCTTCCTCGAGACGCTTGTAGTTATCAAATAGTGGCTTTCTATGTCAGCGTTAACTACTCGTGCGAGGGCAGAACAAACGTTAAAAGCAAACTTTGGTACGCATCATGGAAGTTAGACCACTCCCTTCAATACGTTTATAACAGTATTTTACACTACTCCATAGCTGAAAATCGAAAACTGGTTTTTGGGGAAAGGAAATGGCGCAGTATCTATCTCATATATCGGCGGACACCTGAACCGAACCGCAAGGGAAGGTATAAAAGAGGGGGTGAGAGAAGAAAGGAAGAAAGAGGTGCCGCAGTGGAGGGCTGGGTAATAATTTCGACCAGCTGAGTATCTTTAACGTGCACTGACGTCGCACAGCACACGGGCGCCTTAGCGTTTCGCCTCCATCGAAAAGGGGCCGACGCGGTCGGGTCCATAGTTGCTTCACAATCAAAACCGATGTCCAAGACAGCTGCTGGACTTGTGAGCGCCGACGGTGATTTTTTTTTTTTCTCTCAAACCTCTGTGGCCTGGGTGTGGCAGAAAAATGAGTTTCCATTGAAGGGAACCACTTGACCCGAACGTTCTTGATGATCGCTGAACAACTCTTCAGCAACGGACACGCAGGTACATGTGCCAAGCGTGGTCGCTGCCGAACTGCTTTCCCGTTCACTTGTACTCTTCGCGTTCTTTCATCTGCAGTGATACACTGCCATTGAGTGTGCTCGTTTTGAAGCTGGCGAATGCCCTCTCGAGTGAGCTGTTTGTGCACGGTCTCGATCGGTCATCTGAGTTCTTTCGAATCGCTTGCTTATTTTTTTCCTTTCTGCGGCATGACGAGTTCACCATTGCACGCATGAACCGCACTTTTAATTTTTATATATTGGAGAATGACTTTTTTGTGGGATTAAGTGGAACTAACCATGTAGCATTGGTCCAGCTGCATTTGCATTACGTACGGTAGGCCTGTCAGCTTTAACGGTGTTACAACTGCTCATATATGGAGGGCTCCCGATACTTGGGGTTCTTTAACATGCGCTGACATCGCACGGGCCCTTTTAGCGTTTCGCCTCCATAGAAACGCAACCGGGATCGCACTCCAGACCTAGGAATCAGCAGCCGAACGCCAAAGCTACTGAACCGCGTGATGTGTTCTTATATTTTATAGAAAAGCGAAATATTTAGAATTACGATTGTCATACAAGATTCGGCTTAACCCGGCTGATATAAAATCTCTAGGTGTGCACGATTTGGGCGAAATCGAGTGTTACCTGCAAACGAAGGGCCTGCGGTCTAACTGAGACATCCGTTAATCGGGGGATGACAAGATAAATATCACGAAGGCTTCAAAGATTTCAGCCGTTAGGCCTTCATGGCCGAAATTGAAACGAACTAGGGTATTTATCAAGCGAAATATTGTTACAGCACAAAGTTAGCTAATTGATGACTTTTGAATGTACAAGTGCAGTAATACTCAGCATGAATGTGCAGAAGGCGTATTCAATCAATCGCAGCAAAATACGAAGCTCTTCCATCGCCTCATGATGCAAGCATTATGGCCACAGAAGTTTCAGGCCGTTTCACCGTTAGGGATGGCTCGTGAATGAATCGATTTTTTTTTTTTAGCAGGGCTCCTGCATCTGGGCAGCCCATTGCCTTGCTTTCATAATATCTGAGAAAACATTGTTTCTGCAAATGTGTTAGCAGTTAACTTTGTTTTGCGTGCAGACATTAAGATTATTTTTTTTCATTTAGTAGCGCAGGTGATACGCCGGGCATTATTCATTCATTCTTTCGTTTGTTTTATTTGTTCTTCACAACATGACACACAAATTGCGAAAGAGGGCAAGAAGAAAAACCGTTTCGTTGCTGCTTGAAAAAATCTTGGCCCCTTTGACATTGACAGCAACGAAGAAGCACAGTTAGAAAAAAAAAAACAGCTTGCCTCTCTTACCAATGGTAGCAAGAGAAGAGTTCACAGTACAATTCAACAAGTTCCCGAAAAATACTTTTCTAATAGAGCAGTGGCAGAATGTCCCGATAAAGTTTTTTTTTTTATTTATGGAGAGCTCGTTGTGTATTGTAAACATGCGAGTAAATTAATAAAATAAAGCCTTCAGGTCCCGGAAAAGTTCTGATACGTCTATTTTTTAATACAGGTATTCATTTAGAAATCAAGGCAGGTTATTTCTAAGCATTTAAAAGCGGTAGTAAGCCTGACATTTTGACACACACTTTCCAACGGTCAGTTTTCCTAGTATTATAGGCTGCGTTACCTGATGATTCTAAGTGCGATATGTCAAGTAACAGCATGTTTTCTTTCCTATTGCTGAGCAAGTAATCTCACAGGAGTTCATATTGATACATACACGTTGGTTAAAGGAATGATATTGAGCTTTTTGAAGGTTTCTGCACTGGAATGAAAAGTGAGCGCATCACTAATGATTCGCAAAATCTTCTTTCGCATTCGCAAGAGAGTAGTAAGATTTTTTCGGTCGTTTAAAAAATGCCACACACTAAATGAGATTAACTGCTGTAGGATGAAAATAAGCCGTAGTAAACAGCCAGCTTCGCGTGCATTGGAAACAAGTGACGGTTTCATTTCAATATACCGGTCATCGAACATAATTACTGCAGAATATAATTTACGTGGTCTTCCCAGTGCAACGCCTTAGAGAAATACACAGCCAATAATTTGATGCTTTCTACCACCCCAATCTTTGTGAATCTGAAGAAGGTAATTTCCGGTAGTTAGCTGCTTACCCTGGGGGTGGAAAATAACCGCTTTTTCTTGGTATTTTTATTAAGATGGTCATTGCTAGTCCTTACAGAGAAAGGGACCAAGAGTGCTGCCTTGTGGGTCATTTACTAGAGGAAAATCACTACATATGAATTAGATGCAATACTTTCCCTTCATGGATCCAGAGGATGGTTTATGGGTGCCTCTTGTTGGGAGCGGGGAAGGTGCTTATGTCTATTTCTGCAATGCATTAAAAAAAATAATGTTTTTCTCAGATTTATCGCTGAGAGTGAGATTGTGCCACTGCCCCTTCCCCCCTTCCTTAAATATGTCACTGTCTGGAATCAGCGAAACAAAATCGGTGTCATGTGCGTACACATGAGAACACATTAAAAGGGAACACGTAAGTGACGCTCAAGAAACAACCTCTTTTTTACTTGTGCCTTCACCTTCAGAACGCGTTGAAAGAAACACGTCAGAGTAAATATTCTCGCCTTATGCTGGTGTACTCATTCTCAGAGATGGCAATGCATGCTAGCAGTGAATCTGTGCTCCGTGCTCGCGCTCTTTCCATCAACGTTATCCCATCAACGAGAAGAGAGGCGGTCTGGTCAGCTTCCGCTCCGCGCTTCTCAGCTCTGAGGCGGTCGTCGTCGTAAAGACACGCTCATTCCACGCGCCATGGGTAAGCGATGTGGCGGGAGCACCGATGGAAAAGCACTTGGCGGCGAGTGAGCTCATCGAGCGCGCACCGGGCGGTCATAAACAGATACTCGCTGGTGGCTGGGGGAAATATTTTGGGGATGATCATTCCGGATGTTAGCGCACCGATCCTTTGCTGCGCGTGGCTTACACCTCCACCTCCTCATGATGCGTGTATTCGGTCAGCTACGCTTCTAGGCCTTTCTGTCTTTTCTCGCCCGATCGTGTGCGTCTCCTTGTGAAATGCGCCCGAGGGCAAGCAACTGGTGCGGCTGCTTGGAGGTTTCCGTTCGCGCGGAGTTACGCGTCCACAGAGGTGGAGGCAAGCGATACGATGGAGGAAAGGGACAGCGCATAAACGAAGGCAAAACAAGCTTGTTTTTCTGTTTCATCGCAGCCTCAGTAGCCGCTTTTGCATGAATGCGACACAAGTCGACTCGAGTCCACTCTTAAGGGGGCGTGGAAAAACGCAGAGGAAGAGTCATGCCTTTCCTTCTCAAAACCAGCTCTTTCCTCCGAAAAGCGGACTGGAGTCGACTTCCGTCCCAATTGTGTAACCACGGCTAGTGGTGTTCTCACACTGTCGAACACTGGACGCTTTTAAGCGGCAGTTCTTTTTAGGCAGCAGTTAGAATTGCGGAATGCTAAAGTATGCGGTCTCGCTTCTTCAGTGCAAAAAAAAAAAAAATCACATTCTAACGCGTCGTGGAGAGTAGATGTAGGCGTGAAATCCACTGCGGCAAAGGCGTACCGTACTCTATATAGACGGCTCGTAGATACTGATAGCCGCACACGAGTCTTGAGGAGCGCCCCTCATTGTTTCCGTGGGTTTTATTCACCAGCGACAGCGCCCCCTCTCGCCACGTGCCGAAGAAGAGCGGAGGGGATGATGCCAGCGCACGCAGAACGCTGGGACATTCGCCGTGCGTCACTGCCTCCGCCGACCATCGCGTCGAGGAACGCCGAATTAGAGCTGGTTTAAAAGAACGTCTTGCTGGGCAAGTTGGTAACTGTACATCTTTGGCTACAGGCGCGAAAACAGCAACAACACAAGGCAGAAAGACGGGACGGAGCGCCACTCACAACTGATTTATTTGAAGGCAACACGAACAGATATATACCGTCTTACGTGCAAGGAATACTATCATCTTCAAAATTCATATGATAGCGAACAAAGATATGGACGTGTCGCTGACGCCCATGCTTCCTTTCTTTGCCATCTAAAAAGCTTCTATTAATTCCATGGCCTTTGTATCTTTGCTCTTTGATAGAATTCGCGCACCGGAAAAACATGGCTCACAAGTGCGTGACGGGCAGGACCTTATATGCTTAGGAATATTTGGGCCATAATTATCTTGCTCCACGTTTCTTTCATGTTCCCTGATTCTTTCGTGTTTCCTGATTAGCTCGTTAACGCAGCGCCCAGTTTGCCCTAATAAAGCTGGTTACTGACCATGCCAAAGGATGGCGCAACGGGACCCGCGTTTTTTGTTTCGCCGGACTACGTAATGTCGGCAACTCAACGCGGCGCTGTCGATCGCCTGCCATATCAAGTACCGCCAGTAATGGACGTGCGCTTATCGGGCTGCAGGGCAGTCCTTCGCGCCACCTGATAGTTTCGCCTACCACGGAAACATGAAGACGCTGCTGTTGACGCATGCGCTGCTACGGCGGCAGCGCAGCACGCTGCCCTAGGGTGGGAACTGAAAGTTTCGCCCCCGTGTTCTCTGTCCGTCCTGGCGCCAAGGAAATCTGCGCCGCACCGATAACGGGAGCTAAAAGCATTTCATGCTTAATAACAGTGCTGGGTAACAGACCGTCCCGTACACGTTCTAACTGAGGAGGTAAACGTGCAGCGTCACTTCACGGAGCCTCTGCAACCGTGATGCTGCATGTTGGAAGTTTGCAGCGGGATGTCCACATGAACAAAGAGTGAACCAGAAAAGGCTACGGACCGGTGATAGAAAGCGAAAATGGCTGCGACCCGTTGATCGGACACCCGGCTTTGAAACGTTCGCACGTGAAGAACATGTGTCTGTTTCTCGCTTCTGTGTCACACGGGCACGAAAGATGGCGCGTTAATGCTTCTTAGTCATTCGCTCTACCATTATTACCGCAGCAGGAGATGCAATTTTGCTGCTTCAATGACGACTAGGCCGGAAACCTTTCTGGTCAAATCTGGCCAAATTGTGCAACTGTCCGTGTGTTGGGAATGTCGGTCTTAATCAGATTCAATTGTAAAAGCGGTGCAATGCAGATGCAATGAATACTGCCGCGAATGAGTTGTTTTTTTTATTTTCGTGTTGTTGTTTGCTCATCGGCGCTCGCATGTGGACCGATAACTGTTTGCCACGAGAGGCGAGATATTGGTTGTGTGCTCGCGACGAGCACGGCATTTTGACCGTCTAGTTAGTTCACGGCTGCGAGATAAACAAGAACTCCGCATTGTCAAAGAGTACATAAGGGAAGACACATGTGCTGCCTTGTTCAAAGTAAAGAGCCCCCATGGGGTTTGCGGCTTTGAAGCATACGTGCAGAGAGATAAGGCAGGGATGTGAACTATAAAGGTGTTCTGGTTGGCTACCCTGCACTGGGGAAGAAAGATGAGACTGAGTTAGGAAACAGAGAAGGGGTGAGGGGCACAGTCAAAATTGGTCCCTCAATCCAGTCGCTCTCAGGAAGATAAACAGTGCCTTGTAGGCATTGAGGTCATTCGATTGCTGTGGCCACGGCACCAGGATCATCATCATCAGCCTGACTACACCCACTGCAGGACAAAGGCCTCTCCTACGTCTCTCCAATTAACCCTGTCCTTTGCCACCTGCGCCCACCCTACGCCTGCAAACTTCTTAATCTCATCTCCCCACCTAACCTTCTGCCGCCCCCTGCTACGCTTACTTTCTCTTGGAATCCACTCCGTTACCCTGAAGGACCAGCGGTTATCTTGCCTTCGCATCACATGCCCTGCCAAAGCCCATTTCTTCCTCTTGATTTCGACGAGGATGTCATTAACCTGCGTTTGTTTCCTCACCCACTCGGCCGCCTTTCTCTCTCTTAAGATTACACCTATCATTTTTCTTTCCATGGCTCACTGCGTTGTCCTTAAGCTGAACCCTTTTCGTAAGCCTCCGCGTTTCTACCGCATAGGTGAGCACTTGCAAGATAGAGCTGTTATATCCTACACCTCATCATCAGCCTGACTATGCCCACTGCAGGGCAAAGGCCTCTGCCATGTCTCTCCAATTAACCCGGTCCTTTGCAATGCAGCTGTGCCCACCGTGTGCCCGCGAACTTCTTAATCTCATCCGCGCACCTAACTTTCTGCTCTATTCTATTTACACCTAAGTTTTATTTATAAACCTGTGTTCTATTTACCCCTGCGTATTATGATGATTATGGATTTTTATAGCGCAAGGTCATCTGTGGCCAAAGAGCGCCATGGAACAAGCCATTTTCTTCTACTCAAGGTGGGGTCAAAGACCCATTTCCAAGGCACTTCACCCTAAAGAAGCCGAGCAACAGACCAGGGGAAAGCTTGTGCCCATTGTATCACCGGTGGGTGCCCTGCGGCACTGGGATCGAACCTCGAACCTCCCGCACGCGAGGCGGATGCTCAGACCACTAGGCCACCACTGCGGTCACCCCTGCGTAAACACTTTCCATGTTCAGTCCTGACTCTGTTATTGTGCCTTTTAATTTTTCATTCTTTTTTGTAACAAATTGTGTCCAATCTTGCGTTAAAGCCCTCTCGGGTCATGCTCTTTTTGTACCTGTGTATAGTGCATGACTCCGTACGGTCCGTCTGTCTGCACCTGCTACACATCTGAAAGCACTGCGTGCTGAGGTGTGGTAAAGAATGAACTATTAGAAAAATGAAAGAAAGAAGTAGTGTTAAAATTCTCTTTTTAATACGCGTCAAAACTGAGTCCTAATAGACTGAGCCCTCTTGGGAGTTAGCAGGCGAATGCACCAACCGCCTGTGAGGAAGTGGCAGCGAAACGTTTATTGTTCTTGCAGCCTTGAGAGCGCCAATTGTTTCTTTGATCGCATCAGAAACGACCAATTCCACAACCTAACATATCAGGCTATCAATGTACGCGTTGCAGAATTTCGTCAAGCACCTTGATAGGCGAGAGTGCTTTGCATATTTACAGTTAATCTTTATCCAAGCGCCTGAGAAGTTGTTCCTTGCCCTTCGTGTCGTGTCCTCCTGGACTATTGTTTTTTTAATGAAAAGTGCAAGAAAATGGGACGAGACGCAATTCATTCAAAAAAAAGGAACCATCTCTTTATTTTGCGCCTGTGCCAACGTTTCTTGCGGGCGCACTTTAAATAACTCAACATGTGACAAACAGTGATATCGCAGGGAAGTTGGGAACAGGGTGGGCAGCTGGGGCCCATGATTTTCCGGGAAAAGGAGAAACAGGAACGCGGGAAGGATCGCGGGGCGGACCCGCACTATGTACAACAGGGGCGCGCACACCGGAAGTTCGGGGAAAGTGGACTCGGTCCTTAGAACGGAGGAAGTAGAAGGGGGGGGGGATGCGCCCTATCGTTCACTGCGCGACGTCTAACACCTCCCTGGCCAACGCTAAACTCGGCATGGCGCTGTCTGTGCACCGAAGAGTGGCGATCGTTTGCTCCTGCCCAATACAATATACCATACACCTCAAACGAGTGTTCAAAGTTTGTACAGTAATCAGCATCACCCTTGTCGGGACCTGATCTTTCGCCGAACGCTCCAAGTCCACTGCGAACATGCGCAATTTTACTGAAATCTCCGTGGCGAAATGCACGTCTAAGCAAGTGCTGCATAGTCTCACTTCCGTTAAACAGTAAGGCCGAAGGCTCGCCGTACTGCCTAGGAGCTTTGGCGGACGCCGCGGGCTGTGTACTTATCGAAGCCCAAGATACAAGCAGTGCAACGAATGGAAATATGAATCATAATTAAAGGGTTGTATAAAAAAATTGTGCTATATAAATTTAACCTAGTTCATGGCTGACGACTTGTTCTACAAAAATCAGAGGCAGCACCCATGGCAACAATGATGCCCCGAAAAACAGTGGACACTGAATTCCAGAATATATGTTTGTCACGTACTCGCCCAGAAAGGGCAAAAGATAATTACGGTTTTGCCTTTACATCATCTTGAAATCCTACTCTTTAAATGATGCTGGTCTGTGTCGACAGATCATTGTGTTCCACTAGCACAGAGGCTATTTCGCTCAAAAAGGTGGCCTTACAGTTTAGGAAGTACAAAAAATGAGATAGTACTATCGGCACCTCCGGTGGTATTAACGATGTAGTCAATTTGAAGATTTTTTTTTTTGCCATTGACTTGCCATCGCCATTTGCTTACAGCCGGCGATCCGAGAGCAGTTTTGGTCTTGACGTCACAAGTTCGAATCGCGTGGCGAGTAAAAATGTTTCATTTTTATACGCAATTTTTTCCAGAAATCAACGCATCTTTTCGTGCAGAACAAGTATCAACATACTATACCGCAACTAGTAAAAAGATTGATTTTTACTAAGAACAAAAATTTAATGTAACTGTCCTCAGTGTCCCATTGAGCGCGGCTGTGAACATAACTAGCGGTAATTTGGTTAATGCATTCTGCGGAGGGAGATAAAGTTCGCGCCCTTGCAAACTTTTTCTAGACAGTCTATAGACTGCCCATTGATTTTTGCCTAAGCAGTCTATGGACTTTCTATAGACTAGACTATGGAAAATACAAATCATACTGACAGTCTATAGACAATCTATAGATTTATAGCCATGCACATTTAATATACTTCTATCCATAGACAGTCTATAGACCATGAATGGACAAAAGGAATTATCTATACGAAGGTAACCGAGCCTATCAGAAGTGTATAAAACATCCACAGACCATTTTTATAAGGGCGGCGCCTTTGACGTTCACTTTTCGGTGCACAAAACCTCAACATGCCTTCGTATATGACTAAACTCGCCGAGGCGACACGGTAACACTGAACCGATCCAGCAGCTGTCGACGCGACAAGAACCATTGCACTCCTACGCGGGCCGTAGGCGGCGGCGGCGACGACGATGGGGTGGTGGTCGCGTCGGTTCGACGACTTCGTCGCCGTCTTAGTCGTGGAGGCGCGAAGTTCGCTCATTCGCCGCCACCGTCTTCGCGCGATCGTTACGTATAAAGAAGCCTGACGTGGACGCGTCGAATCATCCGGCCGGCCAATCGGAGAAGAGGGGCGGCCAGCAGTACGTGGCGCCCCCTAGAGGTGGATCTTGCGCAGGTCAGACGGGCACGTGACCACGTCGCACTGGGGACACAGCCTCTTGGCACCCTGCGGTCAAGAGAGATAAATATAGGCTTAAAAAAACGTGATATTTGAAATGAAAAATACTACCCGCCGTGATGCCTCAATGGTTAAGGCACTCAGTTTCTATGCCGCAGGCCCGGGGCTCAAACCCAGTAGCGGAGGCCGCGTTTCGATGACGGCGAAACGCAAGAGGCGCCCTTGTACTGTGCGATGTCAGCGTACGTTAAGGAACCTCAGGTGCGCTAAATTAAGATGAAGCTCTTCACTGCAGCGTCCCTCATTGTGCATGTGCCTCTTCGAGACGTTAAACCTTAGGGTCTACTCCATCGCACAGACGAACTAACTCAAGAAAAGGAACAATCACGAGCCGTGCTGAAACAATAGCTCATACTTCATTTCGATGTTAATGTATAGCGGGCAGAGCCGCTGCTACTGCAAGCAAATGACACAGGATCCAGCGTTTTGACAAAGCTGGAAATCGCTTCTGATGGAACTTCTCTCCTAGGCTCCACTTCTTGTTATGCATTCATAGAGAATGCATGAAACCATGCATGAAGAGAATGTTGGTTATGCATTCTGGTTGCAATGTTAGCTACGCGTTAAAACGCATGTACTCGTGCTGTCCTCGTCTAGAAGCCTCCCGCCATACTGTCGATCGTGAACCAACCCCTGCTCGCCCCAGTGTTCTGTTCTGCTGATTGGTTGCTGTGCCTGTTTCCGACCTTCAGGGACACTCTGCGCACAGTGATACAATACATGAGGATGGCAGCGTTCCGAGCGGTTGCATGCAGCTGCAACTTCTGCCTTCAACGCCAGCTCTTACTCCTCCCAATTCTGCTCGATGTATCTGCACTCAGAGAAGGTTCCGCTTACCAGTGATTGAAGCCAGCAGCGTTCGCAGTGTACGTGCCAACAACACACGGAGACCAACGGAGTTGTGTACGGACCCTGCCGAGGGTGAAAGAGAAAACTAATTAGAGGGACACTTAAGCACCCCTTAAACAGTATAACGAGACAGCGCTAATGGTTATTTACTACTTTTTTCTAAATTACGTTCTCTATCTAATTTCACTCACTCATTAGCATACATATGTATGCATACTAGGCCACGGGATACAAGACACACAGGGTCTCCCTTTAAACAAGTTTAAAGTGATTCAATGGCCTAGGGGTAGCGAGTCTGAAAGGAAACCCACATATGAAGGGTTTGATTCCCAACTAATTATCCACATTTTCTTTTTAGTGTAATTTATTTGCTATATATCCTGACATGTCATAATGAGATTTGAAGACATCGAAAAACACAACAGAAAAGTTTCTGTTGTCACAACAGAATTTACTGTAGTGCTCTGGGACCTGACAAGAGAACTTCTTTTGTAAGAAGAGGTCTTTCTGTAGTATTGCCCAGTCCCCTGTCGTAGCAACAGAGCAGATTCTGTCGTGAGACATGTTCGCAATACTACACGAAAATTTGTCGTAACGACAGGACGGTAAAATTTTTTGCCGTACTTTGAAACCGGCTCTGTCGTAATTTTCGATCTCATAATCACAATTTACCTGAAGTTTTAATCACTTTCATTGCATTAGTCAACGTTTGACGTCACGGCCCTCTTGACCAATCGGGAGCTTTGCGACACGCCAAAAACTACGGCGGCTTCCGGTAAAGCATGGCGACATCAGTTCAGTGCTTCTACAGAGGCTTGGAAGCATCAATAATAGGGAAAAGACATGCAGTCGTTAGCCTGAACAAATGTAGCGAGGAACACAGCAGGACAGGGGTATGTGACTGAAATTGTGATCAAATGTTTATCTGGACGACACCACAAGAGCACCAGCAAGGATCGAACTTTATGTGCCCCCATCGTCCTTTTCGGAAATCCGCTTTTTCTGAGCTTCTCGATTAAACGAAGCGTTTGACCACAGTTTTTTTTTTTTTGCATACGATGTGTAACTTTTATGCCGTCACTGGGGCCAATGTCGGCTTTGGTGTAATGCTTCTAAATATAACCACATGCTTGGTGAAGGTCCGTTGAAGCACCACTTGCGTTACAACCCGCTGTCTTAAAAAATACGCATTTACAATGGGACACAAAACTTGTCGATGAGTTTCTTATATTTAAGAGATCGAAAGTTCACTCCAGGAAAAACAGCAGATAATCGGTTATGTGACATAGGGTGTATTTGTTAAGGTTCATTGATGTTACACCGCGGTTAGGGGCATCTGAGATGTACAATAAGTAAACAAATAGATAAAATCACTGCAGGTAGACCAAACACCTGAGTTTTTCGCAGTTAAACCGATCAGTTCAAAGCCTGAGTTTTTGACTAAAGAGCCCAAAAAAACAGCGTTAGTACATAAGCAGAATGGTGGTCTGAAAACACTTTGTCCTATTTTAAGTATGATGTAGGCTTGGGATAAACTATTTTTTCCTCCGTCAAAGGCCACCTCTCACAGAGAGCTTGTATTGCTTTTTGATAATGTAATGCGCACGTGCACGATGCTTACTTAAGCGGAAATATCACTTGCAGCGCACAGTCCCGAGGATCTGAAGAAGTTGCCGCGATGCCAACTTTAAAATGAGTTGCCAAAATAAAGTAGTAAGCAGTACTGAGACCTCCGTAAACCCTTACAAAATTTTTTTAGATGGTCTATAGACCATAGACGTCTGTCTATAAAGTCTATAGACTCTATATAGACAAACCCTAGAGAACAGTCTATAGGCAATACAAATCCTATAAACAATCTATAGATTTATGGCCATACACTTTTAGTAGACATTAATAGACTGACTATAGCCTATAGACGATGAATAGACAAGCGGAAATACCCATAGGAAGGTCAAAGAGTCTATAAGAAGTCTATAGACTGTCTATAGACAATGTTTGTCAGGGAACGCACTCTACTCACCGAGCAAACGACGCACTTCCACCTGACCGTCTCGTCTCCATTTGTGCTCCTGCAAGAAAATAATAATAAACTGGGAAATAAGTTTGCAAGATAAACTTTGGCGCATGGAGAATACGTTTTTAACGGTCATATGTAAGAATGCTTTAACGTCGGAATGTTCTTAAACTTCATCACCCGACAGCTGCCAAAATTTGTATTAAAACTGTATAAACACTTATTTCACCTTCGCATCTAGAGACTGTTTCAAAACTCGCCACTCAAAAATATAAACGGCGCCGTCCGCAGGACGAATAGAATGATGTTCGGTTCCGTAGCCCCGTTCAAACGGTGTCGACCAAAACACAAATGGAATAACTTTATGGCTTCCTCACAGAAAGCCTGTCTTGGTGGGCTGGAACGTCGATCAATTTGTCTTCTGGTCGGCGCTATTTATTTTATACGATGGTATAAGAGCCCCATGTCCCCGCCTGCACCCACCCCTGGTGTCGCTCTTTTCAACCCGCAAGGTGGCATGTGCCACCATGCAGATGGCAAGAGACACCTGACGAGACTGGTACACGGAAGAGCCAGCAGCGACCCGCCACCTGCCGCCTGTTTTCCTCTAAAGCTTCTAATCCATTCAAAACAAGTGTCTGATAATGCGCTGGGTCCGCAGTCATGCATTGTGTGTGGTATGTGTGCTCGGGCATGCCAGCACACAGCGAGGCTCTCGTGCTATTGCACTGCACAATGGTGATAAGATGTCCTCCAAATTTTTTCACCATGTACTATCTCACAAGACCAGCTTCCGTGAAACTCTGGACTTGAAACCTTTTCGAAAGTCATGTGACCGTGCATAGCTGCCTGTACATGACCTGCGAGCCAGCTCCTAACTATTGCTTCGGAAGTTTCTTTTTGAAACACGTTATTACGGCTCAGCTGGTTTAGAATCACAGTCGGCAACGCGAGGTCCCTGTTCTTTGTTCACATACATTTGTAGCAATTATCACAGCACAGTTTCCACATGCTTGTCTTCGAGCTCTTCCACATTGCAGTTTATGCGCATAACGTTACTCTAATTGGCATCTCTGTAATTAGCGCATCTGCACTTCACTCCCCTAATTACTACATTACTAAGTTTCAAATGAAGCCAACACCACACACACATACCCCCCACCTCTTTGTCCAATTCAACGTGCCTACATTTTCTAGTCGGAGCTGTGCCTGGCTGGCGACATAAAGGTCTCAGTTCTAATCCCGACTAAAACTAGTGGAAATATTTCTTTACGGAAATTCAATTGCGTCATTAAATTAGATCGTTTGAGACATGCGCCGACAGTTATTTCACATTCCAAGTTCTGTTTTCAATTGTTTTCAGTGCAGACATCGGCGCGTGTCGCAGGCTTCTCGGCACAACAGCGCCACCGGGACGAAGCCGGGCTTGCTTTATTATGCGAGGTTATACTGTGTTGCTAATCCAGGTTAGACTCAACCGCAGCGTCTGTCGCCGAAGCCGTGCTGTTCGCTGCCGCCTTTGGGCATCCTTCAACCGCCGCTTCGACGCTCCCGTTCTTCGGCGGTCTCTGCTTCCCTACTTCTAGCCAAATACTTAGCACGATTGGCAACGTCAGCCGGATGGTCAGACTCAGCCCGTCGTCTACGAGACCGTCCCTGCCCTTCATCCATAGCGCGAAACTGCGAGGCGGCAGTGTGAATGCACGAGAGAGCGGCGCCGTCTCCCTTTTAAGCGAACCGCGACTCACGTGCTGACTCTGGCGAGGCGGCGGCGCAGCGGCGGCGAGTCACGTGGCTAACACACCTCCACTTCCGATGACCTTGGCTCGACGAGGCTGTAGTAAAGCTTTCGCTTGAAAAAAATGTCCGGCGTCGGCGCGACCGTTGGAAGCCTCGCAGCCGGAGCGGTCGGGTGGCCCATTTAGGTCACGTGACCTTGCGGCGTCATCACAAACTGCCCACAGTGGCAGGCGGTAGTTAATGATTGGTCTCTCAGCAAGAGCAGCCTTGGTGCCACAAACCCCACAGATCGCAGTGCAGTGGGGCATCGCTTACCCGCTGCACCATGCGCCAGTAATGGTATGAGGACTCCCACGAATGTAAAGTAGAGAATGACCTTCCGCATATATTAAAATGAATTCAATAACGCCATAAGTGTCCTCTTTGAGGGTCCTTAACGGAGGACCCAATAAGTGTCCTCTAAAAGTTGTTTTCCCTTTTTCGTCGCGTTTCTTCTCGGCTTTCCTAAAATTTGTGTAAGCTTTTGTCTCTTTTCATATTGCGACTACGATTTTGCTCCACAGATTTTAGCGCTTTTTCATAGTCTCGCGTCATGTCTTTTAAAGTATTTCCTCGACACAGCCCCTTGGCCTCGCTGTTAAACCTGTATATGAAAACATATTGTTCCCCCATTTCGCCTTTGTCACGATACCTACTTCTCACCTTTGTTTGCTTGGTGTTTTTAATGTCTTTATGTCTCAGTTTCAAGAGATGTTCGTGATCCTGTTTGCATGCCTTGCCGCGCACGGGTTGTGGTTCTTCGGTTTCAGTTTCAGTACTGCCAGCACCTGATGAGTTTCCTTTAAGATGCTTTCATCGGCTCCCTTGCTATTACGTGGTCCGGTATTGTAGGCTTATATTGTGCTGGGTTTTTTGACAATGTACAGTTTCTAGTCAGAGCCCGTGCTGCTTTGAGTGCTCCTTTGTCCGCGTCTTTTTTTGCGCTGGTCATTGATGTTTCAAGACAGAACCAAAATGCCGAAACACAAATTTTCTGCATGGTAAGTTACTTCAGTGAAGGCTAATAATCCATTAAACGAAAACCAAGAAAGGAAGGAAGACTTTACAAAAAGAAATCAAGAAACGAAGAAGAAAAGAGCTACCAGAGGCGGGCATTCACCTCTCGTCTGCCGCTTGAGCGTCTTCGGTGCAGGGCGTTTCGCTACTGCTGCCGACACCAGCGCCCCCACCCGACGAAGAGGGGGACCTGCGAATCAGGCGGATACGTAAGCCAGCGCGTCTCTACTTGCGCTACAGTGCATTTGCTGATGCAACTAGTTCGTGCAGTCAAAAATATAGGCGTATAAACACTGTGCTGTTGTCTGAAACGACATTTGACTGGGAACGAGATCTGCAAGCATTGCCAGCTTACATTTGATGCCTCCCGTATTCAAGAACTTGTCCGAAGCACGGAGATTGCAATTTTTTTTAACGCCCAAATTAAATTGTGCGATATGCACTTGTTTATTTATTTCTGCTCCTTGCGCCCCGGATCTAACAGTTTTATCCTACAATGTGGTCGTCCTGCCAACACAAAACACGGCCGCGTGTTTGTCATCTCCAAGATAAAAAAAAGTACTTCCTGTCCCTTCATGCTCTCTCCTAAATTAACATAGCTCACGTATACACATGAGAACAAGTTGACTGAAATTCATTGATTGGTATACCGATGAAATTCCCCTTGATATAAGCACCGTTTGAAGCCGCCATCAATAAACCCAAGCGCGGTGGATTTTCAGAAACCCGCGTCCTTTCCCTCAGCACCGGCTAAATAAAGAGTACCAGCATTCTTCAGGAAAAGAAACTGGCCGGCCGATTTTATTGCATTATCCAACAAGCGAAATGTCCTTACCAATTTAAAAGCCTTTTCACAAAACATAAACGCACTACCATATGACTATGTCTTTGACAGCCTGCCCTTAGACATGAATTATATTCAGAACCTCGTTTTTATTCATTACGTTCCCGGGCTGCCAACTTTCCCATACGACAAGGAAGGGGAGAGGGCTGCAGGAAAGTAGAAATGCTATACTGTATCCAAAGAAAAAGACTGGAAACATATCGTTGAAAGAATGAAGAAAAGAATACAAAGCAAGAAATGGCTGAAATGAAGCTGATTCGTCACTCAGTTCGACGCCAAGGCTGACCTGTCCGAGATCATGCTTCCTTCCACGCATGCCCACCACATTGAGTTGCGAGAAGTTTATACAGGAGGACGCAAGCAGAAAATGCCACGCTCACGTTCTTGAGATATGCGTAACAGCCGCTGTAACTTGAAAACAAACCTTCTGAGGGAACGATTAGTATAGCGGAATAGCTTTTCACGACAACGCACTATAACAAAAGCCGATGTCAGTGAACCCATTTGTATACATCGCACGAAAAGGTCAGTGTGCGTATTAACACGGCCGCTGTTTGTGCCTCTCGTGTAGCACTCCCGAAATGTGGAACCAGTTTCCCCACTTGCCACTTTTCTGTGCCGCATGGCTCCGACTGGGACGAACCCAACGCGGTCCCCACTCCTCTCCCCAGTCCAGAGTACAATGGAGGTCCCTTTGCCTCCCGGAGGGGAGAAGGGCATTGCGGTGAAATGCCCTTTTGCTGCGGACGGGCTATCAGCACGTGTGCGTATGAGCGTGGAGCTTTCATGTATCGCTTTCGTCCGTGCGCCTTTCTCCGACGAACTTTTGTTTCCCTCTTCTTCCAGTTCTCTCAAAATGCTAGGGCACCCCTCCCTCCCATCCTTCGCCCCGGGAGATCACCCTTCTTCCACGTGACACCGTCAATTTGAGTGACTTCGGTGTCATGTCGGCCAACCGGAACTGATGTCACTTCGTCCTCACCCCCTTCCTCGATTCCCCAACCTCACCCTCGTGTCGTATACCCGTTCTGTTTTATATGCGTGTGTGTTTCGCTGTAGACCCCGTCTATATGCGCAGTGGCTAGTTTTCAGTCCCCGACGTCGAAGCGGACGGTTCCCGTCAACTGCGCTGGCAGCAATTTGACTAAAAGCACCCCGGGCTTTCTCACTTTCCCGCCACCCGTCCCGTCCCGTTATGCCCCGACACTGCTCGTCGACATTGAGCTCCGGACCGGGCCGACCCGCCCCGTACAAAGGCCTCTCGTCGCTAGCTGCGCCGCAAGTAAATCTCGGGATGCTCGACATCTCAGTTCTTGTACGCTTCAAACTGATTGTACATCTCCACCCGCCTCTTGCACACCCCTTCATCTTTTTCAGCCGTCTTTGGCTCTTTTCACACCGCTAGGGTTTCACTTCTTTTTATGTAGTCGCTCGCTGGGGCCAACCGGGTGTCGATCTGCGCTCCGGTCATGCGAGTCGACTCAAGCCCAGCCATGGCAAGTCAAAGAGGGGGGTATAACAGAGGACATCTTGTCGTGGGGGAAAAGCGCCGTCCTAATTGAATTATATCGAGAGCATTTGCATGACAGCCAAATGGAAACCATCGCGCTCTTTTTGTTTTTTTAATATATTGCATCTCGTTCTTTTGTTCCTTGCTCTCCGGCCTTCAGCACGTCTGTATACCGACACTGAAATGTAACGCTTTTAAGCTTTTGTTCCTTTGCTGCTTTTTAACCCAGCTGTGGATTATTAACGCCAGACTTCGCGGAACTTGTGTCCCTGCAGTCACCGCTCTGCACAGCAGCTAAGCCTTAATGTAGGAGTCCATCAATCTAGCTCTCTTGTTTTCCTCTTGAACCTCTTTGGTGAAACTGGCGCTGAAGTGAAGAACATTCGTAACCCCCTCCCCCATTCCTCTGGTGTCAGCCTCTCTTGTTTTGCTTCACCAATCTTTTTGTGATTTTTACTTCTCCGAAGAATTAAACCGACTACTCATGATGACAGCTGCGAAATCCCGAGCGCTTTTCCTTTTTTTCTTCTTGCAATCTCGTCGTACGTCCACGCATTTAAAGCGCGGCACTCGCTATACTTCCGCCCTTTTCTAGTCGTTCTATTACAAGTTGCTATAAGAAGAGACGAAAAAAGTGACCAAATGTTATTCACTGATTTTTCTTCCCGTGTGGGCTCTCTTCATAAATTGCGCGCCTTCCGTACGCATGCTTGAATGACCGCGGTGTTCAGAAACGCTAACGACGGTGCTACGGCTCCCGGAGCCTACAAATCTCCGTTCCGAGGCTTCCTTGGAGAACTGCTGTTATCGGCTTGGTCTCCGTGATCGAGTATCATTTTCAAAGTCATAAACTTTTTTTGCGTAACAGAACTACACTGCGGGCTACGAGACACTTGGCATTTAACGGAAGGCTCCGTTTTAATTTTTCGATGTTTAAACATAACAGGCAGCCTACCTAGCGGACGCTTTATTTGTGTGTTGAATAAAGTTCTTACTACTACAACTAACGTGCAAACTTCAACCCACAGTCTCCGTAGACGGAAGTGTCCGCTTCACTCAATCCACCAAATAGACATTTGTTCCCTAAACACCTCTTGTCACACACTGAGCTAAGGAACAGGCTCTGTGCGGCGCAGATGATGTTCATGCAGTGCTTCCACTAATACTTTAATATCAGCAGAATCCGGTAGCTGATTACTTTTTAATCTTCTTTAATGTTTTAACAGCAGTACGATTTTAAAATCTTCACAATACCTTTAGACCCACCGCGGTGGCTCAGTGGTTAGGGCGCTCGACTACTGATCCGGAGTTCCCGGGTTCGAACCCGACTGCGGCGGCTGCGTTTTTATGGAGGAAAAACGCTAAGGCGCCCGTGTGCTGTGCGATGTCAGTGCACGTTAAAGATCCCCAGGTGGTCGAAATTATTCCGGAGCCCTCCACTATGGTACCTAATTCTTCCTTTCTTCTTTCACTCCCTCTCTTATCCCTTCCCTTACAACGCGGTTCAGGTGTCCAACGATATATGAGACAGATACTGCGCCATTTCCTTTCCCCAAAAAACCAATTATTAATTATCACAATACCTTTAAACTCAGTTCTTTTCTCCCCCTCGCTCTTAACCCACTTGCCGAAGCCTCGAGAGCGCGACTGCAATGAAAGCGGGCGAGGGAAAGGAAGGGAAGGAAGGGCTCACCCGTCGCGTCCCGTCGACGTCTCTCCACCTCGGGAGTCGGCGGCCGCGTCGGCGCTCCCCGTCCGATCCCGAGCTCCCGACGGTGACTGCGGATCCTTCCCGACTCCCGGAGATCCAGACCGGCAGCGCTCTGCGCACGGGGGACGGCGGTTGAGCGAGAGAGGAAAAATGACAATGAACGAAATCTTATCCGCGCACATAGAACACACACTATAAAAAAAGAAAGAGCGAAAAACACGCCTGTCAGCGATGCGACAATGATCGAAGATGGCTTCGACACAGGGCCCATTTTATGCACTACGCTCGCTTTCAACTCCCCTATTCGTGTAGCCGTGAAACCCTTGTCGTTATCCTTACTTTCCGTGAGAGCCATCTGCGGTTGAAAGCCAGATGATCGTCTACATTATCACTCGAATTTTTCTCTCTTTTCGTGTACAAATCGCCCTCTAAATAGCCGTCGGTGTACGGCACTTGTGCGGATCAGGCTGATGATGTACTGTAAAAAGTGCAATGCTGTTTTAATGTATAGTCAAAGCGAGTAGGCATGCGAAAGCATGTGTTTAACCTGGCTGGCTCATGCGTTTGCTTCGGAGGATTGTCGGCACGTCTGGCGACGATATTGGCTCGATATAGTATTAGTTGATGAAGACGACGACGTGCAATGCCAGTTCAAAACGAGGCGCAATCGGCAGCAGCGATAGCGTCGTGCTCTCGTATACACAGGCCAGCGAACCTGATCTGCTCGGGCTGCCCGCGGGTTCGAAGCCCAGTCGCAGTAATATTTATTTTATTTATTTGCTTTATTTAGGCTCACAAGGTCTATTCAAGGTCAGGCTTCAGCGGTGAAACGGCTTTTGCAGCTTTGGTCGTGAACTAGAGCTTTCGCTCTGAAATGCAACCCGATCACGTGACCTGTACTAACGCCTGCAGCGAGCGCGAAAAGCGTCGTTTATAGATGCTATCTCGGACAGCGATGACTTCATTCCACATTTATTGCTGTGCGTAGATCACATGTCAGACAAGACGTTCACCTCCCCAAGTGTCTGTTTACACAGCCAGAGGCTGACAATAGAGATATATAGAGTTCGGTTGCGCCTCAAGCGTCCAGGAGACTTTACTCCCCGTTGCCTTTTAAACTGATGAACACGCGCTATCGCATTTCAGAACTGTGAACACTCCATCATCATCATCAGCCTGACTTCACCCACTTCAGGAAAAATGCCTCTCCCATGTCTCTCCAATTAACCTTGTCCTATGCCAGCCGCAGCCCTCATATCCCTGCAAACTTCATAATTTCATGTGCCCACCGGGTCACCTCTCTCTCTCTGCTTATGCTTGCGTTCTCTTGGAATCCACTGTGTTACCCTTAAGGACCAGCGGTTATCTTGCCTTCGCATCACATGCCCTGCCCAAGCCCATTTCTTCCTCTTGATTTTGACTAGGATGACATTAACCCGCGTTTGTTCCCTCACCCACTCTGCCCGCTTCCGGTCTCTTAACGTTGCACCTATCAGTTTTCTTTACATGGCTCGCTGTGCTGTCCTTTAGTTAAGCTGAACTCTTTTCGTTAGCCTCCACGTTTCTGCCCCGTAGGTGAGTACCGGTGAGATACAGCTGTTGTACACTTTTCTCCTGAGGGATATTGGTAAAATACTCAATGAGCTTATTCTAATTTCTTACTTCATGAGCCTGCCTGGCCGCCGGAAAATAGCCGCGGAAAAGCACGCGGGCAGAGAGGAACGAGCGACCAGGTAGCTGTCCGCGCAACGGCGCAAAAATGGTTGACAAAGTTGGGAAAAGAAATAACGATCAAAAGGGCACTTGAGAGCCATCGTCGAACACAGCTCCTTTCTTTCGTTCCAGTGCCTTTCGCAATTCCTTTCCACAGTGTCTTCCTGTCGCCGTATAATCCCTGAAGGCACCTTTTAATAAGTGGACCCCCATCTCCCGGTCGTAGTGAGCGCCCCTCCCCCGTTATACATCTCCCTCCAATCCCTGTACCCTCGGGAAGCGGCCGGCACGGCCAGCATAGCGGGGGCCCAACGGGGCAGAAAGGCTTTCGGAGGAGGGATGGGCCCATGAGCGAACCCTAGCGGGCCGAAGGGAACGCGTGGCTGCCGAAGTCACTGAGGCGAGTGGCAATACTCGGCGCCGCAGAACAGAGGAACGGGTCCTCGGCGGTCCGTCCCCGACAGTATATAGAACACGCAGGCAGCCTCGCTGCACTCGGAGATGGAAGCGATGAAAGGAAGGCCCTGTGACTACCTTGCCGCCTGCTGGCGTGCCTGCAGCTTCTCTCTCGCAGCGAGTCTGTGCCGTGCTGCACGCAACTGCTATTACACACTGCATGCAGAGGAAGAGGGCGGTCATCTGAGCGCCCGCCTTTACTGCCGCGCACGCTGTGTTTCCTCTCAAATATATGTGCCGACGGGTCGGGCCCCTTCTCCCCTCCTCACGGACCGCCGCAGATATTGCGGAATGGCCGGGACCACGTGGGTTTCACATCATTTTGTTCCCAACTGCCTCTTTTAGAATATATTTCTATTTTTTCTCGTGGTTTGTCAGCGCCGCAGCTGCTAACGCGTTTATGACACCAGTGGGGAAACATGACTGGAATGCGGCCGGTGCACGTGGGTGATGGCGGCGCGGGTCGGAAGTGAGCAAAAACGCACGGAGACAAAAAAAAAATGAGAGAGAAAGGAAGAGGAAAGCGATATGCATGCGCATCGCAGTGCTGCTACCAGTATTTCGGAAGCAGGCACGCGTGCATTTGCGTTTGTGTATAACGTAGAGGCGTGCAGGTCTAACGGCGAAACACTGTCTTCGTGGAAGTTCGCCATGAGGCCTGACGTATGTGGAACCTGCGCTAGGCTTTTACGCTTCAGTGGGTGCGCACTCGCTGAAAAACGTCGCTGCTGACGAGTTTGCATCCTTCCATGGATAGGGCGGTGCCTTTCGAAGGACACACATGCCAGTGAGGCCACCAACGCAGCTTTACGGTCCTCGAAAGTGTAAAACAGCCCAAGAATGCTGCGCCCATAAACAGCTGCAAATAAAATATTGACATTTTCCATTTTTGCGCAAGTTCAGAGATAGATCTTTGCGTGTCCGCTCGTATTATTTGACGCATAACACTCACCACATGCGCTCGGACACGCCAACAACTGTCGCTCAACTTGGTAATTTACGCAAAAGTCGGAACGCTGCAAAATTCTTTAAATCCCTGCTCATTCCTTTTCTTCATTTCACTGTTCACAAGTCCAGGCGCTGTGGGAATGCTACCGTGTAGGGGAGGTTTTATGGGCCACTCTTGTAGGGGCGGTTTGGGTGGATGGTCTCATTTCCCATTTCTACCATGTATTTCTTCTATATTTTTGTCAAAAAAAACTTGACTTGAACGTGGTTTTCTAATGTAAAGTTACTGGCTTGGCGGCCTCCCTAAAATCCGCACCTGCCACAGCGCAGCTCCTTTCCCTATTCTAAATACGTACCCATTTCACCTCTTTCCTTCCTTCCTTGCTCTAACTCCTAATAGCCTCAACGCAGACGAGCGCTCTTGTGGCTTCGACACAGCGATGACGCCGGAGCCTCGACATATGCTATGATTTCTGTGAATCAGTGAGCAACTTCAACAAACTTTCGAGTGCAATAAAGTTTTCGCCGAACCCGTTCGGCGTGTATAGGGAGTATTCACCGACGTCACAGCTGCCTCCGTTTCGTTATCTGCGGAGCAGGGCGCAAGGCCGCCGGCGTGTATAATTATTGCCTCCAGGGTAACAAGATGGCGCCCGTGACGTAACGTGAACACCCCTTTACCCCTGCAGCCACGCATCGAATCGGGCAACTGCGGCGGCATCACTCACCGGCCGACTCGTAGGCGGCGTCCGACAGCTCCACCTTGAGCGGCGGAGGGGGTCCTCGGCTCCGCGGGGTGCCCGGCGGGGAGCCGCCGTCCGCTGACTGCAGGTCCAGGGGAAGCTCGGCGCGGCGCCGGCGGCCGCACAGCGCTGCGGTGTACACAGGGTCGAGGAGCTTAGACGCGTGCGTGACTGAGCAAAGGATTTGTGCGGAAATGCGTCGGTGGCTGGCACCGATGTAATAGCGGCCGCCATGTTGGCGAATGAGCAAGACCACGGTGGGAGGCTGTTTATCTACCCGCTAATTGGCTAACCTGCATGCTCCTACGTGCAATGCGGAGCTATGCCTGGTCCGTGGCGCCACGTGCGAGCCACCTGAGGAGACGCATCCAAGAAAAGTGGCATTGAAGGAACGTTTTTACACACTGCACAATTTCAGCGTAGCGAAGAGACTGGCGTAGGTGTACGCTGCAACCGCCATGTCCCAATTGCGCATGCGCAATGGCCTGACTAGACTCGCGCCTGCCATTGCGCTGCTTGCACTCGGCGGGCCAGTAGTATGCCTCCGCTACTCTAAAGTTCTCTATTATGCGTAGTAGAAACAAATATTTCATGATGATTACACAATTGCATAGACCGCATTAATTAGCCGTATTTTCAGAATTTAGCTCTTGGCGCTCGGATGAAAATATGTAGGTTGAGAAATGTTTGATTCTTGTGTTTTTGGCTGTCTATCGGCAGCATGTTGCTTTTTTTTCCCACAGGACCCGCGATCAAGTGGATTAAAAAAAATTCGCAATAGCACGCTGCTATAGTGCCATGGTCTCAACCGAGATGTGAAGAAGAAGAAAAAATCAGCTGCTCTCAAGCAAGCACAAAATTCGACACCAGCCTTACCCTGCAAACCACGAAGGACTTAGAAGGCGTTCATCAAATCTTGATTGACAGCACCAAAGGGTAGTTTTCCACGCTATCACTGAAGACTACTAAAAAGATTCATGGAATTACGCTTACCATTCAGCCTTTGATGGCGGTTACCGCGGACCTTCAGGTACGTCTGGAACCAAGAAAAAAAAAAGCATGCCGTCTCGTAAGTTTCCTTTCAACAATCGCAGCAAAGAGAGAAAGACTGATTTTCATGCTTGCCAATACGCCCATAGTTCCCCCTTTTTCGCTCCTGTGATGTACGCGCCGCTTCCGCAAGGCCCAATACAGTCGCCAGTGCATACCTCGAAGCCCGACTTGTGTTGCCGCGTACAGTCGGCCACAGACCTGTCTAGAGCGTTCCAACTCCCTGCCGCCTGCGCTCCGCAGCGCGCAGAGCGACGTCTAGCGGCAGTGTCTGGTCCGAGATAGCGTGTCTCTGAGTATGGTCTAAGCATCAGACATGCGCAATCTAGAACCAGGCGCCGCCGCTAGACGTCGCTCTGCGCTCTGTGGAGCGCAGACGGCAGGCAGTTCGAGCGCTCCAGACAGGTCTGTGGGCGACTGTAAATGCTCCGCTACCTCCGCCTTTATAAGCATTGCTATCCAAAGGACACTATGCAACAAACACCGCGTCCACTTTAACTACCTTCACCGCGTTTAGGGTACTGTGCAGTTTCGTATTCCCTTTGCACTGCACTGTGCTCACCTTTGCGTGCGCAGTGGAAAGATAAGATGCTGATCACGGCAAGACATTCCAGAACTCACCTCCCACCGAGAGAGGGGCGATCGCTTGCCAGCCTCGTACGCGGTCCGGCAGGCGGACTGGGGTTCCGGCTGCTGGGGACAGAAAAGAATTACGCTGTTTTCACGACAAAAAGAATAAAGACCCACAGCGCTTCAAGTGACGATTCTCTTTCACCCACCCTATGGCAGAGAGAGACTGACATTATCCCCTTCACCACCAACAGGCCAGGTATGACTAATGAACACCTCATCGATGTCAAATTAGCCCTTAGATTAGAACGCTTTGTTAGTTTGGTTTATGGAGGGTAAACGTCCCAAAGTTGAGGAACGCCGTAGTGAGGGAGTCCGGAAATTTCGGCCACCTGGGGTTCTTTAACACATCGCACACTACACGGGCCTCTAGGGTTTCGCCTCCATCGAAATTTGACCGCCGCGGCCGGTGTCGAACCCTCGTCTTTCCGGTCGCCAGCCTAGCGCCATAACCACTGTATAGAACTCTAATGTGGCCACTTGTCCTAGCTATGATAACGCATGGATCGCGATAATGTACTGGCGTATAAAAATGGTGTTTTCCGCAATAGACTGAGTTGGTAGTAGGCGCTCTTTCTGTCTCTGTGTCTTCCTGTGTTTGTTCCTTTGCGCCACTCAACCTTATGATGAACCAACTAGCCCAATAGCAAGCAATTCTGCAATATGTCAATAATTACAGCTGGACTACATTGCTGCAAAGCAATAAAGTGAACACCAAACCGATGCTCAGGAGGCAACTTCTCTGCCTAACAAAAAATGAAAAAGCACCTCGACGCCAGTAAAATAATTATTCTCCTCCTCTCGCCACAGGCGCCCAGTCAGAGGCGGTCTATAGACGGCTTCAAGCATTCTTGCACCAGAGGTGTCTCGTCCCAAACGGTGTAGAGTGACGACTTGCAAGGACGGGAAGTGAGGAGAATATAATTGAAGTTTATGCGTAGGAGATCTCCAAATTTACAGATATATCATAGAGAGAAAAAAAAAACAGACGAAACAGGCTAGAATGAAAATTTTCCCTCCTCGGCATAGCCCAAGATGCAGCCCATCTATAGACCTATCCCAGAACCTGGAAGTGGCCTCCCGGGCTCGGTTGTAAACTCTCGCAGTACGGCCAACATTAAGAAAATATCATATCGCAACAAACGATCAAAATGTTGTTTAAACCCACTTTCAAGGTAAAACAAAAACACGAAAATACAAAATTTCATTTGCACGTGTGGCGTGCACACTCATTGCTTTTTCTCATGCTCGAGTGAATTAATAAATTATTTCCATAAAAGATACAGCTTTATGGTGTAATTGAATAAAAGAATTGCAAGTGTTCCTGAACCCGTCTCGTGGCAGATGCAACAATGACGGTACAGATAATCACGACTGGCACAAGCATAACTCGTGTGACAAGAATACGCTGAGCGGCCATGTGGAAAAGGCAGATTGCGCTCCCACTTGACCAAACTGCCGAAGCGGCGGCGGTCTTCTGCTGGTGGCGGTCCACTCCCCCGGGGAATTCTGGCGCCCATTCCACAAGCAAGAATATGTATACCCTCATCTCCATAAACTGCCATAGAAAGTTCCTGTCACGCGCACAAGTTACGGACGCCAACGCGTTGAATGCACACTCCCCCACACACTCAATGACTTCGCGAAACAAGATATAGACATTACGGCATTTAACAAAGATGACACAATGCAGTTGTTCATTAACGACCATTAGTGTAGCTAGAGACTACTCTTTTACACTTTCTTTTTCACTGCGATTTGTTGTTATTTTTCTCCTGATAAAATGAACAGAATATTTAACTGTTACAGTGCTGTCATTGTTGCCAGGGTGATTGGAGCTATGTCAAGCTGCTATTGTTCAGCTTTTTCTTCTGCCTCCCTTTTTCGGCACGCATATTTTATTTTCACGAAATTGAATTTGATTGATTGATTGATCGATCGATCGGGTGGCGCGGCGGCGCCGTCCTTCGCAAGCTGTTCCTTCCGAACGCGCTTTAGCTGTTCCCCGCCAGTCTCGCGGAGAAGCCGATCCCATCTTCGCGTGCCCGTTCGGCAAGCCGCCGCAGCTATGCACCCTGTTTTGTCCACATGAATGGGCCGTGCCATCTGTCCGCGCGTGGCGGTATGTGTGCCTGCGGCGGCCCGAAACGGCGGAGCTCGTCTCTCCGGCCCCAAGCGCATAGCGTTTTACAACCTGCCGTCCGTGAACGCTAGCGCAACCTGCGCCTCAACCCCCCCCCCCCCCCTGCCCACCGTTTGACCCCCGTTTGATTGAGACCGCAGCACGTTTAAATAAATAACTAAATCCACCGATACCTTACAACCCTGACCTTCCGATTCCAGATTAATAAGGCGACTTGAGGCGCAAATTGTATTTTTCGAAAGCGATTACGTGGTGAGTATTTTGTTTTGATTTGCACGAACAGTCCTCCCGACATATTTTGTAATGAGATGCACCGACCGCTTTTATACATGCGCCAGTATCAGTAATCGTCGTGTTCACACGAGTGCTATATATCGCGGCGCAGGTTGCAAGTAACCTTCTTCGAGAGACCGCATCAATTAATGAATAAATGAATTGATTAATTAATTATCACTGACGAGCATTCAGAAGCTGTTACGTGGCATACGAGGTGGCTTTCTGTGCCTAACCTGGGATGCGGAAGTTCCTCTCAGCAGTATTCAAATATTCAAGACCCCATCGAGCGGGCTGGCATGTGGTAGGCAGAAAGCGCGTCGCTCTCTTCTGAGCGGCCTTCCGGTGGGGCTTTTTTTACCACTGCAGGTGCTGCTTCCCTAGATGTGACAGCAGGAACAATTGTCATCGTCATCATCCTCTCTAGCATCACCACCACCAACATCTCCATGAGCGTCATCCCGGGCGTGCTTACTCCTGCTGCATCAATGATCGATATCCAGTTAGCCTTCAGAGTGGTACGTTAGTAGTCACCTGCTACCAAGGACACAACACCCTATATGGGCGTTGCTGAAGACATCGCATATCCGCTTCTCCCACATGTGAGAGACTACAATTTGTTTGGCAAGAAGAATCGGCTGCAAATGGGGAATAACTTACTACTGCTGCACACGAAGCTTATTAGATTATTTTTGAAAGAAAAGAAAGAGAAGAGACTGAACTGAGAGAAATTTTACAGAAACTTTTGAAGTTTTCCAACTCACCAACGGCAAACTGTCTTCGTGCGTCCGGTCCACCCACCGCCGACAGCTGGAAGACGGGACTTCATTCAGTGAGAAATGCTACTGGTAAGAGTGACAGCACACAGACACAAGTTAAACGGCTTAAAAGACTCAAAGTGCCTAGAGAAAGACAGGGTGTAATCATTCCTGAGCGACACATATTTTGTTGTTTCTTTGTCGGCCGACGCCTTCAGGTCGTGAGCAGAAGAGCAGCTTTGCCTGCAGGGACAATGTTTGAAGGACACACTTTTTGTCCACGAGCTCGTTAGCCTCCGCATAGTATGTCTTTTTCCTGGTGATACCGCTGGCCTACTGTGTTCTCTCTGAACGCGACGTGACTGAAGGTGGGTTGGTGGTACAGTACCGCCACGCACCTGTAGAAGTCCGCAAGCTTGTCCATCTCCAGCTGGAAGTGGTCAGCCATCTGAGCTTGCGCCAGCGTGATGCCGCACACGGGACAGCTGGTCGCCTGGCCCAACGTCCACTTGGGGGATCCCAGGGGGCCTGCGAGGCAGTTATACCGTTTATCTAACAGCTAAGCTATACAACATCTAACGTGGTGCGGAGTCTCCGGAAATCCGCGATATTTCGACTCAAATATGTGCTGCGATGCGCGAACACTTGCTGAGTATTCCGTTCTTTCCACACCTTGTTGCAATTTTTGTGCATGGCCTCCAGCTTTAGCCACGCGCAGAGAGGTTGTGCCGTGCGTGCACAGTGGGTGCCCGGTCACTGCGGCATCGCCGGCAACGAAGAAGCTGACGACCTCGCGACCGCTGCACACCAACCACCTGCCAGCGGCCATCCACGACCATCTCCGAAAGCAGCACCCCGGCCAACGCATCGCTGGAGGTGAGCGCATCGACAGTGTCACCGGCTGTCGCGCACTTACACGGTCACAACGTGCAATGATCCTCCGCGCGCGCATTGGCTGCGTGTGGACCGGGGAACGACGGGTGCGTCACGGAATCGCGACGAGTGATGTGTGTGACGGATGCGGTGCAGTGGAAACACTAGAACACCTGCTCCTTCACTGTGCCGCGTTCGCCGATGCTCGTCGCGATATGCTCGCGGCCTACAGGGCGCAAGGCATAATACCAGACTCCATCAAGACGCTATTGTGGCCGCAGGGCAAAGCGCGCACTTTGGTGAGCGAACTTTGGTGAGCCTCTGTGCATTCCTCGAACACACGGGCTTGACGTCCCGTCTGTTCTCCGTCAGGTAGTTACACGCAGTGACCGAACGCTCCGCGAGTTCTACCTTGAACGATTAATAACTGGACGCCCCACTCCAGTTGTAACCAACACAGTGCTGTGCGCGCGTGTGATTTAATTCCTCTAAAATGAACTAATCACGCGCACAGCCTGGACACATTTCTTAAAGTGTAAATAGTTTGTAAATATTACTTCTCCCCCTATCCTCTCTTCCTTTCCCCTCATCTCTTTCATTTCATTTCTCCATTCTGCCTGCTGTCCTTTATTTCCGCTGCCCCAGCTCAGGTGCTTCAGTATCGATGGCAGATGCCGGGGCTAGCAAAAATCTTTTCCTTCCTTTTTACTTTTATTTTTAATAAAACCGCTACCACCACCACCTCCAGCTTTATGAAGATAATAGCCATAGTTCTCACCGTTAGGCATCTGCAACACTAGTCATGGGTTACAGATTTAGCAAAAAGTGAAGAGCCCAATGGGAACGTTAGGTCCTAAACTGTGCAGTGGTATACTCTTGTAGCCTCGTTTAATGTCTTAACGAAGTGTGAGAAGGAGCGTCCCTCCCACCTTCAAAAAACTTGGAATACTGGCGATGCATAACGGCCTACACTGCATGGTTCACAACAAAACCCCTTGAGTTCTAAAACTTTTGACAAAGGCTGTACTATTAATATAAAGATCAAAGACGCAGTAAAATTCGCAAAGCAATAGATCTACTGTAAACTCGTGAAAGGCGACGCGTGAATAAGCTGACATCTCGCTTCGCTAACACCTCTGCTTGGACAGCATCATAGGTCCCTCATCCAAACCCTTCACTGAGTGACCCGACTTGGCAAAAGAGAAGGAATGAAAAAGAAGTATTTGGCAGGAAACAAATGAGCGACGCGTACGTAGGCAAACAGAAAAGAAAGAAGGGGTGATACGGGAACAGGGAAATTCATTGAACGGAAGAGCGGTCCGAGCGAGATTAAAACACGCGGTGAAAACCCTGCGCCGCCGATGAGAGGGCCCCTGATCGATACAACCTCGGGGGCGAAGGCCCGGGAAGGAACGAAAGGAAGAGCCCCGCACTGATAGGTCGGTGTATGGGGCTTGTCGTAGGTTATCCAAAGACGAGGTTATAATAAAAGAAGGCAGGGAAATGAACGGAGCGAGTTAGCAGGCAGGCGGAAAAGGCTTACGCCGTCTTGTGTGATTTTCCTGTCGATTATTGGAACAGCTGCTTCTGAACTGCGTGGAGAAGACGACGGCTGCATGGACGAGAACAGCATTATAAACGCGTACCTTAAGCGCAAATATACACCGCTTGACGTAAGGTTGACAAGATGACACACATCTCAAAAAGAAATCGTAGGAGTAGAAAAACCGCTTTTCAGCTGCATTGATATTGTCTAGACTTGTCGTCATAATTTCCAGCATTGCTCTCAGAATCACGATTGCTATTGCTCAAGCAGGTTGGCGTTGGAGCTCACAGTTTATGCGCGGAACACTGGCCTGTTTTTCAACCGTCGCCTCAGGGCACTGGACCCTGCACTGCGCCTTTGTATTCCTAGCAATACACCGCGTCGAGAAGCAGCATTGCTTTGCTGTCTATGGCTCGGTGTTATATTTACAAAGCAATACATGTTGTGGACTGGGATGGCCGACAGCCCTGCTTGTGAAAGACGTGGCCGCAAAGAGACAATTGTGCATCTCCTGTGTGAGTGTCCTACTTTGGCGACCGAAAGTCGTACGCTGCGTTGTGCCTTGGACAGCCTCAATCCTCGCCCATGAACAGAGGATAAGATCCTAGGGCCGTGCCTGCAACAATCGACTGCCCTCAAGGCTTACAAGGCACCTTTTTGCCACCTGACAGCGACTGGCTCGAGGGAGCAATTGTGACTGTGCCCATAACCCCTTCTATCTTTCCCTTCTCAATCCCACCATCTCTCTTCCCTATAGTGCAGGGTAGCCAACCTGAACACCCTTCTGGTCAACGTCCCTTCCCTCTTCCTCCTTATCTCTCTCTCTCTCTATCTTAACCAGTGGCCTGCCCAAAGGCTGCGGAAATTGTGACAACTTTCTGTAACAACATGGGAACTTCATTCGATGTCTTATTACACGATAGCTTTCGAATCTAGCTTGTTTAAGAAATTGATTACCTACTTACCGTTCGTTGTCTCCAATAAAAGGTTGATTTGTTTTTGTTTTACGGAGTTTAATTGATTGCTGAATAGAACCATTAAATCTTTTCAAAAGAAATCACTCGATGTTGTCCAAGAGTTCTCATGAAGCCGTAGAATCCTCAAAAGAAAACGACCAACCCCGACTTAATCGAAGCACGGCCGAGAAAAATTTTATCGTTTTTTTTTACTGCGGTGTTATTGGACTGAGATATTGGTACTGTAATAATTATATATAAAAGACGATTGCACAGAAAACTAGAAGAAATGAGCAGCTATAAACAGCAAACGGGATCCGAACCCATGAACTCCTCGTGTCCCGTCGCTGTACAAGCCGAGCTACGGCATGCTGTCCTATACTGTAGAGCGTATTTCTCTCGCCCAATTGATTGATTGATTACAAACGTCTTTATTTCTTCAATGTTCTCCGAACATGTGGGTGGACCGCCTAGTCCGGTAGTCCACTGGCTGCTGCTGCTGCGCTGGCCCTCCCCACCAGCCAGTGCTGACGGTCAGGATCATCGCTGAGCAGAATAGCCTCCCACTGCTCCTCCGAGGGGTTGGGAATGGGGTCAACTAAGGGATTATATTGGCATGCCCACACCATATGGTAGAGGTTAGCTACCGCTCCACAATGTGGACACTGTGGAGAGTATAGTGTAGGGTACCACTGGTGTAATTTAGCTGGTGTTGGGTAGGTGTTGGTTTGTAGTCTCCTAAGGGTGTTCTCTTCTAACTTGTTGAGGGATTTGTGTGGTGTTGGGTACTCCTTTCTGGCTGTTCTGTATGGCGCAAGATTGTCAGCATACACTGCTAAGCCTATTAGGTCGCGGCACCCTTCATGGTCATCAGGGGGAGACGTCCGGTATAGAAGAGCTCGGGCATGCCTGTGGGCGGCTTCGTTTCCTCCTGGTAGTTCCAGGTGACCGGGGAACCAGATTACTGAGACCTGGTTGGGTGGATGCTTAGTCAGCAATGACAACCCTGACTTGTGAATGAATCCGTTATTGAAGTTTCGACAGGCGTTCTGGGAATCAGTGAGCACAACGGCGTTGGGGTTAGATGCTACAGCTAATGCAATAGCTGCCTCCTCTGCGTGAGTGGGGTTAGATGTTTTCACCGAGGCGCAGTTCACCATCGACCCTGAAGGCGTTGAGACCACAATAGTCATGACTCCATTATTTGGTCCTGCTGCGTCTACGTAAAGGGTGTTAATTTGCTTGTCCCATTTCTTCTGCAGGGATTCACCTCTTGTTTTCCTCCTCTCGGTGTTATATGCGGGATGCATATTCCGCGGAATGGGGTGCACGTTTATGCGTCTTCTCACATCGCGTGGGACCTCTTCCCTTTGGTCAATTGTATAGGGCAGATTAACATGGATTTTATCGAGCAGTTCTCTGCCGGGTTTTGTGAGTGCGAGCCGATTCAGTTGTGAGAACCATTGTGCTTCCCACATCTCTTTGAGGGTATTATGTACTCCTAGAGCCATGAGCTTTGCTGTTGGCGTGGAGTTTGGTAGCCCCAGTGCCGTCTTGTAGGCTTTCCTGATGAGTACCTCCAACTTTTCAATTTCCGACCTGGAGAGGTTAAGGAATGCCGTCCCGTACATTATCCGAGAGATCACGAAAGCTTGCACTAAGCGGATGGTGTCCCTTTCCTTCATGCCATGGTGTTTATTTCGGATACGATGTATCATGCGGAGGATTTGCTCGGTGGATGTTGTAAGCTTCTTCATAGTGGTGGTGTTCTGTCGCCCCTGCGGGATATACTGCCCTAGTATCTTGATCTCCGTGGGTTTCTGTACTGGGTGGTTCTCTATATACACCGAGATGTTCTGCGCTAGGGGTGTCCTCGGGTTCTTCAGGATTAGCAACTCGGACTTTTCCGGCGCACACTGGAGACCTCTCTCCCTGGCGTACCGGTCCACCGTGTCGGCTGCTGCTTGAAGACGCTCCTCGATCTCGGCGTCACTCCCCGAGTTGCACCAGACAGTGATATCATCCGCATATAATGTGTGTTTGACGCCGGGGATTTCGGAAAGAAGGCCTGGTAGATCTTTCATAGCCAAATTGAACAAGAGGGGTGACAGTACCGCCCCTTGCGGAGTTCCCCTCGGGCCTAGAGTGATGGGATCTGATTTTATTCCACCGAAGTTTATAGTGGCTTGCCTGACTGATAAGAAGTTTTTGATATAGTTGTAGGTTCTTGCGCCACAGTTGGTATCGGCGAGGCTTTGCAGGATGTTTTTATGTAGAACGTTATCGAATGCTCCTTTCAAATCAAGTGCCAGGATGGCCCTTGTCTGTGACTTGGGAGGTGTCTCAAGGAGGTCTTTGTACAGGTACAAGAGGGCGTCCTGTGTCGATAGGTGAGGGCGAAAGCCGAATTGATTATTAGGTAGGAGGTTGTTTTCTTCTAAGTATCTACTCAGTCTCGTGTTGATGACCCTCTCTATGAGCTTCCCCAAACACGAGGTCAGCGATATCGGTCGTAGATTATCCAGTTTAAGGGGTTTGTTCGCCTTCGGAATGAACCGAACCTCGGCTGTCTTCCAGGATATTGGTAACGTTCCTGTAGCCCAATGCTGCTCGTTGAAGCATTCCACCAGCGCGGTGATGGTGTCATCGCTGAGGTTAAATAAGAGCTTCGCTGTTATTTGATCTGGACCTGGAGCTGCATTTTTTCTCATGGCCGCGATTTCTGCTTTGATTTCTTCTTTCGTGAGTGGGAGGTCCAGCTTGGGATTGGGCAGTCCAGGATACTCCGGCTGTTCCACGACTTGGTCCGTGCACAGATACCTGGTCTTGAGCTTTTCGATCAACTCTGTGTCCGTACCCGGGGTGGTGTGTACGATCTTCGTGAGCCTGTCTTTAGTGGCCGACTTGCTGCTGCTGGGGTCGATTAGGACACGTAGGAGCTTCCAAGTCTTTGACACACCTAGCTTCCCCTGAATACCATCGCAGAGCGAATGCCAGTTCTGTCTGGTTAAGGATATGGCATAGGATTCTGCCTTTTTGTTTATCTCCTCTATTTTTTTCTTGAGTTTGCGGTTAAGCCGTTGTCTGCGCCATCTCTTTGTCAATGAGTGCCTCGCTTCCCATAAATGTAGAAGGTGCGGATCGACCGCTGGGCAATCTTCTGTCGTGCAGACCTCTTTTGTAAAGGCTTTCAAAGAGTGCACCTCATCTTTAACCCATTCCTCTAGGTCGGTAATAGTATTTGCAGTAGATGCCTGGGCCTTTCTCCACCTGTCCCAGTTCGTAACTCTTGCGATACCTATTTTGCGCTTGCACGCGTTTGTGCTTATCTCCAGAGAGAGTATGAAGTGATCGCTTCCCAGGTGCTGTTCGGTATTCTTCCAAATGGCGTTTTGTATGTTCTTGGTGAACGTCAGGTCAGGACATGTATCTCTACTGACACTGTTTCCCAGCCTCGTAGGGTAAGTGGGATCGGTGAGGATCGATAACCCCTCTTGCGCCACTACTTCTTCTAGTTTTCTGCCTTTCGGTGTCGCCGCCGGGTAGCCCCATGAAGGGTGTGGTGCGTTGAAGTCGCCTCCAATCACGCAGGGGGCATGGCCCGCTAAGGTCAGAAATTTCTTTATGAGGGAACCCAATTGTGCGTTCCTGTCTTTTGGAGGGCTGTATACATTCAATACGTGCGTGCTTGCCGCTCCTCTCTGGAGAGGAAGAATAGTTATATAGCAGTGCGCAACATCCGGCTCGAAAGTGTCGTGCAATATGGCAGTGTATAATTTGTGCACTAACGTGGCAGTTAACTGGTCGTGCTGATAAGTCACATAGTCTTGGAGCTTCATAGGCATTAGGTGGGGTTCTTGAATTAGGATAGCTGCCGGTGGGTCAGATTCCTGAGATAGAAGGAGATTAAGAGCAGCCTGCTTTCTCCTGTATCCCCGGCAGTTCCACTGCCAGATCTTTACTCCAGGTTTGGCTGGCATGTTGAATCCGTATCGGATGGTTCGTCCACGTGCATTGTACGAGCGAATTTCGACTTATGCCTTTTATACGCAGGTTCCTTCCGAAGTCCAGAAATTGCCGTCTCCGTGTATCGTCGGTTGTTTGCAATCTGATTTCGAATGTCTTGGAATTGAGCGTTCACATAAATTGGAAAAGCTTGAAACTCCTCCTTGAAGGACCTCAGTTCTTGGATGATTTGTTGGTAGACCTCGCCTAAGGCAGGCTGGGAGCTAGGTACTGCCTGCTGTTTTTGGTTTTCAGGAGTCGGCTGAGCTACCGGCGTTATTGCGTTAGTAGTTGCTCGCTTAAGCTCTTGGTTTTGGATTGTTAAAGCGGTCACTTGTTTTTTCAGACTTTCTATCTCGTTTTTGAGTGCTGCTAACTCCGTGTTATTCTGAGGGGAGGAGGAGGGAAGGGGAGGCCATTCTGCAAAGCTCACCTTCGAATCTGAAAGCTGGCCCGAGGACGTCTTCTTCAGCGCCCCGATGGGCTTGTTGAGGTTCTCCTGCCCTTGTTCTTTACCCGCCTCCACTTGACTGGCGTTCTGGTTGGAGCCTGTTGCCCGGCGTCTTGAGCTCGAACGGCCGCGAGAGGCGGAACGAGAGTGGGAGACTGATGACGACACTCCTCGCCGTCGCGATGTAGGCTGCCTCTTCTGCCTCGTCCTGCTCCTGCCTTCTTGATCTTCAAGTTTTGTTGTTGATGACGCGTTTGATGACGCGGTACTAGTGTTCTTGTTCAGCGGTCTCTGGAATTTCTCCTTGCAGTCTTTTGCGTAAGTCTTGTGTGGACCCTTGCACAGCGCGCAAACGGGTGTACACTCGAGCGTCTCATCTGGACTCGGCGTTCCACAGGTTTGGCAAGCAGCCCCCTTGGGTTTCGGGCAGACGTCTGCTCGGTGACCTGGCGTTCCACAGTTGATACAAGCAGCCCTCGTTTTACGGTAGATGTAGCAGCGGCGCTCTGACCACCCGTAGTTGACCGTGAAGGGAACCTTCTGCTCGGCGAAGACGATGACTGCCGACGTAGTCTTGCCCAGTCGGCGCGCTCCCAGGATTGTATGGCTGGGTGAGGAGACGTCTTGGAAGATAGAGTCATTACTCACTTCAGGCTTGATATTATGTATTACACCCCTGCAAACATCCTCTGGCAAGGCAACGTAGGCGGTGATCGTTATACTCTTGCCGTCGAGGTACAGACAATTAAGCTTGGCGAGACGGAACGCGTCTTCCTCACAGTGAGTACACACCATTATAATGTTCTGCTGGCTAACAACGCGCAGCGTTGGCTTTTCTTGTAGAGGGGTGTTGAGGGCTGCTTGGATCCCTAATTCGAGATCGTAGGAGCGTGGAGCCACAGATTGCAGATCCACCGTGGTTTTAGGTCGGATGATGACTTTGTATGGAAAATTCTTGAGACTCGGTAGACGCGGAGGTCTCGGTGCAGGAGGCTCTCGGCGTTCTTTCTTCCCCTGCTCTTCCTTGGGAGGTGTGGATTTAGCTTGCGCCGCTCTGTCGTTGTTGCGCCGGGACCATATGTTCCAGCCATGGCTGTTGTCGTCCTTCGGGAGATCCTGCGGGGGCATCAGCTGCTGCTGGGATGTTGGTACATGACTGAAGTCCATCTCCGTCGGGTCGTAGCCTCTTAGAGAATTCATCGTGGTCGTGGCAGTCCTGGATGAAGCGGGAGCACTCACTGGCGAGCGTCGTTAGACCCGCGTTGCGCGAACGCTATGCCGCGCATCCGCGGGCGCACCGGCGTCTCCGCGGCGATAAGGCACCCCAACCCCTTGGCCGTTAGGGTTAGCGCTCCTCACGGGGTGACGAGAAGTAGACAGGCTGTAGCGCCGAAAATGTGGCACTCACAGGCTCACTGGTGGTACCAGGCCGTGTCAGGCGTTGAAGGCAACTCGTGGATGATAAATATATGGTGATCCAATATTCTAATCCGCCACAATCGAAGATTGTCAACGGAGCCCATGAATCGCACGTCCGCTCGTGACGAACGCTTGCAGCAAAACGCTCTCTCTCGCCCAAAGCTCACTTCCAAAGTGTTCACTAGCAATACACTCTAAACAGAAGGGAGTAAAAAGGGAAGTAAGCTGTCCCCTAGCTCACTCCCTTTTATAAAAGAGAGTGCGCGAGAGGACATGCTTCCTTTTTACTCCCATAAAGGCCTGTTCATGTTTCGAGTGTGCCCTCCAAACATAGCGATGGACATGAAATTTGTCACCTCAGTCGAAGGAGCGATGAAGAAGGACAAAAGTGCCTTCTAAAAGAAAACTGTTCATTGGGCTGACTTGCGCCCACAGTGGACTGAATCACTCGGCGGCGGCGAAGCGACAAGCGTCCTCGGTGGTCGTCGAACAGAATGTCCGCCGCTGTCGACCGTGCTCAATTTAAAGCTGATAGCGAAGAGTGCAAAGTTACTAGAACATTCCGGAGCAACGTAGGATCAGCTCTGCCTGGCTGTGATCAATAAAGATAAATCTAGTGGCGTCTTGCGTCGCAAACAAAGCGATAAAGCGGCGCGCCGGTCGCTTTGAAGAATGAACAAACACTGAAAAGATTCGCGGCAACATCCTGGGGTTTGGGAGTTGACGCTAGTGAAGTGTAGGTCATACCTATCGAGGCCAGGAAACCTGGTCAAGCGCTTCCAGCTAGCACGGCTGCCACCAGAGGCCGCATAGCGCTGAACACTACCGTAACAGGAATTTTGGATTTTCGTTACATACCATTTATTTTATATATCCGTCGGAAATAGTCGCTGCGAGCACAGGAAGCACTTCATAAATCACCATATTATTCATGCCCAATCTACCCGGGACTCTCCAGATTTTTCAAAATTAGAATTTTAGGGTATCCCTATTGGCTTACGCCGTATTCACTAACGGCAGCCATGAGGTGGCGCTCGACGTTGCATGTTCAGGAATGCTGGTCATGATACATGCATTGGATTGGAAAACATTTAATTCGTCAGAAAAAGCAGAATGCAGACGATCCGTGCTAGGTGGCTGTCAGTCCACGGCTGACAGCGACCTGGGTAGCCCATTCAATGACCCGGGTTTGAACGCCCAAGTCTGAGCTGACCAACACGGCCTCCCACTGCTCGAGAGTAGAAACCTGTATTAGAGATTTCGGGGGCGGCTCCTCTTTACAATTCCACAATAGGTGATCATAAGTGGCTAAATCACCACATAATGTACATGCAGGGTCGTATTCACCGGGGTAGAATTTTGGCAACAGGTAAGGCGTCATGAAGGATCGCGTCTGGAGTCGCCTCCAAGTGGTCTCCTGCTCCTTATTAAATACTTTGTCTGGAGGAGGGAATATCCTCCTTTCAAGTTTAAAATGATTAGTAATATCGTGAAAGATGATAGGCCGTCCTTCGAAAAACTCTCAGCAACGACAGCGTCCCCTGCTCGGCTGATGAATCCTCGAGCTGCTATGTGTGCCGCTTCGTTACCAGGGTTCCCCGAGTGAGCCGGGACCCATATCAATTCAATAATTCTAAGTCTTTGGTTTGACCCAATATGCTCATTGCTGCCTGAGAAATTCTGCCCCTCGCATAATTGCGTATGGCAAATTTAGAGTCGCTGAGTATGGTAGTAGCTTCTGTGTTAATGATAGCAAGGGCGATTGTCGCCTCTTCTGCCGTTTCCGAGGATTTCGTTATGGTAGTGCCGGAGACTTATCAGTTTACCTTGCGTATCCACCGCCGTTAGTGCGAACGCTTGTTTCTGGGGATATTCTGCGGCATCTACATATACTGCATGTTCATCTTGGTTGTATATGTTGTGTAGAGCTTTTGGCCTAGCCCTTCTCCCCTCGTGGTGAGCAGGATGCATATTCTTAGCTAGTGGCTTAACTCTTAATACCTTAGCGATGCGTTTAGGTATCTGTGTTTTGGTATCTTGGGGTGGCAACTGTATGCCTAGTCCTAAACGATCAAATATGGTTCTTCCTGCTTTGGTGCGGGAAAGCCGGCCTCTCCGCATTGTTAAGTGTGCCTCTGTAAGCTCGTCTAAGGTGTTGTGTACTCCCAAGCCCAGAAACCTTTCGGTGGAGGTACATTTCGGTAGCCCTAATGCTACCTTGTATGCTGTTCTAATCATAGACTCTACTTTGGCTTTTTCATTACTGTCTAATTTTAAGTATGGGAGTGCGTAGACAAGCCTGCTTATTACAAATACTTGTACTATTTTGCAAAGTTCTGTCTCCTTCACTCCCTTCCTTTTGCTTGCAATTCGTCTAATTAGTCTTACCGTCATATTGACGGTTGTCTGGAGTTTCTGTAGTGTTTCCTTGTTCTTCCGGTTCGACTGAAGGAAGAGTCCTAGGATTCTTATAGTTCGAACTTCCTTTACAGGGAGCCCTTCCACCCAGATTTTCAGTGGAGGCGGAGGTTTGTAATTTTTTGCTCGAGGGTCCCTTGGTTTGTATCGATTAGAAATAATTCGGACTTTGAGGGCGAGCAGGTTAGCCCTGCTTTACCCGCCAGGTCTTGTATTATGTCCACAGCTTGTTGCAGGGTATCCTCTATCTGACCATCGCTGCCAGTTGTGGTTCATAAAGTGATATCATCTGCGTAGAATGTGTGTTGCAGCCCCGGGATGGCTGCTAATTTAGAAGGAATTTTAATTAGTGAGAGATTAAAAAGGAAGGGTGACAGGACTGAGCCCTGTGGCGTTCCTTTACCTCCAAGTGAGATAGAGTCTGATTTAATCTCTCCCACTGCTATCTCTGCCGTTCTGTTACTGAGAAATGACTTGATGTACTGGAAAGTTCTTTCCCCTGGGTTGATGTCCGAGAGATTCTTTAAGATAGCATCGTGCGTGACATTATCAAGCGCCTTGTTCAAATCCAAGCCTAATGTGGCTTTAGTTCCTCTGCTGCGTTCCATGTCTATTATGTCTGCCTTGAGTTGCAGCATAACATCTTGAGTAGAAATATTAGCCCTGAAGCCTAGCATGGAGTTAGGGAGTAAGTTATTGTCCTCAGCGTATTCTTGTAGCCGATTGAGAATTATATGTTCCATTAACTTTCCTAAGCAGGATGTTAAAGAGATTGGGCGTAGATTCTCTATACACAATTTCTTGCCTGGCTTTGGAATGAATGTAATATTTGCATGTTTCCATTCTTGTGGAATGTTTCCGTCTGTCCAGTATTTGTTCATGAGATCAGTGAGTGCTGTCACTGACCCTGCGTCCAAGTTTCTAAGTGCTTTGTTAGTAACACCGTCAGGCCCGGCTGCAGACGTGGTGCGTAGTTGCCCCATGGCAAGCCACACTTCCGACTCCGTAATCTCAGCGTCCAAGTCCTCGTTTGGTGTTCCCTGATAGTTTGGCAGCGGTCCACCTGAGGTTGTGTTTAAGTATCGATCTCGTAGTTCCGTTAAGAACTCCTCTGTGGTGCCTTGGTACTGATGCACTAACCTCATAAGTTGACCTCGTTTAGTTGATTTAGCCTCTGTGGGGTCAAGAAGGTGCCTTAGCAGATGCCAAGTTTTCCTGCACTCGAGCTTGCCATTCATGCGGTCGCAAATTTGCTCCCATTGTTTGTGTTGAAGCTCTAGAGTATATTCAAGACTTTGGAAGATGCATTATCAAGCAAGACACTCCTTTTCTCTCCGCTTTTCAGATAACAAGCCTTTGCGAGCTTATGTCATGTGAACAGCTTTCCTAAAAGGACGTTATCACAAAGTGAACAATGGAGGTAAAACCTCATGGTGCTTGCCAGTGATTCGTCAAGAGGACTTGGCTTCATCAGGACGTTGTTAGTTTTACAGGGCAAGCTCTGGAAAGTGATTCTCAGCTCAAACATTGGGTGCTGTCCAATAAAAATCAAAGCGAAAAAAAAAGCTACTCATAAATATGTATTCACTATGCGTGACACTAATACAGCGTAAAGTACGAGGATAAGGGAAACAAGCAACGACATTAAAAAAAAAGTGCAGATTCACCAACACAGAAACGCGCATGAGGTTGGCGAGAGAGCCGGAAAGATAGAAAGTGCAGCACCCAAAGCCCGTTTTGCTGATGGATAAACCGTTTATACGAGCGGCTTTCTTGAAAGGAAAACCACCAACGCTGAAAACAGGCTGGCCTTCTCGGAAGCAGAAACAGCTGCGGCGGCGTCAGCAGTGCAAGAAGGGAAGAAGGGAATAGAAAAAAAGAAGAAACATTCATCGGCTGCAAGGAGAACAGGACTGCGACGGCGACTGCTCGGAGAAGAAAGTGTTTCGCCCCAAAGCCGCGCTGCTGCTTCCACGGTTGGGGTGGGCGCAAACAGACAAGCCTGTATTCGTCTCCCTACGCCCAAACAAACGCCCGAGGCACGCGCGGCGGTCGGACCGAAAGAGCGCGCGGGGGCAGACAGACACCCTTGCAAAAGCGATCTTCGGACGTCCTTTTCAACGCAATCCAAAAACAGGGGAACAAGACAAAAAAATCGCTCAAACTTGCTTGGGGAAAACCGAGAGAGCGAGAGAGAGAAAAGAAAAGAATAAAATGAAGAAAAAGATAGATGTTATGAATAAAGATAACGCGGAACGGGGGGGGGGGGGGGGGGCGGAAGCGTGGCGGCGTGTCTCTGGGTCGATGGCCCGATGCTCGAAGCCAGGCGCCGGGGGCTGCGGGACGGTTTCACCCGCCGCGCAGAAGTGATAGGCACGCAATCCCCGCCAAGCGAGGCGCGTTCGCTTCAAAATGGAATCTCGGCCGAGAAGAAAGCCCACTTCTCTCGCCGCCTTGTTCTGTTTTCGTTTTTGGATAGTCGGAGAGCGCTACCGCCGCCTCAGCCACCGCTGCCGACCGTTGATCCGCGAGCGGAATTGACACGGGCCGAGCAGAGTGGGCTCGAACCAGAACTGACGGGACCAGCAGGGGAAGGGACGCCACGTTTCTTTATTACTTTGCTTTGTCGCGGACGGACGGACGGAAGCGAGATCGGTTTCTTTCGCAGCTCGAACCAGCTAAATTCTTCCGGGTCGCGGCAGGTTGAAAGGAACAGCGTCGGGAGCGAGCGCCTATGCAACAAGACATTCACTCGGGTCCACCTGAGGGAGGTTGATCTACGCACGACAGGCGCACAGTATGCACGCAATCAGCGGCAAAGACGATGCAGACGAAAAAGGCGAGCGCGAGCTTTCTCGTCATCGTCCGCGAGCAGACGACACTCGCTGACAGCTTTGCGGGGGGTCGTCCGCTCCATCGTCTACTGTTGTATTCAGGGTTTTATTTTATTTTTGTACAGTGTGCTTCCATTTCTAGTCGTGCTCTTTGTGTCCGGAAATGCAGAGCTATGAATGACAGGCGCGGCTACGGGGAGGACATTGAACGAACCACACTGCCTCCAGGTGCGGTCCCTGCGTGTCCTGAGGGGCTATGCATGACAATCCCCAGACCGTCCCTCGACATCCGTTGTTGGCAAACAAACAAAAAAGCCGGCATGTACAAGTACGCGAGCAAGCCAACACACACGCCACAGCAAACGAACTCAACAAAAATGGTGCAAAGCATGCGGAGGCAGCGTAACGAGAAAAAAAAAGAAGGATCGCAAAGCCGGGTTTCAGCGCGTTCGAGCGCGCCCTCTCCAGGCTCACGGAGCGGCGCCGACGACGACGGATGGCTAGCCCTAATCCGTCCGAGCTGTTCTCAATTTACGCTGCCCGGGACAATCCATCTGTGGCCCCCGACCCCGGCTAGGTTCCTATCCTCCTCCAGCCCCGCTTGCTAAGCGGCTGTGCTTGCGATGCTGCTTCAGCGAGCATCTAGCAACGCGGAGGGCAGGGGGGCTGTGCGGAAGAGAGCAAAGAGGAAGGGAACGGAGCGATCGGTTGTTGGCTTGCGGTAACCTGCGGTCAGATCGGCGCGGCGCTCATGACGCAACGGACGTCAGAGTGGGACGGCGGTCGCAGAGGGAGAGGTCGCGGCGTTGGGCGCGGGTAGAAGTGTATGAGGGAGGGGACTTTGATTGCGCGCGAGTCCGATTTCGAGCACCCGCGCCATCGTCCGAGTAGCCCCGGGACCAAGATGGACGAGCGCTCATATCAGCACACTATTACGCCGCGACCATGGGCTCCACTTTTCTTTTATTTATTTTTTGTGCCACCGATGTAGTAGCGGCTTGACTCGACTGTCAGCGGAGACATGAAGCGAGAGTTGAACGCTGAGCAAGACCCTCGCGGTGTGGTGGGGCGGGACGGTTATAAGCGGGGAAGAAGAAAACGCAAGAACGTTTCGGATTGTTGCCTGCCAAGCCACAAATCGATTCTCTTGCTCCTCATTTCTTTTTACCGGGTCATTCGATCCGGAAACGAAACGGTGCTTGCTTCCTTTGGCTGGCCTGTTGGACAGCGAGCCGTGGAAGCGGTGTTTAGGTTTTCTTTAGTGAGATGTGATTTTTAGGACTCGCTCAGCTTCTGTCGGCTGTTTCTTAACTTGACCTTCTCATACGCCAGCGTTCCCTTCTTTCGTAATTATGAGTTTTGCTCAGAATAAAGGCATACCGCTGCTTCGTACCTGTGCTAACCGCTCGCAAAGCATTTACCCAACCTTGCGCTCCTTAAGTACCTTACTAGCCAAATTTCGAAGAGTGCATTTGTAAGCAGAATGAGAAACAAAAACGAACAAGGAATGCTGTCCATAGCGGATTAGAGCGTAGAAGTTAGTGCCTGAAGCCTGAGTCGCGTTGTGACGTTAAACCCTCATAAAAAATAAACCAAACCAACCTGGAACCAATTAACCAATGAAAAATCTCAACACATGATTAGAGTAGAGAACGCTATACCAAATGACAGAGAAAGAATAACGATACAAGCAAAATACGTGGCACATGTTCAAGCACAATAGTAAATTGCTCGTCGCACGTGTTATCGGTGTGCAGCCAAACAAGTCGTGATATAGTCCGGTTGAGGATATGGTAAATAAAATACTACACACAAATAAGAGGAAAGAAATGGGGAGCGAAAAACAGAAAATCAAAACCGGAGTAAAAATATATTATCGAAATAGCACTTAAGCAAAAAAAAAATACTAAAAGATGTGAACGAAGTTGTGTGAGGCTGCCGCTTCCGCTAAATGTGGGATGAGCTGGTGATGGAATGAATCTGCATTAAACAGACAACCGTTGATGGTCTGGTGCAGTTATTTCTTAATCTGACGTCTCGAAGAAGTACTGATGAACTTAAAGCTAATTTGTCACCATAGGCGCGTATAAAACTCAGGTGATTATGCAAGCTTTTAGATGTGCGTGGTTGAAAATCGAGGTGAAAGGAACATGATCTACTGAAGTTTACATACTTGAGAAATAGCATTAACAGGGTGATGTGATGGCGTGCGCCTAAAGATTGCACTGAACGATCAACTGTAATCTGAGAGATGCCGGAATGATAGTTATAGCTTGCTGCGCTATTTCCAATAGATTGTAGCATGACGTCCATGTTGTTACGGTAAGGAGATCAAATGAAGAAAGAAAACGCAAGTTATGGACGAACAAAAGCAAGGTAAGATATAGTTTATGAATGTAATATCGAACCACCATGAAAGATCTGATGGTTAACATCGAGATATTTATTTTTATTTACTTATTCAATACTGCCAGCCACCTTTTGGTGGCCAAGGCAGGAGTGGGGATACAATTGCGCAGTGTTTTCTCAGCAACTAAAAAAAGGGGGAAAAAGGCCTGCAGGCAGGCAGCAAAATTTCTGTGAACAACTCAAATAATGGACGAGTAACAAATACGCTACATTAAAATTAAAAACAGAGCGCGACAAGGGCAACACTCCAGAATCGAACCAAACACCCTAACTTGACCGGCTGGGGTTGATTCAGATAAAAATGTTTCGGCTGAAGATAAGGTGACCACTTCGCGAGGTAACGCATTCCAATCGGCTATCGTTCTTGGAAAGAACAACTATTTGTATACAGTGGTTCTGCATTTGGGCACTACAATTGTTTTATCGTGTTTGTGCCGAGTTTGTCGTGTTCCGTTGTACTGCACATAATTGTCAAAGTCTATTCTGGTGTGATTATTGACGATGTCGAATAACATTTTTAAGCGATGCATTTTGCGACGAGATTCCAAAGTGGGTAAACCGGAACGGCTAAGAAGATCAGATATCGATACCTGTCTTCCGTAGGCGTTGAAAATGAAACGTAGCGCTCTTTTTTGGACACTCTATACATTTGGCATCCATTTTCGTATGCGGGTGCCATAGTACGTCAGCACATTCGAGCAATGGACGCGCTAGGGAAGTATACGCCACAAGCTTTGTTTTAGTGGAAGCATGTTTTAGCCGGTATTTTAAAAGCCTTATTCCTTCAGATGCTACTGAGGTTATGTTATTAATGTGCGGGCTCCAACTTAGATTCAAACTCATCGTTACGCCAAGGTACTTAAATTCATCTACCCGACTGTAACGAGATACGTGACCCTTTGGTTAAAGCCGCGAAACACACGGGCGCAATGAAGGTAGACGAGACGTAGCGCCCGCCTGCCTTCCTTGAGACAGTAATTAATCATCTAGAATAAGGTATACATAGTTACAATCATTGTGTTTGCGGCTGAATTACATGGCCATGTACTGTGATACGTTAAGGAACATTAACCCTGTGACGCAATAATTGCTAATAACTTTAAGATCTGGTTCGATTACCAGGTGGCCATAAGTAAGTTAATAGGACGGTAAATGCAATCATCCGCGAAAATCCGCAAGCAGGGAGTTGTGGTATCAAGTAGATAATTTAAACAAATAATTAATGAGACACCGAGCACGTTGCCCAGCGGAACACCGGAAGCAACAAGGGAAAGATTAGAGGAGGGATTGTTGACAAATATGAACAATATAGATAGACGAGAGGAAATAACGAAGCCACGATAATTGGACGAGTCTAGTCGGAATGATGACAATTTAGTTATAACGCAGCAGTCACCTACGCGGTCGAAAGATATGGCGATGTCAATAAATATGTAAAGAGTTTGCAGGTTATCATTCAAAATAAAATGCAAATAAAGTTACTGCGACTAACTGTGTTTAGAAGGAAAGGCTCTTTCTAATCCATGTTGATTAGAGTGAAGAAGTTAGTGCCTGAAGCCTGAGTCGCGTTGGGACGTTAAACCCTCATAAACCATAAAGCAAACCATTCTATAACCAATTAACTAATGAAACTAAATCTTGCGCAATATATGAGGTATTCAAGAAGAAATTAAATAATATCAGCTTATTGTACTAACGCAATTTGATATGATATTGTAAATATTACAGCATTTATAAATATTGAAACTATTTTCACCGCTATTATTCTAATTATTTTTTATCTGTATACAGCGTTTGATCTCAAGCATCCTTTTGCTGTTATGTTCCAATACTCTGTTTTTTCCGTCGTCAGTTTCAATGTTTTTATCACACATGTATCCACGCAACTTTTAACTTCAAAATATAAATTTGCTATTTTCGTTGTAACTATTCGCACGTATTCCGAGCATCTTTAGAACTTTGTTTTAGCCGCTTTTTATTAATTTTTAAATGAAAATATTGCATACGATGTCTATTAAAGGGTTTTTAACCTTGGCACCTCCTCCTGTATTATTAAGTAAATAAATAAATAAAGTACTACCATGCCATTGCGAAATACGTTTTCAGACGGTCATCGTATGTGTTTCAAAGAGAATGCATACCCGCACGCTTAACCTTTTATTCCTCAGTTAATAAAGCAATCTAATACAACAAGGGTTTTAGTTATCTTTAGTTATTGTGATCGGAGGCACCAACTGGCTGCAGAAAGATGAAACCTTATCTCTAAAGAGCACAAAATTTTCTTTAATACATCAGTTGTTAAATGAAGACTTTAATGTATGGTAAAAGAAGGTTTCCAGTTCTGTATTCATAGTTGGGAATTAGCTTGGTTTTAATCGTGAATCTTCTTTCTCACCAAACCTATAAACAGACCAGGAGTCTGGAATGTTCATATTTATTTGAACTAGTTGCTGAGCGTCGAATCCCATTCAGCTGTTTTACTTCTTTTATAGTTTCCGGTGCGGTTGTAAGAATAAGTTCTGATATGTTAGTGTCACTGGTGGGTAGGTTACCGACTTGAGACAAGTTGTAATCAAGCGTCAGGTTGGACAGTTTTGTCGATATATGGCAAGATGATGATAGCTGAGCCGAGTTGATTAAATATAACAGAGATCTGCAATGAGATAGACGCTATCAGTGGGACATGACTCAGTTTCCTTAATAATACTGATACTCCGCTCACTAACCTAAGAAAGACTAGAATCTGGCGGGCGCTAACAGGCCCCTATCAGTACCTTGAAGGTATTAGTCAGGTGGCCTGGACAATTTCGAGACTTGAATTCACGGTAAGTACGATGTTACTGCTTTTTTTTTGTTTCCAGAAGGACACAACCGCTTTTTTTATCAATACTGTCATACCTGTATACGTTGTAGGGATGTACAGCGGGAAGAATGTAATCATCAGCAACGTTGGCATAAGACCATGTTTCTGTGAGACTGATGATGTGCTGTTCACTATTGTCTATAGGAAGGAAGAGAGCAGATTGCGTTTTGACACGAGGCTGCTGATGTTGACATATGGTAGTGACAGTGAATAGGGATACTTACGTTCTTTGTCGTGGCGATCGTCAGCCGCAAGGGGCCTAATTCTTACGTCTGGCTTGTGATTATTGCAATCATGCATACATTATTTAATATTTTTATCACACTTGCCAATGACTTCGTTTGAAATACGTCATCGACAAACAGTAGACTTATAAAGAAGGAGATTTACCAGACGGGCTATGCAAAGACGAAGAAGCCGACAATAGAATTCTGACTTGCTAAGCCTAACCATGATTCCTTGCTTCGCAGACGTGACGCTACGGCCCAGAGAGAGTAAAACTGTGAAATAAAGGTTCTCGCGGTCACATTTCTTGGGGAGGGGGGCTCAGTGTGTTTAGACTAACGTACGTAGTGAACACAAGATGAAAATATCACGCTTGCGTGCTGGCGTGCCGAAGCTTTTTAGTCATTACGTTAGTATATAGCGAAGTTCCTTGTGAGCTCTGCTTTATTTGATATTCGAAAACATCAATCATGGCGACAAAAGGAAAAGAAACACACGTATAGTGTTAGTGTCTTGACACGTCAAATAGTGCTGTATGATGATGGTAACGCCCCAAAATCGCATCATTTAAAGTCATTTTACACTTAACACCCATAAATATACGAGATTTAAAACCCCGTAAATTTGGACATTATACTTGCACTCTAAACTGGCAAAAAAATTTGCATTTGAAGTTGGCATTTTTTATAAACGTCGCACTTTCCTTGTTAATAATTTCGCATGAAATCTGCCATTGTTCTACTTGTCACAGAGAAATGTTCACAAAAAGGTGGTAAAGTTTTATACGAGTAAAAACAGTGAATGAAAACTCAACAAGGTAACAGCTGAAAAGGGGGCATTCGGTAGTGGTTTTATTTTTACCAACAGATTATATGAGTTAAAAGTTTGCCCTTCATTACGTTTTATTTAATTGAAGACAAATAACGAGAGTCACGTTTTGCGTACGTTTCCATCTTCCATACCCGGATTATTCGCGTTGCTTTTATGTTACACCCCACAAATTTTTGTCGGCTTTTGTCCGCTTTATTTCCCCTTAGAGCTTGCCACTTGATTGCGGGAACTTTTTAATTTTCATGATGCTGCTGTTTTCTTCCCAAGAGACCAAATCGAACCTTAAGACCAGTTGAACCCGTGATCAGTCTGCTGGACTGCCTAGCGCAACGGTTGTCTTTTCTGAGCTCCCACACTTTCACGCTTTTTTTTCTTCCTTTCTTCTATCTGGGCATGATTTATATAATGCTTTCTGTCAACGCTGCTATACAATCTTTATCTGTTCCCGATATACGCCACACTGCCTCGATCATGTAGAGTTGTATGCTTCCTTTTACGTACAACCATCATCTCTTTTTCTGGTTTTCAGCTCGACCCGTCCCGGGGCAAGTGTTTGTTCTTTTCGCTTCCCTTGCAAAGGGCGTATATAATCTATTTATGCTTACCTTTTTTTCTTTATTTTTTCCATCCATTCGTGCAAGGGCGGCTGGCTGGCTCGCGCGATCTCTTGCCGCTTTGTATTTGGACGCCATTTCAACTCCCTCCCTCTCTGTTTTTTCTTTCTCTCAGTATTTGATTTCTTTTTATCGCTTTTGTGCGTCCGTCTACCCCCCTCCCCTTCCATCCTCATCGACCATCCCGTGTTCCTGTTTGTGTGCTTGATGGAAACATCTCCCGCTCATGCAGCACAAGCCCGTCGCTCCCAATACTATTTGTTTTGAGCCGCGCTGACAACTTATTCCTCGCAGAGCCCGAAAGCTTTCTTTTGTATACGTCCGCGCTTGAACCCTGCTGAAGCAACGTGCATCCGTATTTGCTTCCTCTTTTTTTTTTGCCTTCACAGTTTCCCGCCTTCTTTTGTTGTTCCGTTCTTTCTGTCAGAAAAGTGGCCACGCTGACCCCACTTCTACTTACGTTCGCGACGGGTAACGCGAGCTCTGTCAGGCAGTGGAACCTCAGCGATTGAGAATTGGCGGTGACATCTGCTGCAATGCCGCTACATTCTTGCGTTTTATTTTCCTTGTCACGTGTGTTCCTGTTTTCTAAAAGATGTCCTAATTTTTCTCCTCTTTTCGTCCATTTTTGTGCGTGCGATATCCTGTGTGGATACGACTGTGTGCCCCGCTGTACGCGCTTCAGTTGTCGCGGCGGTGGTCACCCGACCATGCTGCCTCGATAAAGATTGGCCGTGCTTGTTCGACTCTACCCCCCCCCCCCCCCCCACCCCCCCACCCCAAAAAAAAGCAGAGAAGAGAAAGATCTTGAAACATTCGGGCTTGTTTTCATAAACGTATGCGATCGTGCGGAGAGCTTTAGCGATCGCTTTCGAATTAAACCGGCTCGGGCGTGAAAAACTCGCTGTCACTCACGACGTGTACGTGTACACGGGACAGTGCGATACGGAGCGAGACCTTGGTTCCCGTTCTGACCGGTTCCAGTGAAGTAAGTGAACTCGCTGAGCGCACCAGGACAGGGTCACGTGCGGACTCCGCTGCCTTCTTGGTACGGCCAGAGCAGAAGCGCGGAGACAGTTAGGCAGGACGAGGAGATGCATGTGTATACAGGGCTGATCACAAGCCCCCAATAAGCCACAGGTTCCGCTTTCGAGCCATGCATAGTCGGGCACTTGCGGTGCCAAAGAGCCTATCAAGATTCTCAGGGGTGAGGATGGGACTTCTCGTCCTCCAGAGGCTTTGAGATTTGGGGTTGCCGTAGGTGCTCCACTACTGGCTCAAAAACAGTCCTTGTGGCCTGCGAGCTTTTTACCAACTTTGTCTACAAGGGCGGACTCATTTATGGGGGGGGGGGGGGGGGGAGAAATTTGGCATGGGAAAACCATGCTAGACACCATTTTTCGGGAAAAAAGTGCGAGGAATGCATGGTTCAATTACGGCAAAAAACCACCCCATCCAAGAGTACGTGACCCAAACCATCGGTACCTGCCTGCACGCCTGTACGCACGTACAGGCGGGTACAATTTCGCGCCCACAAGGGTCCAAATCAGCTTGTCCCCAGACGAACACTTATTATCACCTAGTGAGTGCTAAAAAGGGGTCCAGAGATCAGCACCCTTCTGGAAGGGTGCACCACATCAATTCCCTTCCTCAAGGGTGCTGATCTCTGCACCCTCTGTTACCCCCAATGGGTGCCAATGGGTGTTCATCTAGGGACAAGCTGATTTACACCATTATGGGTGACAAATTGCTTAGCGTGATATGCATGCTGCCTGCCTTGCCCTTCTGTGCGCCCGGCTAGCACTCTACACGGAGCCTTAATTAGGTTCTAATAACCCGCCTGTCAGTTCCAGAACATTGTCTGACATTACAGAGCTCTTTCGCCACGACATTAGCTCGTTGCATTGAAAGCTCAGGCGCCTGAATTTCACATAACGTAGGCTATGCAAGTCACGATTATCTACGGCTTCACATGCAAGCCAATCTGCTGCGGCTGACTTTTTTCCCTTCAGTTGCCATCACTGTAAACATATCTCAGTGCCCTCTCCATATATGATCATCGTGCGCATTTAGTCTTTTCGTAACTAGCATAATTGCCACTCGATGTTCAAGCTTGTAACGCTCGTTCAGATTAGGAATTCGAAACCTGAAACGGCGAGCCCGCTGCTCTTTGATGATCACTCAGAGCAAATGTAAGCAACATGTCTCCTCCAAGCCAGAACCACCCGTACCCACCCAACCACTGCGGTAAACGAACCTCACACGACGAGGAAACTTTTTCCTGCCTAATGTGCCGCTGCTTAGACACGTGCTAAGTACGAGGTCCTGGTGTGCGGGGCCTGCTGCAAGCATTCCCGCAACACTTCGCACCTGAAATGTGTCCAGAGACAATGTTTGGCACTAATCGGGGCACTTAATGAAATGCTGCACGCCACGGCTCACGCAGGATTGAAGCTGATATGTGTTGAGGCGTGTTCAGGGTGCGCGTATCCTTGCGGCACAGTAAGCGGCGCTTGAGACAGACTGCCAGACTTGTCGCCTTTTCTGGGGTCAAGAAATGATAGAGATAGCGGTGCCACCGTCATCTGATGCGACTACCCACTACAAGGCCTGCATAGACCAGCCGAAAAATGGGCGCATGGCCTCAGCAGAGAAAAGAGCGCTTTCCTTTGTCCTCGTTTAGCTGGCGGCGGCCTTAGTTATTTCTGCTTTTCTGCGAAATTTACAGCGGCGCCGGTGTCGACGGTGTAGCAAAACATGACCTCATGGCGACACGCAGTGCTGCTCGTCAGAATGGAGTGGCTTTCCGCATGGCCTCATGAGAACACGCCACGCTAATTGGCCAGAACGCCAGTCACTGACTGACCCGGATACAATGACATCTTTCGTGAAGTCGCGAGACATTCACCAAAGCTTACCCGTGTAGCTAATCCGAGTGTAGCGTCATAAAAGCTACATAGATCTTACATCCTGAACGGGAATTACTAAACACTCTGACTGGAATAGCCATCTCGAACCACCTCAGCTGTCCCTGGAATTCACAATGCAACAGTGGTAAACGACCGGTCACGCTCATACCTCGGCAAAATCACTAGTGCTCACTCAGGCTCACTGATAAAAGTTTGGTCAACCTACGGGCTCACTCAAACTCACACTTACAGAGGCCAGGGCTCACTCGAACTCATGAGCTGAAACTCATTTGGGTTCACAGCTCACTTGGGCTCACTCAGACTCACCACTTATCCGGGGTCAACCACGCATAGCTACTCACGTCTCACTAAGACTCACGACTCATCTAGGCTTGCTCATCATTTCAATTGACGACTCATTTGGACTCACTCATTTAAACTCACGACTCTCCTGGGCTCACTCATTTCGAGTCATTACTCACCCGGCTCACTCATTTCGACTCACGACCCATCTGCGCTCACTCAATCTGGCTCATTTGCACATTTAAACTCATGACTCACCCAGGCTCGCCTTGACTCAAGTCTGCTATAATCTCGCACATCGGACAGCTTAATCGTTTTTACGCCAAACAGCTCAAGTTTCGTGCCCAAAATGTAAAAAAAAAAGATGTTAGAAACACGGTGATGCGATGAGTTCTTAACTGCAGCTAGCCTATAGCCTGGCCTGGCTCAGAAGCCTAGAGGCCTGTAGCTGCCGGTCGCGGGACATAAAGATCTAAGACCGCTGCATGTGTTCGGCAACCAAATAAATATAGCGAAGGAAGAACCAGAGCAACCGCGATACCGCAAGCCACAGCTAATGCCCAACGATACCAAGCGCGGCGACTAATAAACTATTCTCGCCGTTTAGTAATGTCCTAGAGTGCAGCAGCCACATAAATTACAAACCATGAAACCATGAAATTGTTCATTACCATCATCTCGACCAAAACCGTATGCATTAATACGAGTGCAGAGGAAACTCTCGTTTATGAACGTTGCAAACTCGTGCCGAATTGTCATAGTGGGTTCACTTGGGATCGTGGGATTGTTCAACCTCACATCATGGACTTATTTGATTTGATAGAATCAAAAGGACACAGATCACGATCTGAATGTCAGCCTGTACTCGACACTCACATCATGATCTGGATGTGAGCCCGAACTCACTACTCAGATCGTGCATTGAACGCGAGTCCGGGCTCACTGACTACTCAGATCATGATCTGAGTGCGAGTCCGGACTCACGACTCAGACCATAGTATGAAATGAGCCCGAGTAAGCCTAAGCGAGTCGACTCATGAGTGAGTTCGCCGACCTATGGTCACACTTGGTGCTGCACGCATTCTTCTCGTAAGCTGTGCGGAGTTAATTCGGCGCCCCTTACCGGTCAGGTGGTCTGTCCTCTTGAGGTCCAGTCCCTTGGCGGGCGACCCGCTGCGGTCCTGGCCGAAGGGCGACGGCGGGGAGCCCGCGTCGCCTGGCCCGGCTGTGGAGAGCAGGTCGGGCACGCTGTGCGGCGACCGCCACCGGTCGTGCAGCCCGTGGGGGAAAGGCAGCGTCGGGCCGCCCAGCAGGGGACTGCGCACGTCGTGGGGAGACGAGCCGCCCTTGTTCGAGCCGGGCCTCTGGTGGGCCGCCGCAGCCGCCTGCTGGTGCGCGTACGAGCGGGCCGCCAGGTCCAGGCACGACGCCATGCGTTCCTGTGTCGCCGCCAAGGGTCGCAAGGCGTGAGTGGGCATTGTCATCACCCTCGTCATACTCAGCCTTACTATGGGCACTAAAGGACAAAAACCTCTCGCGTATCCCCCCCCCCCCCCCCCCCCAACTTCATAATCTCCTCCGCCAACCCGTATCTCTGAGACCCACTGGTCCACGCTTGCCTCCTCTTGGAATCCATTCCGTTACTCAAAGGGCCCATCGGTTACCTTGCTGATTGCTGTTGTTTGCTGCACAAAATAGTACATACCCACAAGGGGGATTCGCCATAACCAGTTGGTGACTATACTTGTATTGCAAATTGCATGCGGCAAACATAGCATGACCTAAAAAAATGGGCTACTCAGTTTCCGTGACAGAGGTGGTCGAGGGTGGTTATCTTGTTGTTGTTGTTGTCCACATAATGCATTCGCATTACATGCCCTGCTCAAGCCCATTTCTTCCTCTTCGGTCTTCGCGATGAGGTTTTAATGTAACTTTTTTAAAATTCTTCTGTATCCGAATATGAGGAGGAAGCGTGTTGATGTGCACGTATTTGCTTTTACCGAGTTTCTTTGCACTTTCGCTCAAGTCATATCCATTTTGACTGGCCAACTATTTTATTTCCAGGTCACTAGCGCCGTCAATGTCCGACGCTAACGAATTTCGCACGCGCATGTAGAAGAAATAATACTGGTCCCTTCGCGTCAGACAGCAGCCACTGAGTCAGCGGTACAGAGAGAGAGAGGGAATGAAAGTGACGTCAGACAGAAGGCTCAATTCTGCGTTCGTCGTGGGGGCAACGTACAGCGTGGAGTACCTTGGCGAGAGGGTCGAAGCCCGCGTGCAGCGGCGGGAACAGCAGCCCCCGGGACAGGTCTCCCTGCGGCGGCAGTGGCATGAAGGGCGCCGAGCCCACGAGCAGGTACGACGACGGCTGCCCGTACAGCAGGGAGAGGGGGAAGCCGCTGGGCTGCTTGCCGCCCAGCAGGGGAAAGCCTGCGCAAGCATCCGACACCCTTGCACACAGTGGCAAAACCCTACAGAGAGCAGAGAAAAATTGATCTATTGACTGATTGTTTGGTTATATGACTGATTGATTGGTTTATTGGTTGATTGATTGATTGATTGATTGATGAAATTAGTTTAATTTGGAATAGCTCTAGCCTGTAAGATGAAGTTGTGTGGTTTGGGATGACACCGTCACTATTTAGCCTGCAGCCTTAAATCTAGCTAAAAATCACTGCTGCTTTCGAGTACGGCCTTAGTGCCAGCAGGTTTTATTTAATTGTTCTTTGGCGTGCCTTTCGGGTCGAAACAGTGCTAAAGGCAGCGCACGACTTCTGTAGAAGGCGCACGTGACATGTGACGGGGCGGTACCAAGAGAGGAGCGTTATAGACGGGCGCTTCATTTGGCATTGCAAATTCGCCGTTTGGGCGTGTTGGATGGATGTATGTTGATCGTATGACAGGCCGCTTATAAGTGCTAACCTCTCAACAAAAGGTTGGTGAAGAGCACTTGGGCAACTCGCCGGTCTTACAAAAGGAATTAGCGGCCTTGCAGGAGGTGGCTTGACTCTATCCTGAGAGCACAGCTGGCACTTCCTGAGCCCAATGGTCACCCCACGGCGCCTCATATGTTTAATAAGGCTCGCTCCTTGGTTAGGGCGTGGATATTGATAGAAACAGGTGAGTGCAGAAAAGACACTGAAGCAAAGAAGACTCTCCGGGAGAGGTCGTAGCTGAAGATAGTTGATTTCGGACTCCGCAAGAGGAACGTTCACTACAGTAGAAATGTTGCCCGTGTAAAGGAAGAAATGTACGCCCTTTTACATTAATAGATTTCACGGAAGACGATACACGGATGTGTAAGCAAACAAGCGGGCGTTATGTGCCTGCAAGAGCAGCGCAGATCGCAGTGGGAAAGGAAATTACCGAGTTAACTTTAGGCGACTCGAGGAGAGCCCCATCCACCAGGCAACAAATACGAGATGATGGAGAAACATGGGTTGATGTTATTTCAGTGATTAAAGGGGGAAAATGGAGTCGAGTAAACAAGCGCATTGCGAAAATAACTGCACTCTAAGCCATGAAGACTAAAAAATTCCACATGGGTTATTCCCTTGGGAGTGACTTTTGTTGCTGAAACCGTTAGACCCTCAAAAGGCCAACCGTTATCCCTGCAGAGACTATTTAAAAGGAAGATCGGCTACGGTTTGCCTACGCCCGCACTAACCGTTCTTCATGGGGACTCAGTGGTGCAGTTGCTCCAAATTTAACCCTTTTTTCCTTGGAGTGTAGCCGTTACACTTTCAGAGTGGCAGAGTAGACGAGGGAACGGGAACATAGAGTGCCAGAGGCTTACGGGGAGGTGACCGCGGCTGCCTCCGGACAAGAGTAACGGTGAGATCACTGGGAGATGCCTTTGTTCTCAAGTGTGTTTAAAGTGGCTGCTTTTGCTGAGGATAACCAAGAATTTGTGTGCGGCTTGTGCGTGGCTTATAAGGTGTCTGACACAACTTTATGGTCGTGATCTGAGGCTTAACTACTCAAAATGAAGTGCTCTAACGAAGTTTATGTCAGAAATAAAGCTGAAGAAAATACATGAGCTTAGCTGGCCGCTTGGTCCCTCTATCTGCTCCGTCGTTTTGTTCGAGGGTAAGAGACCATCACACCAGGGAGAAAATTATTGGCACTGTTGGCCAGAAAATAACGTAGGCACCTTTAAATCGCGCTGGAATATGAGTTAACTTGATGCATGGATGATTGGACAGCGTCACCAAAGCGACTTATTGCCGCGTTGTGTTGCATTGTCTTGAGCCACAAAGCTCCACAGGTATACTGGCTCACTGTCGCCGTAGTACTGACACCATCGTGCCGAGCACTGACCAGCGGGCTGCGCCGTGGGCAGGAGGGGCCCAACTCCGCCGGCCGTGGCCGCCCCGACGCCCGCCGAGCGACCCTTGTCGTCGGGCGATGGGCTCGAGGGCACCCCTCCCAGAAGGAACGGAGACGCCGGGCCGCCGTCGTCCAGGCCCCCGCCGGCACTCTGGGAGAGCAGAAAAAGCGGACAGTGAATGACATTGATTTATTTAGTACCCTAAGGTCCCGGCGGGGCATTACACGGAGGGGGGAGCCAATAACAAAAATGCACGAGGGTTCACGTCATACATAATACAAATATAGAAAACACAAGAATGAAAGGATACAGCGTGAATTATCAGATTGGGTCGGTGTTATACATCGTGGGAACGGTGCAGTTTACAATGAAGAAAATAATATGTACACGTGCAAGGCTATATCTACGGAAAGCGCACGTCACGAAACCGAAATCACAGACCGCGGATCAAAACAGGAGGGGGAGGGGGCACCGAAGTCAACCTCAAGAGTGTCACGCGATAGCATTAGAGCGCGAAATCGATTAGTGCCACGAACTAGCGACACTAATTAACTGCGCGTTGCTGTGCAGTAATTTACCCACTGTGTGAGGAGAAGTGCTCGTAGAAGGCCTCCGCTTATCCTCACTGAACACTTGGTGGCGTGCAAGCCGTTACAAAAACTTATTTAGACAGTCTAAAAACTGTCTATAGACTATTTTTGTAGGGGGGTAGCGTGCGCCGCTCGCGACCCAAGCGATAGATATTCGATTCCAGCACTTGACCAAATAATTTTTCTTTTAAGCGAAATTGACATGGCTCTGACGTCGCGGCCCTCTCGATCAGTGAATATTTTCTAGTCACTCTGCCACGCTGAGTTTTAGGCTGAACAGGACCCTTAATGCTATTCGTAAAAAAGCAAGAAACACTGCAAGGGGATACAATCCTGAGAGAATTTCGCCAGCCGTAACTGCTCCTCAGAGCCCATTCACACTTGCGAGTTGCGAAGGGCATGCTACGGGCTCTCCCTTGCGACCAGAGGATCGGCTCGACAAATACACCTGCGCACGTGACCCGCCGGTCGCCGTCTCGAAGAGTCTCTTTTGGAACATGAGTTGTCGGTCTTCACTGTTACAGGCAACAGGAGGCCGGATGCGGAACAAACCTCCATCCACCTCTGAGCAGCCGCTGATTGGTTGGCGGTTTGCGACTACACGTCGTCTACGCGAGATGAGTGCCACCCAGTGTGCGCGTGGTCTCCTCTATAACACTGTATTATGACACCGTCACCCTCCAGGGCGTCAGGCAAGAAGACACGATCTAGCCAGTGCTGTTCACCGCCTGTTTACAGAAGGTATTCCGAGGCCTGAATTGGGAACAGTTGGGGATAAGAGTTATTGGAGAATACCTAAATAATCTGCGATTCGCTGGTGGCATTGCCTTGCTGAGTCACTCAGGAGATGAACTGCAAATCATGATCAATGATTTAAACAGGCACAGCAGTACCGTGAGTGTTAAAATTAACATGCAGAAAACCAAAGCAATGTTAAACAGTCCAGCAAATGAACAGCAGTTCACAATTGGCAGCGAGGTGCTAGAAGTGGTAAAGGAATACGTATACTTAGGGCAGGTAGTGACAGCTGATCCAGATCATGAGAGGGAGATAACTAGAAGGATAAGAATGGGGTGGCAGCTTCTCTCAGGTCATGAGTGGCAGTTTGCCAACATCCCTCAAGAGAAAAGTGTACAACAGCTGCATCTTACCTGTACTCGCCTACGGGGAAGAAACGTGGAGGCTAAAGAAAACGGTTCAGCTCAAGTTAAGGACAACACAGCGAGCCATGGAAAGGAAAATGATAGGTGTAACGTTAAGAGACCGGAAGCGGGCAGAGTGGGTGAGGGAACAAACGCAGGTTTATGGCACCCTAGTCGAAATCAAGATGAATAAATGGGCTTGGGAAGGGCATGTACTGCAAAGGCAAGATAACCGCTGGTCCTTAAGGGTAACGGAGTGGATTCCAAAAGAAAGTAAGCGTAGCAGGGGGCGGCAGAAGGTTAGCTGGGCGGATGAGATTAAGAAGTTTGCAGGCAAAGGGTGGCTACAGCTGGCAGAGAAGAGGGTTAATTGGAGAGACATAGGAGAGGCATTTGCCCTGCAGTGGGTGTAGTCAGGCTGATGATGATGATCCTCCATTCGCACCGTCACTCTAATTTTACTTTCCCTTTACCCTTTTCCCAGTGTGGAGTAGGAGGCTAGGTTCATCTTAAATTATCTTAAATGAAATTATTTTCTCTCTTGCGACTCGCAGTAGCAAAGTTGGAAAATCGAGTAGCGTGCGACTGTCCTGCGGCTGTCGCTTTTCGACCAACACGGTCGCACAGCCTCTGCCAGCGTGAGTGGGGCTCTTAGAGCCGCAAGAGATTAGCGACCACACTGAAGTTTTCATTATGAAATGGCCAAATATGACCAGGAGCGTTTTCGCCGGAAACAAAGAAAACAACGCTGCTACTAATTAAGCACTCGCGACGGCACAGTTACTTCGCTGAGGAGGTCTCGCAGATGCTGGTCCGACACCGTAAAAAGCAGTGAGTGCATTGTTTCACGCATACAAGAAGGTATTGCTTTCAGCTGATAATATCCTGTAGCGGTGACTATACACGCAGGGATCAGGCCTAGCAAGCAGTTATTAACTGAAGGTTGCTGTAGCATCAAACCAAACGCAAGACTATATATAACAGCGTTCGTACTCTGTATGTGTCTGTTGAATTGCCTTGGGTCCAGTTCAAAGCGGATGAAAAAATATTTTCTAGATATAAAATAGACTGAGGGCAAAATATAAGCTAATGACTTTATAGCTCGTCCATATAGAAGAAAACAAACTTAGCGGCTGTTATAGTAATCCATGACCTTTAGACTCAGTCCGGCTGTTTTTAAACCACGAACTCTGCAAATGTAGCGTCTGCCTCGTCACCAGCAGTCCTGAATGGCGCAGCACAGGCCAAGTGAGATAATAATAATAATAATAATAATAATAATAATAATAATAATAATAATAATAATAATAATAATAATAATAATAATAATAATAATTGGTTTTTGTGCAAAGGAAATGGCGCAGTATCTGTCTCGTACATCGTCGGACACCTGAACCGCGCCGTGAGGGAAGGGATAAAGGAGGGAATGAAAGAAGAAAGAGGTGCCGTAGTGGAGGGCTCCGGAATAATTTCGACCACCCGGGGATCTTTAACGTGCACTGACATCGCACAGCACACGGGCGCCTTAGCGTTTTGCCTCCATAAAAACGCAGCCGCCGCGGTCGGGTTCGAACCCGGGAACTCCGGATCAGTAGCCGAGCGCCCTAGCCACTGAGCCACCGCGGCGGGCAGCGAGACCGCAATCCTTCGCAACCAGTCCAAAATCGCTTGGCAAACCTAAGCCAGACAACGCGCGCCACACGTGGCCAACAATCCGTTAGCTGACGGCGACAAGCGAAGGGCAATGTTTTAAGAACACAGATAACGAAAACCACGCTGATATCAAGGAAAGACAACAATGAGGGCGGCCCCATAGAGGTTCTGTGCTGCACGCACTGCTGCCCAGATGTGTCTAGGTTGGGTCACCTGTACTGCGCGTTCGCCACGGATTAGCTTTATTCCAGAGCAGGGCATTGCGGAAGCGGCTCACCAAGTTGTTCCAAGACAAATCCGAAATAGGACATGCAGAACGATGCCATAATAAGCTCGGCTAACGGCAGTGAAAGGGCTGAGAGAAAAATTTGCTTCGAATAAGCATGAGCCTGTTATTCAGAAGCAAAGGAAGACAGCTAAAAACTACCACTAGCAGTCAATACTAACGCAGGTAGGGCAGAAGTCTTAATACCATATCGGTTGGACAGTTTCAAGAATTTGCCGTGTTATTTAAAACAATAGGTTATTTAGTGCTTTAATGTCCAGTGTCCCAAATTCACTACGTACCGTTAGCAGGTCGTGTATACTGCCTACTACATGGAACCCGGATGCAAAATTTAATGTGAGCGTGCTCTCAGTAGCAAGTGCTTTCGGTTAAAAATGTTTTGATCGTCACTGCTGAAGTTGTCTGAAGAAAAAAAGGGCTACAGATGTATGACTTCTGGTCGGCATTTTACAACTCCCCGCCTCTTATTTTTTGACTTTTCAGCGAGAAAATACATATTTGCTGGACAAAGATGTTATTTTGTCTTCTGGCCTTCGCATTGGTTCCAGTCCTTAGGTTTGCTCTTCATTCCTATATTGCTTCCTTCATTCATTATACTTTTCTCGACTTGGTATTCGACCCGAAAATCACATCGCTAGTGATTCTAAGACGAGCCTTGAGCCACAAGCATACGCATAGCCTGTAACCTATTTTTGCACGCACAAATACATACAAGTTTTCTTTTTTTCCAAGAATGGAATGCTGTACCGCAGAACTCTCTGTTGCTTTCTAATCATTCTTGATATCTTCACTGCTGGCTTAGTAGCTGCACTGTAACCGCATTTTCAATTGTGTTTTTGAATTGTTTATTTTGCGGCATCTATATTGTTTGGTACTATCGTACTTGCTTTGCTTTTCCCCTGTATGTATTTCCGTCTCCTGCTTGGACATACAGCATGTCCGCAGTATTCAATAAATAAAAATGCCCATTTTGAGAATTGGCGGAAAACCGATTTCACAATTTTTCACGGGGCTATCAGGCTTTCTATATCGCCTTTAGAATGTCGGTACATTAGTTGGCATTATGCGAAATAATGTTTTTGGTTCTATTCATCTATTATTTCGGCAGTAATTGGTGAAGTCAGGCAAAAGGTATTTAAGCCTTCTTGACATATCTGAAAGAAATGTCCTTTTTGATTAATTTCACATAATTCGTTAAAATTTCATCACCATCATGTCATTTATTGTCCCTTAAGGGCAATGGGTTGGGCATTACATAAGGGGGGGAGGGTGTCAACGAGTAAAGTACTTACGTGGTCAGATAATTATACAGCGAAATAAAAACGCGGATAGGCAAGGAAACGTCCTAATTCCTTATGGAACCGTGGCTAATGAAAGGACAATGCGAAAAAAAAAAGACGAAAAGAACACTCATGCAATTCATTTCCACATATGTTTGCAATTCAATACAAAGGTTTTTATGCACAATTGTTACAAAGACAGAGAAAAACATACCAGACAAAGCAGAAAATATGACATATACATGGGCTTAGGGAAGAGCTACAAAGGAGAATTCGCGTTTGATATATGAGTAAAGCAGAAAATGTTTACTGGTAAGAAGATTATTTGGCAAAGTGAGCTGATAATAGCTGCCTGAATTTAGAGTTGTCACGTTCATGGACTATTGGTTCAGGAATAGAGCTCCATTCCTCAATGGCCAGGGGTAAGAACGACTTATTAAATGCGTTTATCGAACCAGTTATCGACTGCCCGCTCATAGAATTGAAAAGACGACGTGATGTCCGTACAGGTGGTACTAAAAGGAAGGTTCTCAGGCCCCTGCCTGACTTTTTTTTTGTTATGTTTGCTGAATAAACGTAATGAATTCATTTCCGTCGCTTATGTATTGCTTGCGTGTAGATTTACATCATTTTTTATTTGAAAAACACAGCGTACTTGATCCCGATGAAGCAAAGGATCAATCATTAAATTTCAATTCCGTGTTATGCGCACAAACGTTATCAATTACGTCCGCATAAAGGAAGAAGTCAAACATGGGCCAGACGCGGCCGGAAGGGCAAGCCGAAGAACCAAGATGGCGGCGCAGGAACAGGCGGTTGTCATGGCGGCGGTTTTCGCAATGGAGAAAGAGGGTGAAACCGTGAGATAGAAAATCGCGCAGGGCCGCAAAGAGGTAAGTAAATAAGCAAGTGTGGAAGAACGCAAAAAGATACGCGCTTCTGGTCCGGACGGCAAAAGAGGAGAGAAATGTCCGCACGAAATGAAAATCATAACCGTCAAAGAGAGCACTAACCATAACTCCCCTCTCGACCGCTTCGAACGAGTCCGGCCGCCATATAACGCGCAGCACAGCCAGGCGAGGCGGTGGTGTTGATAATGCGACTTTGATCAAAACTCTGCGGACCTCGTCCCTTGGGCCGCCTTCATCTATAACTCCGTCTCTCTCCCTTAGCCTCGCACTTTCTCACTTATCTCCTGTTCCCTTTCTCTCCTCAAGCCGGGCTACTAGATGGAGCGGCCCAGAGGGCAGTGGGCTTCTTGCTTGCGGGCGGGGACTCAACTGCCCCCTTCCCCTCTTCTTCCAGCAAGCGCCGTATTTACAGTTATGTGGTACCGCAGTGGCCGGCGCAGAGGGGGAGAGGAGATAGCGGCACACAAAATGAAGGCAGTGAGGACGTCCAGTCGACGAAAACTACCCAGTCGGGTATCTAACTCCCTGCAGAACCTCACCACCCTTTCTGCCTTCATCCGACACTTCCCCTTTTCACCCCTTCTTTCCACCGGGATCCACCACCACGTATACTCCGCAGAGCAAACCACCGCAGTTCGCCGCAGTCCCCCCCTCCGCTTTCTCATGCGCCCCAGCAGCAGCCGCAAGGGCTGGCTGCGGCATAGGTCGATGCGCAAGAAAGGCGGAGTCTCGGAGCTCTATGAACACTCCGCCCCTGCCGGTGCGGAGTCTCTATAGCGCAGCGCCGTCGGCGGCGGGCCCGGGGTTTCCGCCGGAGCTCGAGCCCGGGGCGGAACTACCCGCCAGCGAACCGACCGGCGCAACCCCATTGGTCGGAGCGCGGGAGAACAGACTCGGCCCCGGAGAAGAACCTCCGTGACTGCCGCTGCGGTTCCCTCGCTCACTCGGCGTCGGCGCCCGGGGTCTCGGGCCAGAGACTCGGACTCTCCCTCATAGACTGCCCGACCCTCTTCCTCTGAGGCTACTCCCCTTTCCCGCTCCTTCTTTCCCCGCATTCACCTTCCCGCGCGCTTCCAGCCAGCTGGTCACCTTCGCTCCCGACGCTGGCGCTGCCGGCGCCTTCCGATCGATGCGGGACCGACGTATGGACCGCCGGAACCGTCCGAGAACGAACCTCGGTAGTTGCGCGAGCCGCCTGCAAATGCCAAGCTTTGCGAAATGCGGTACGTTCGCAGGAATTCTATGCCGCCACTTTGACGCCCAGGCCCGCCAAGGTGGGCACGCGACAAAAGATCCTGGGCTTGATACACTCATGTGTTTCGCAAAAGCGCACAGTGGTCGTAGACATGTTGCACACGCAAAGGGGTTCCATGCGGCTGAGATTTATCCAGAGTCATCCGCCACTGCGCCCCTAATATCAAGCTGAGAGAAAGTGCAGAAAAAGTAAAGGTTTGGCCAAAAGAACACATCGCATTGGAAGGGTTACACGGAAAGAACTGCATCCGTACACGGCTAATTTTCAGTTAAAATTTAGGCACCTCGGCTGCTATGGGGGAGGGAATAAAGGACGAAAACCGATTTACAGGAAGCTCGATTGCTGCGCATATCAAGGAGTTCACACAGGCGCATATCAAACCTCGAAGGTATGCATTCGCACAGTGCTTCTACATTTCTTGTACTCTGGGAATTACTTTCTCAGTATTTGTAATCTCAGGACAGGCGACGAAAGATTGTGTCCAGGAGGCCTCCAAGGTGACGGCGTTAAATGCGAATACCTGGATCGTTTAGACGTACACGAGCCTCGCGTTGCTGCTGCTGCACGTTGCGACTTGCGAGTGCATAATTATGACCTTTGTGACGAAGATAGGCCTTCGTACTCGTGGCAAAGCTGTCTCCGAGATTATGTTAGTGCTCGAACTGGCTGCTCCTGGATAACCCGTACAGTTTTACAATGAGGCTTAATGACCATAATGCGTGTTACAGCTTATTTGTCATCATGCAATAGAGTATTATAGAAGGTCTGACTCTCCAACACAGCTCATGAAAGACAATAACATTCCGTTGCTCCGTACACGCAGAAAAGTTAACCGTATTTCTTTCCTTCATAAAATTATAGCTGGTAAGCTTAGCATTTTCCCCCCGTTCATTCCTCAGGCACTCCACTGCTCGAAGGACCCGCCATAGTAGGGAGCACTCCTTACAGCCTCTTTTTGCCAAAACAAACGCATTTAAGCACAGTTTTTTCCCTCAAACAATAGCAGATTTGAACGCACTACCTGAAAACTCTCCTAACTTGGAACAGGCGCTAAAAACATTTTTTGCTCGACTAAAAGGGAAGAAACTATTTTTTTCCCCTTTTTTCAGCATGTATTTTTTCTCTTGCTATGTTCATCTTTTTGGTTTCGTTTTTGCTCTGTGTCGCACGCCATGTTTTCACGTGGTGTTGTGATTTGTGTTTTTTCATGCCCGTCCTGCTTGGGCCGATGCTAGCCTGCACTATTTTGAAATAAATAAAATAAATAAATAATCGATCGATAAATATAGTCGCTCTATTCGTAAGCGCGTTAAAGTAATGATTAACAGCCTTTTCTTCTTTTTCGTGCACTAGTTAAGCTGTGCAGAATCACGGAGTAAAAAAAAGAAACAAAATGAACACTATCCGCACGACATTTTGCCCGACTTCCAGCTAGCCTCGATCACGAATGTTGAATCTACGAAGCGCTTTCTTCTGTGCTTGTCAGATTCATTTTCACACCCACGAAGGACACGGAAGCGAGGTAGTTGCAGTACAGTTATCCACCACCATTACCCTCAATCTTTCGAGCCGTTGGCAATTGCAAGGGCGCTGCAGAAGTTGCACAGATATATTGTCTGCGTGCGATAGGGGGCTGTCTGCACATGCAGGGAAGAGTCGTCATCGTTAAAAAAAAAATCCCACATACACTACTACAACAATACGTTAAAGGTGCACTAAAGAGGAATCTTAACTCGTCTTTTCCAACGCGGGAACCACACATTCCGGGCATTCTTAGAAACTTCGAATTATTGTCCGGTGCGGCCTATTGCCTTAATTAAATCGGATTAAACATTCTCGCCTTTTCTTGAACTCAAAGCGGTAGGTAGGCGAAGTCAAACAACGCGTGGAGTGCCTTTCAGCCAGTCCCATGGCGGCTTCGCTTTTATTTTGTTTTTAGGTTTCTGTGAATAAACAGTTTTAGCCACAGACAATATAGCCGCAAATTAGGCCCACGGAAATAAAAATACATGTGGACTCTGATTTACGTATCACTCCGCCGATGGCAGAGCGGCAAGCCACCACGGGACTGGCTGACGCGTTGGTTGACTCCTCCTACCTAGCGCGTTCAGTTAAAAAGAAAAAATCCGGGAGCCGGGACGTTTAATCCGGTTTAATTAGGCCAATCGGCCGCACAGGACAACAATTGGAAGTTTCTAAGAATTCTCGGAACGTGTATATAGAGTTCCGGTTGTAAAAAGACGAGTTCAGATTCCTCTTTAGTGCACCTTTAAGCGTCCAGTTTATAAAGCGGGCCTGGTTAGACGAACGCTGAAGGAACCTATTGGTAACAGCGTGAAGACGGAAAGTCAGAAAAAAACACAAACGAACCGCCCGACTGCTTGCCTCTCCAAAGTATACACGTCCCTTGCTCACACTAGGTTCGTTACTGCTGTTAAAGAACCTGTCTTTTACTCATGAGGGCTGACAGTTGTCTGCCGTATAATGATGAAGCTTTACCTGTCCAGTTCGCATTCTTACACAACATCGCAATTATCACAGATTTCCAGGTCAACCAAACTGATCCTGTTTTCTTTACCATGCCACCTGTGGCAGTCCCTATGCCTGGACAACAGTTTTTATTTTTAACTTCACGTTCCCCATTTCATCGTCCTTCTCAATTCACATCCTCCTCCTAGCACCGGAGGTCCTATTTCTATGGTGAACCAACACGAAGACGAGTCCTCTCGTCGAAACAGAGGCTCCCCCTCGACCCTTCTTCACTGCGGTTTGTGCTGCCGGAAAGATTAGGTTATGAAGGAATGTTATGAGCCAAGAGAGCCGCGCTGACTTTCTTTTGGCGTGCGCCCGAACCGAGGCTGGAGGGAAGGGGCGTGGACGGGAAAAAGCAGAACAGAGATGACGATGGTACTTATTCTTTATGGCGCAAGGGCATTTGTGGCCAAAGAGCGTAACGAGCACAGAGTGTTTTTTGTCTACTCAAGGTGGAGTCAATACATTATTAGGTGTAAGCTTACCGGCTTAGCGCATTAACAAGCGAAAGCTGATTGGCATTAGCGGCCCAGAGGCTTTGAGTGGCAGGCTCATTTTAACGTTCCAGGCTCTAAATAGAGTGGAGTAAAAAGGGAGTAAGTTGTTCTCTAGGGCACAATACACCTCAAGAGAAAATGTACAACGGCTGTACCTTACCGGTACTCGCCTACGGGGCAGAAACGTTGAGGCTAACGAAAAGGGTTCAGCTTAAGGTAAGGACAACACAACAAGCCATGGAAAGAAAAATGATAGGTGTAAAGTTAAGAGTCCGGGAGTGGGCAGAGTGGGTGAGGGAACAGAGGCGGGTTAGTGACATCCTAGTTGAAATCAAGAGAAAGAAAAGGGCTTGGGCAGGGCACATACTGCGAAGGCAAGATAACCGCTGGTCCTTAAGGGTAACGGAGTGGACTCCAAGGGAAGACAAGCGTAGCAGGGGGCGGCAGAAGGTTAGGTGGGCGGATGAGATTAAGAAGTTTGTGGGCATACGGTGGGCGCAGCTGGCAAAGGACCGGGTTAATTGGAGAGGCCTTTGCCCGGCAGTGGGTGTAGTCAGGCTGATGATGATGAGGGTGTGCGCTAGAGGACAGCCTAGTCCCTTTTTACTCCCATGTAGGCGTGTCTGTGCTTAGAGCGCGCAGGCGAGTGTCCGTTTGGGAGGCCCGTTTTGGTTAGGATACGCTCACGTGCATACTCAGCCTTCTTCCACTGTGCCAGGAGTCGTAAGAAAGCTCCGAGGCACCTATGAATGTAGAGAGCGACCAGTTATGCATATATGGATATTAGCTCACTATCGATGTCCAAGAATCTGCCATCCCTCAACACTGGATCTATACACAGTGGAACAGAAGTGAAACACAAACTGTTAGCACACCTAATTCGCACTTAGCCTAATTTCGCAACCATAATTTTTTTTCGTCATTGCATTCATGGTATGGAAGCTGACCCGCTTGAATTGTCTATCTAGCTGGAAATCGAAAACATTTTCTCTGGGCTTTAAGGGCTCTAATCTCTATAGTGGCCACCATATGAATGACGCCAGATTCCATCGCAGCTCTCGCTTTCGCCGGCGCTCGCAGAGTCGTTTCGTCTTAAACGAAACGGCGGAGGTCATGCGAGTAACGCAGGCACTGTCATGCACGGAGGGTGACCAACAACAGCGCAAGAACACGGTCAAGCATGCAAACGCGCAACGAGTGGGCGGTCCAGCTTCACCCATGGAGGTAACGCTCTTAGGTTGACGTGTACGCGACGTCGATACGCTCCCTCAGCGTTGCGGGAACTGTCTCGAAGTGCATCAGCGTGGTGTCGCAACAAGTTCTCAGCGTCGGCGTTCTTCGAGCAGGACGCAGGTTCTTCGAAGTTACCCAGAGACGCCAAAATTGGGGTCGCCTGCTGAGCGGCGACGCTCTAAACACGAATATGCCTGTATGGCAGTAGAAAGAGAGTGCAAGCTGTCCTCCAGCACACTCCCTTTTATACAAGGAAGTGCACCAGAGGAGAGCTTACTCCCTTTTTTACTCCTTTCCACGTTGAGTGCACGTCATCCAGCAGTCGGCTGTTGTTTCCGCATCACTTCGCTTCCTGGGCAATCCCCCGATTTCTGGTTGCGTTGCGCTGATCGCTCTATGTGCTGCGCGTAACCGATCAGGCCGTCATCGTAGCTTCACTGCACATAAGAGATTTGATTTATTTTATGTAGAGGGGCTTAACGTCCCAAGGCAACTCATGCTATGAGAGACTCTGTAGTGAAGGGCTCCGGAAATTTCGACCACATGGGGTTCTTTAATGTGCACTGACGTCGCACTGTACACGGGCTTCCAGAATTTCGCCTCCAGCGAAGTTCTGGAGGCCCGTGTCATCGAAATTCGACCGCCGCGGCTGGGATCGAACCCGCGTCTTTCGGGTGTAGCAGCCGAGCATCATAACCACTGAGCCACCGCGGCGGCTGGCCATAAGAGAGTTGAGTTGAGTTGAGTGGTTGTAAACTACCGGTGGGATTAGCCTTGCAGTTGCTTGAAGGTAACTTTTAACTGAAAGCACGGCCTGTCGCGCTAATAGAGCTAAGCGTTTGTGTTGATATCCGGTTAACCAAAGACAAACGTCGTCTGCATATATCGACATATGGACATGCCTACAATGTTTTTGCACTTTTGCGGGAAGACCAGTCATGACAACATTAAAGAGCGTTGGGGACAGGACACTACCCTGAGGTACCCCTCGCGATACCGCCCTTTCGGAGCTCATTGTACTGCCTAACCGCACTCGAAATTTACGATCACTGAGAAATGAGTGAATGAATCGCCGAAGATAGCCCTTTACGCCTATAACCTGCAGACTATTCAGTATTGAGCTCTGGAGGACGCTATCATAAGCCTTTGATACGTCTAGGAAAATAGCTAGTGTTGAAAGTCCAAAAGCACTCTGATGTTCAATGTGGCTTATCAAGTCCAGGACGCTATCTTGCGCGCTTAAACCTGTGCGGAATCCAGTCATGCATGCTGGTAGTGCCCTTCTATCCTCAAGCCACCAAGACAAACGCTTACTTGCCATCTTCTCCATGAGCTTAGCCACACACGACGTCAGCGATACAAGACGGTACGAGGCCGCGTCTGTCATCTCTTTGCTGGCCTTCAGCAGTGGGACTACACAAGCCACCTTCCATGAAGGGGGAACGTCACCAGACTCTTACACTCGATTGAGATAGGTTAGGAGCATCTTCCGGTGTTCCAGAGGCAGGTTCTGTAACATTTGATTGGTAATGCCGTCAGGACCTGGTGCACAGCGACGCCGCAGGCTGCGGAGCGCTGTCTGTAGTTCTCGAGGTGTGAACGGGGCGTCCATAACAGACGGAGACGTAGAAGGCAGAGCGCAGGGATGAATGCCTGGTCTGGAATTTACAAATGCATCCGCAAATTCCTCTGCCAAGCACACGAGATGTTTCTGCGTGCGCAATGCAAGCGCCTCGAAAGGTTTACTGGGACGAGAGCCACCAGCAAGACTGCCAACGACACGCCAAATTCTCGTTATCGGTGAGAAAACAGTCAAACTAGCGCAAAAGGATGCCTACTGGGACCTACAGAGCTTGTTCGCATGACGTCTAATGGCAGAGTTGAGCCTGTTGAAAGTTGTCTTCAAGGTTCTGTCGTCCTTCTTCGGCAACAGTTGTAGCTCCGCCCTTCTGCGCGCTGCGCAGAGGTTCCTGAGTTTTAAATCCGGAGTCGGAAAATGATCAGGTAGCTTGAGCGCCGTGGTAGCAGCCATCTTAGCATAAATCATTTTGTCTGTCACATCACCGGAAACACAGGCTAAGTGCTCCCTGTATTTGCCCCAATTAACAACATGGCAAATTTTAGGACCACGCAGATGGAAGTCGGCAGTAAACACAAATATCGGGTAGTGATCACTTCCCATTCGGTCAGCTCTAGTTGACCACTGCACACGGACGTCAGGTGAATGTAAGGTTAGGTCTATAGATGTGGGTGAGGTTGGAGGCCGAAAGAAAGTGGGACTTCCGTCATTGGCCACGCACAGGTCCAAACTGTCGATGACTTCTACAAGTTGGCGTCCGCGAGGATCTGTGTTCCTGTCACCCCAGGCATGGTGGTGGGCGTTGAAGTCACCGCAGATGATTCTGGGTGCTGGGCAGCGGTCACAAAGTTGCTGGAGAAACAAAGCCATATCGACCTTCTTCCGCGGGGACACGTATACTGATGCAATGGACAGAGTTCGGAAGGCGAGCCGAATCCTCACAGCCACTACCTCAATACTGTCGGTGCAAAGATCGGTGACGTTCAAAGCCACATGAGGAATCTCCCTTCGTGTGTAAAGGGCGGCACTTCCTGCGGGAAAAGTCTTTATGCTGCAATTCTTGTGGGCGACGTATCCCGGCAAAGACCTCCCGCTTGGCAAGCCAGCCTCCGAGAGGGCCAGTACTGGAACACAGGTCTCTTTCAAGAACAATTTTAGTTCTGCTAATCGACTTATAATTACAGCGCAGTTCCATTGCATGATAAACGGCACTTTTCTAGGGTTTTTAGTTGCAACAGGTTGAAGAAAACTAGCCATCTAGGAGTTGAAGTTCTCTGCGAAGGCGGTGATCAAGGTCTCAAAGGAAAGCACCAGCTGTATAAAGTTCTTCAAAGTGCCAGGCTGCATCGCTTGGCTATATGAACGCAGGACATCAAACAAAACGCGTAGAAGGTCGGAGAGATTCCGGCTTTTGAGCTCCTTATTTTGCTGCACACACTGGCGCACCACTTCGACAAAGGACGGGGACTGGGACCCACTCTTGGCCACGGTAGCTGGTGTCTGCATCTCTTTTAAGGCAAGGGGATGTCCTCCATGTTGTCGAGTCTTGCTGTGATCTGGTCGCTGAGGAACATGGACACTTTTTGCAGAAGCAGATCGAAGAGCCAGCTCACCCTCGGAGGCCGTTGCCGACTTGCTCGGATCAGGTCGTGCAGCGACGTCGCTTGCTACCACGTCCCGAGCTTCCGACTCGAGCGCAGGGAACTCTTCACTTCCATGTATCGGCTTCTCAGTAGGTTGTGGTTTGGGGCCACTAATGAAGGACTTGCGACGGTGTAAGGCGCTTACACGGAATGTGCAGCCACTGAAACTCGCTGGATGGTCACCTCCACAATTAGTGCAAGCAAAATCTGCCTTGCACTTTATGTAATCATGGCCACCACCACACCGCTTGCAACGTTGATCTTTGTTGCAAACTCTCGCTACATGTCCAAAGCGTTGGCACCTGAAGCACCGGGGAGGAGTTTCAACGAACTCGTGGACTGAATGTTTGGTGAAACCAAGGTCAATTATTCCAGGGAGCTCGGTGTTGGGAGCAAACGTTAGCACAATAGAGTTTGTAGGCTTCGCTGCCCATTGTTGTTCTCCAGGCTCCACCCGGCGCATTAACCGTCGCACGTGCAGAACTCCTTGCGGTTTCAAGTAGTCAAGAAGGGCACTTTCCGAATACCACACTGGAACTCCCCTTATAACACATGTGTTAGTCATGTAGGAGTGTGGCAACCGGGCTTGAACTCGTATGCCACCGATCTGAGAGCACCGCAGAAGAATGTCTACTTGCTCTTCCGTTGAGATATCTAGATGAAGAGCCCCTTGCGTTGTGAAGCGACTGCGAATCGGAGCAGATCGCAGTAGTACTTTAATATCATCGAACAGCCTGATAGGGTTCCACTCTCTGAAGTCAACACCTTTTTCTTTTGGCTGAACTATCACTGGGATGCCGACTGTCCGGTGCTTCAGATGACTCACCACTTTGAAGCCATCGTTGTCCATTTCCGCCATGTCAGCCACTTCCTCGTCAGAGGCGACAATAGTTGAGTCGTCCCCACTGAGCGATGATGACGCACTGCACTGCTGGACGTCCCTGATGACTGGCAGATCCCCGCCATGTGATGCCATGGCCGCCTCCGCCCCACTGGGCTCCTTCGGATGGCGCTGTCCCTTTAAGGATACCGGCGCCGGAGCTGCCGTACCCTTCCCGTAGGGACAGTACCGCCTTAAAGACGCGGCCGTCTTCCAAGGATGGAAATAACCTAGTTAATAACTAGAAAACAAGGCAAAATTACTGAGCTGAGGTGACAACAGATCGAGCAGCGTCGTCTTCTTTGCACCGACAGTATTCTTTGCACCGATCTTTGCACCGACAGTATTGAGGTAGTGGCTCTGAGGATTCGGCTCGCCTTCCGAACTCTGTCCATTGCATCAGTATACGTGTCCCCGCGGAAGAAGGTCGATATGGCTTTGTTTCTCCAGCAACTTTGTGACCGCTGCCCAGCACCCAGAATCATCTGCGGTGACTTCAACGCCCACCACCATGCCTGGGGTGACAGGAACACAGATCCTCGCGGACGCCAACTTGTAGAAGTCATCGACAGTTTGGACCTGTGCGTGGCCAATGACGGAAGTCCCACTTTCTTTCGGCCTCCAACCTCACCCACATCTATAGACCTAACCTTACATTCACCTGACGTCCGTGTGCAGTGGTCAACTAGAGCTGACCGAATGGGAAGTGATCACTACCCGATATTTGTGCTTACTGCCGACTTCCATCTGCGTGGTCCTAAAATTTGCCATGTTGTTAATTGGGACAAATACAGGGAGCACTTAGCCTGTGATTCCGGTGATGCAACAGACAAAATGATTTATGCTAAGATGGCTGCTACCACGGCGCTCAAGCTACCTGATCATTTTCCGACTCCGGATTTAAAACTCAGGAACCTCTGCGCAGCGCGCAGAAGGGCGGAGCGACAACTGTTGCGGAAGAAGGACGACAGAGCCTTGAAGACAACTTTCAACAGGCTCAACTCTGCCATTAGACGTCATGCGAACAAGCTCTGTAGGTCCCAGTGGGCATCCTTTTACGCTAGTTTGACTGTTTTCTGACCGATAACGAGAATTTGGCGTGTCGTTGGCAGTCTTGCTGGTGGCTCTCGTCCGAGTAAACCTTTCGAGGCGCTTGCATTGCGCACGCAGAAACATCTCGTGTGCTTGGCAGAGGAATTTGCGGATGCATTTGTAAATTCCAGACCAGGCATTCATCCCTGCGCTCTACCTGCTACGTCTCCGTCTGTTATGGACGCCCCGTTCACACTTCGAGAACTACAGACAGCGCTCCGCAGCCTGCGGCGTCGCTGTGCACCAGGTCCTGAAGGCATTACCAATCAAATGTTACAGAACCTGCCTCTGGAACACCGGAAGATGCTCCTAACCTATCTCAATCGAGTGTGGGAGTCTGGTGACGTTCCCCCTTCATGGAAGGTGGCTTGTGTAGTCCCACTGCTGAAGGCCAGCAAAGAGATGACAGACGCGGCCTCGTATCGTCCTGTATCGCTGACGTCGTGTGTGGCTAAGCTCATGGAGAAGATGGCAAATAAGCGTTTGTCTTGGTGGCTTGAGGATAGAAGGGCACTGCCAACATGCATGACTGGATTCGGCACAGGTTTAAGCGCGCAAGATAGCGTCCTGGACTTGATAAGCCACATTGAACATCAGAGTGCTTTTGGACTTTCAACACTAGCTATTTTCCTAGACGTATCAAAGGCTTATGATAGCGCCCTCCAGAGCTCAATACTGAATAGTCTGCAGGTCATAGGCGTACAGGGCTATCTTCTGCGATTCATTCACTCATTTCTCAGTGATCGTAAATTTAGAGTGCGGTTAGGCAGTACAATGAGCTCCGAAAGGGCGGTATCGCGAGGGGTACCTCAGGGTAGTGTCCTGTCCCCAATGCTCTTTAATGTTGTCATGGCTGGTCTTCCCGCAAAAGTGCAAAAACATTGTAGGCATGTCCATATGTCGATATATGCAGACGACATTTGTCTTTGGTTAACCGGATATCAACACAAACGCTGAGCTCTATTAGCGCGACAGGCCGTGCTTTCAGTTAAAAGTTATCTTCAAGGTGTATGGTTGACTCTCTCGGTGGAAAAATCTGGCTTCGTCCTGTTTCCAGGTAGGGGACGACGGTATGCGCGGCTGAGCATAGACCTTGATCAGTCTTGCCTTCGTCAGGTTAACCACATACGTTTTTTGGGCGTCACTATTGACTCACGTCTACAGTGGCGACGAGCTGTGGACTCGATTGTGGCTTCACTATCTTCGCGTCTCAATGTGCTTCGTAGAGTTGCTAGTGAGCAATGGGGAAACCATCCTGCTTCAATGATCAGGCTTCACGATGCCCTGGTGACAAGCCGCATAATGTACCAGCTCCCTTTAATTTCCCCCTCGGTATCGCAGCTGGAACGCCTTGAGGTTTTGCACAGAATGGGACTAAGGAGGGCTCTCGGCGTTCCGCAGGCTGCTCCAAACAATGCAGTACTGTATGAGTCTCAATCGAAACCTCTTCGGCTAGCCGCTTCACAAAGACTTTTGCTGCAAATTGGCCGCCTCAGAGAGACTGTTGCCGGGAGAGCGCTTCTACAGCGCCTTCGAAAGAGATCTGACTCCCGGGCGTACTTGGCTTTAAATACTCTTCGTTCTCTGGGTCTCGACCTTCGAGATCGACCTAATACGTTGAAGCCACCTTGGTCCTTTCCGAGCCTCGATTGTTCCTTGACAATTCCCCACGTTCGCGCTAAGCGGAATTCTCCTTTAGCGGCAATGCGTTCGCTCGTACTGGAACATCTTGAGACCGAATATGCCAGTCATCTTCAAATTTTTACAGACGGCTCTGTGAACAAGGTCAGAGGATCTAGTGCAGCTGCTTTTCATATTCCGTCTTTGAAGTATGATTGGTCTGTTCGTTTTACTAAAGTCGTGTCCTCCACAATGGCCGAAAGCGTTGCCATTGAGGCAGCTCTAAAGAAGGTACGGTGCTGTACGCCTCAACCTACTGTCATAATTACGGATTCAAAATCTGCCCTTCAAAGGTTAGAGTACGGGTTCCCCACTGATGCCTTGAGTCTTAGATCCCTACGTTTGGTGCAGAATCTCCATAGCAAAGGCTTCTCTATACGTTTTCAATGGGTGCCCTCGCACATAGGTGTCTTAGGCAACGAGATAGCAGACAACCTCGCCCATACAGCTCTCTCCGGGATTCCAGTACATAGAGTCCCTCATGAAGTCAAGCAAATGTTCAGAGATGTGGTGTTGTGCAACTTCAGTTCTTTGTGGAGCTTTCCTCATCAGCCATGTGTGACCAAGGGTCTCAAAAGGTACCAAGCCACTTTGCTGCACCGCGTTCGCACGGATTCTGCTCGTACGCCGGCGTGGATGTATAAGACTGGCCTAGCGTTGTCACCATTGTGTTCAACGTGTGGTGTGTGTGGTGACATAGAACATTACCTCTTGTGCTGTACATTGTACAACGCGGAACGGGCTGTGTTATTCGGATCCCTCAAGAAGGCAGGAGTTCCTCACAGTTCTCTTCAGGACATTGTTTTCCCGCGCGGGAGCCAGTCGAGTAGAAGGGATGCTTCTCGCCTCCTTCTACTTTACCTGCAGGACACGGATTTGGCCTCCACATGGTGACCTCAGGAGTGTCTATTTGGGTTTTTGTGGACAGTGTTTCTGTGATTTCTATTTAAATGTCGCTACGGTGGAGCAATTGCCGGCAGCAACTGCAAGGCTAATCCCACCGGTAGCTTACAACCACTCAACTCAACTCAACTCAAGCGTCGTCTTCCTCTTCCTCCCATGAGAGAGTTTTCTTCGTGATGCGCTGCGCTTCTAGCCTCGTTAAGCGCGCTTGCACGCCGCCACCTCGGGGCCAGGATGGGAGTTTAACGTTGTTAAACCCAATAGACGTGCGAGAGCAGGTCGACTGCTGTCGCAGGGGTCTCGCTGGATAAAATGCAGCGGTTCCACTGCATTTTATAGTTGCACGTTTGACTGCATCAGGCGCCTTCACCGCTTTTTACGCAAGTAAATGCACCTGAGCAGAGCTGATGATCGAGGCTGTATCTGATTGCTTTTCAGTTAGCGTACGTAAACAAAGAGCAAGACTAACGTTTACACGGCGTCGGTGCAACATGCCGGCTTTCTATTCGCTATAGAGTAGCTGCGTACTGCCAGACATGGCTGCGCCTACCATGAATGCATGTAAAGGCGAAGGTGGATCGCAGTGAAATGAGTGGGGAGTTGTTGGAGACTCCGGGAAGCGGTAAAAAAAAAAAAACGTTCTCGATGGACTGGGCGAGCCGGTGGGGGTCGAAGGGTGGCGTCTTGGAGAAAAATAAAAATGCAAAAAAACTGAAAAAGGTCGAACAACAAGCAGTACTGACGTTCAACTGAACTTCTTTTGTGACTTTGGAAGCGGAATAGAAGTCATGCCCCCGACATCTTGTCCGATTTTCTTTTGAAATAGCCCCGTCACACGCATTTCATCTGCCATTCTTATCGCACTGTTAATGTCACCACAGCCATCCCTTCGTCATTTCCAAACGAAACGGCTGCAAAGACAGCGCTCGAAGAGCGTACAGGCTTTCGCGAATGAAAAACCGTGTTTTAATTACACCACCCCAGGACAAAAGCGGGACCTTATGCCGCATCCTCAAATAACGACTGTCCGCGCCGAGTCATTCATACACGCCAATAGAGGGGCGCCATAAAACGCTTCGCCGACGGGTGCCGGCGGCAGCACAAAGATAAAAGGCGGAGGGATAGCATGGATGCTTGAGTAATGGCGGCCATCCGTATAAAAGCGTCACCGACGCCGCTCGCGAAGCCATGCATAGCGAACGGGGACCACGTGGTCGGGTGGGGGGTGGTGGATTGTAGCGTGTACGCGAAAGACAGAGCGTCGGCGGCCAATTGCTCTTGCGCGTGGCCCGAGAATGCGACGGGGCCTCCCTTGTTCGATACGCCGAGGCCCCGGAATGCACTAATGAGCAGCGATCCTTTTTACCGGCTCCCTCCTCTCCCGACTCCCTCTCTAACCTGTGCGACTGTCGACGGAGATCGCCCCATGGTGGCGCTCGCGTGCGTTGTTTGGTCGTCTGCATTGTGAAGGCATCCGTCTGCTTGCATTGATTACGTACTATTCTGTTTTTGTGCTTCTGATTCGACGTGCGCGAACGCGTGTAAGCGAATTGATTTAGCGCGTCGTCTGATCTCTGCAATATAGAAACCAGGAGAAACCAGTCTCTATGGAGACGATCAACTCGCTTTCAGGTGCTGCAAAGCTCAAATCGCGGTTATGAAAGTGTTTAGGTCACCTGTAAATTACTAAACCGTGCTGTGCACTGCACTGCACATGTATTCTATGCATAGGGGCAACGGGATATCTCGATGACTGAAAAGAAATGCTTACTTCCCCTTAGCCATCGGACCATCAGCCTCCTGGTGTAAATAAAGTTTCCCAACCCTGCCAGTACGAATAACTCCGCACCAGTATCGATCGGTTAAAACGCTGTCACCGGTTTTTGAGATTGACGAAAGGGAATAATTAGTTTTTCCGGTATACCACCCTGATTGCTGCTGATGCTTTTGTGAGTCGGCGGGTCAAGGTTGGGGGAGAGTTGTGCGTTCTTTCTGAGAACTGTAGTTGACAGTGTGTGCGTCTCGCGAGAGGGAATGGACACCGTGGCGCTTAGGGAAGCTGGACCTCTGACGCTGCTTCGCCACCTTCTCTGTAGGAGCGCAAGGGCTGCTTGGTCGCCACGGGGGAGGAGAGGCCGTTCCGCTAGTGCGTGCGCATGCGCAGTGACAGCGCATCGAGGCTATGCTCGTGTTCGGACCTCGTTGTAATCTCGTAAATCATAGTTTGACAAAACCGCTACATATCTGTGATTCAGAGAACATATCCCCGAAGTAACAATAAGCAAGCGGACGTGTTTTCTCCTCCCCCACTGTCACAGGTGTGACGTTCCCGATGAACCAGCTACCTGCACATTTTCGAAGGCCCCTCCGCGTGTTGCTCCGAAAGGCATTCCGCGCGTGCTCTTCGGCATGGCAACCGGGTTTGTTGACTCCGCTCACCCTCGGCGGTGAGTTAAAAAATGAAAAGGAGGGAGCCATGACATTTAATCCGGTGTAACAGGAAAATCGACCACGCAGGAAAACAATTCGCAGTTTCTAAGACCGCCCGGAGCGCATAGACTCAGTCACCGCGAGAGAAAACATGCACTCGAAATCCTCTTTAGTGCAGCTGTAAGGGCACAATGGCAGGCAGCTCAGGCCTTTTGGTGGGCGACCTGTAGGAGATATTAATCTCAATTTATTATTTCTTTTTTTAATTTCTGAAGTCAGCGCGTCCACGTATAGAACTCGTGAAGAGCAAAACCGCAAAACAGGACGGGACTGAGGCAGGCGACAACACAGGGCGGTACACTGTCGCCTGCCTCAGTCCCGTCCTGTTTTGCGGTTTTGCTCTTCACGATGTCATACCAACTGGCCTACACCAAAGTCCTTCTAACGTATAGAACTGACCGACCAGTTTGGCAGTCAATACGGTCCTCATGCTGAGCAGACACTGTATATAGCATGTATTGTAAAAGACGCATTCAAGCTCATGCTCAAGTCTTTTTCCTCATGAATTATCCATCCGGGAAATACGTGGTGGAATGCCGAACAAAAAAAAAAACACTACCATCCGTAGCAAGTACTATGGGCCACATATGTAAGGTGAACACCAATGACAAATACTAAGAAACAACTCTGGTAAAAAAAGCAAGGATTTTCCAAACTGCAGCAGGGGAGTCCCAAGAATTTTGTATGGAAGTAAACGAATTTGCGGATACGGCATGAAACATATCACTGTCAGCAATGGCATTCAGCAGGAAGCACAAACGTCCACTTTTTTCAACATTTGTTTTTAATCGATTCGCCCGGCGTCATCGGGGTGAGGCTTCGGCTATCGCGGGCGTGTAAGCAACCGCTATCGTAGGCGTTCTTCGCGAGCGGCCTTCGCTCGCTCGACACGGACTTTGGGGTGTGCTTGGCGTCAACGAGCGAATGTACGCAACCTTCCCATTCGCCTACTCGGCAGCGATAAAACTCTCACGGGTTCGACATTGCCTCCCTATAGATCGTCAGCACGAAGTTGTGCAGCGGCGTCGTGTGTTTCGGCTCCTTTCATGCCGACCGAGTCTGCGCACGCCACGCGTCATCCGGGCTGCACATCTGCGCACTACGTCATCGCCAACCCTACCTGCCATTGGTCGCAGGCGCGACGACACTGGCGCGCCCGTGGTATAGCTTCCGGCAATCATTTGGCCCGAGCAAGCGCGTACAAAAGAAAAAGGGAAAAATGGATAAACAGACTTTGGCGGACGTCAAAAGGCCCTGCAGCGCAGAGAGGATCAATGTGGGCGCTTGGAATGCCACAAACAATAGCAGCAGCATTTTCACTTCTACCTTGAAAAGAGGGGCTTGATTTGAATAAATGCTTTGTTTAGGCCGTTTGTATTCATACAAACAAACAAACAAACAAACAAACAAAGCTACATTACAACCATAAACAGCGTTTTAGAATCGAGGCCCTTCCGGTTTAGAAAGATGGCCCTTGCGTTTTGTACTCGTGAGAAGGGGCCGGTCTAGTGTAGATAACGTTAGTCGCTCGCAGCGCCATTCGGGCTCAAAAGTTAAACGCAGAATTGTAACTCTCGCAATTCTGATTTATTTTCCGCTTTTACTTTAAAGCCAGAGTGAGGAAACAGCGGCAACAAATAATAAAAAAACGTATCACGAGCAAGTGAATAGTTTGTATAGTCTCTTTTTCAAGCCAACTACACTAAACTGCCCCTTTTCCAACCTGATTGCCGTCTACTGCCTCTGTGCTTATTTTTGCCCCTGGCGGTATAACAATCGAGCCTACGGCAGAGGCGCACTGCGTATTAGAGAATAGTAAGGTGACGTCCAGGCAGCGGTTGGTAGCGCCAGGTAGAAACAGCAGTCCAGCGAGAAATATGGCAGCAGACAGGTTAAAAAAGGTCTGTAGTAGGATTCAGCATTAAAAAAAACAGCAGTTGATATTAATGGGTCATGATCCGCGGCGTCAAGCACAAAATGTAACAAGCAAAAGGCGTCAAATTTTTTTAGTCTATAATTTTGTCTGAAGATTGCCTTCTAGCTTAGGAACTCTTTGGCCGACCAAAAACTTCTTCAGCGCTTGTGTTCTGTCTTGTCCCTGATTTTTGCGCTATGCATGGAACATCATGCGAATTAGCCACCAGCCCTCGGAACCATAACCCTTCATGCAACAAGAAAACTTTTAGCAATGTACCATATTTTCGACGTGGAGGAATTCTGCGCGCCGGTCCTGAAAGTGTACCGAGCTTCACTGCAGGTGTTGTATCTGAATATAGTGGTGACCAGTGGTTTTAACATCCCGCGTTCTTCGACGTGCTTTTCTCCATGGCGACCAAGCACCGCTTACTTGCTAAGCCCAGTAGCTGCCCAGATCCAGAAGCAATATTAAAATTTTCGGCATTTTATCGGCAGATTTTGCGATGCCGGCTCGTTGAGACGGATAGAAAGTTTCGTGCACCCTTGGTTTGAGGAAAAGCGAGGCCCAGTGAAGCGGTGAGGCGAGCTCGCCCCGCTTCCGCAATATTTCCTGGCGATACGCAGCGAGCCTATAGGAGCCAGGCTATTTCGCCAGTTTTGGGTTAGCGCCGCCCGGTAGCCCCAATACTCAAGGGGTGTTAATGTTCTTTATATACACATCGGCGCCCCGCGATTCCGCTATATCCCCCTGGCTGTTAGGGTTACCCTATACTAAAGATTTCTCTTGTGTTGGTTAAATATTTTAATATTCCTTCTTTCCGCGTACTGTGGTAGATTGGAATGAACTCGATGGATCTGCTGCATCCCTGAAGGGCATTGAGGAATTTGTTGCCGAGATTGTGGCGTGATTTGTTGTAGTAAACAGTTTTTATGTTTGGATCGTCACAGAGTTGTACGAATGTCTGCTTACACTGCTGCAACCATTTGTTGTTATTTAATTTTTGCTGTTATTGTTATGTTACGATGTGAACCCCACTACGCCTCAACAACTTTAGTAGGAGTTAGCAGTATGTAAATAAAATCAAAAATAAAAAATCACCATAAAATATGTTGATACTAGGAGCACCTGGAGAAATAAAACAATGCGAAACTTGCAGCCCTCCTCAAGCAGAGAATTATATGCGTATTCATCACATCCAGGGTACCAGATCGCCAACGCTTGAGGCAGAGGCCAGTTGCGCAGCACTCGTCGAATAGAGAATTAAGCATTAAAACGTCTCAGTGACAAAGAAGGTTACGTATCAGTATAACGAAGAGCGTTGTGGGCCTTGTCATTAATTTCAGTTTCAATTATTTTATACTCCTTTATCAAAGGAGGTAGCAGCCACAAAAAGCTACCGTTCTCGGTTGCTTGACGGGGTAACTGCTCCCACAGGTGATGGCAGCAGCTGTACATACATCGAGGTGCAGCACAAAGAAACATTGACATCCAATTCATGTACATACCATATATATCTGTTGCCTTAGACACATTGTCCACGTGTTCCTCACCGCTTCGTAATCAGATTCCAGCCCAAGGGCTGCTGCAAGTCATTTCTACCAAGACCTTGCCAGCTGGCCAGGAAAGTGCATTATAAGAAAAAAGATGTTCGTAGCATCGCAATGACGGACTCGCTCCCCTAAGCAGCGCATAATACCTGAGCTACACGGGTACGTTGAACTGACATTCGAGTCGAACGGCATTCGAAACTTCGAATGGCATTCGGACTGGGCCCCGCCGCGGTGGCTCAGTGGTTAGGGCGCTCGACTACTGAACCGGAGTTCCCGGGTTCGCACCCGACCGCGGCGGCTGCGTTTTTATGGAGGAAAAACGCTAAGGCGCCCGTGTGCTGTGCGATGTCAGTGCACGTTAAAGATCCCCAGGTGGTCGAAATTATTCCGGAGCCCTCCACTACGGACCTATTTGTTCCTCTCTTCTTTCACTCCCTCCTTTATCCCTTCCCTTACGGCGCGGTTCAGGTGTCCAACGATATATGAGACAGATACTGCGCCATTTCCTTTCCACCAAAAACCAATTCGGACTGGATGGACCCGCATGGTGCTAGACGACTATTCCAAAAGCATTCGAAAGCTTCAGTATTCTGCCGCCAAGCTACAGGGGCGCTGCTGCCGTCAAGTTTTGTTTTAAACAAATATAGCAGCAACAATTAATTTGTATAGTTACAGTCTGCTATGAAATTGCTACTTTTAAAAGTAATATGTCATTTCTAATAAATTTTACTATTTATTCATTACTAAACGCCTCTGTTCTAGCAGAGGCCCAAGCCAATAGTCCTCCCATTTTTTGTGTGCGGTCTGTTGGCTACATTGGGCTCTATCTCCTGCGTGTGTCGAAAAAAACGAAAAAGTGCAATAAACTTCACTGAATAAAAAAAAAAGCTCACTTAAAATGTACACACAGACGCACACGCACACAAAATAAAAAGACAGAACACAGCAAAAGCAACAGCACAAAGTGAAAAAACTGGCACCGGACCAAAATGGCTGCCTTTCTTTCCTACGATGGGTTCCAGAGTATGCGGTAAATATTTGCTTGCTAACAAATCTTCTGGAAAAGATCCGTGTAGTGTATATAAGTAGTATTTAGAATTTCATCGTTTAACGAACGTATTTGCTATTCAAAACTTATGCTGCCACTTATGGCGCGAAGACGCTGCGGTAGGGAGTAGTTGCGCTTGCGCCTCGAAGGCATTCCAAAATCTCGAATGTCTCCGCGGAGCTCCGTCGACTCGAATGTCATGTGAACCGAATGCCGTTCAAAAACGTCGTGTAGCAGCGCAGGTTTGGCAGTCGAATCGAATGACATTCGTTTGGAAGGCATTCGAAACGCCCGTGTAGCACAGGTATTACTTACGAAGCAAATAGGAGGTAAGCTGAGGCAACCATACCCGCCCAACTGTTTCGGTGGGCTCCGATTTGTCCTTGACACCCGCTTCATTCAGCGCACTTTGGACTGAATGTCAATCATGTCTTGGGCATTTTAACGACGCGCACAGTCTAACAAAGGCGTACGGCCAGTGGGACTCGCGGAAAGATGAGCGGCGTACTTCTTAATAAACGACGCGGAAAACGCGCTGTGTTCGATCGCCGTCAAAGACAGAACACCCATTGCTGCATATGCCTACCTGAGCAGCGAAACTGGGAGCACCGCTCTCTGGAGCTCTTTGGAATATGGCAAGTGCGGGCTTTCTTTTCTTTTTATCGTCTGCTCGCACGCCAACACCCACCCCCTCCTCTCACCCTAAAGGTCATCGAGTCCAGTCATTAGGCCTTGCTCAAGAAGCGGGGACACTTAAGAGGCTGCCATCTTGACGAAAGTGCCACTTTGAAGGCGAACGGCGCGCTCCATTGTGCTGATGGTTTGGATGCGTGCGCTTCTACCGAAACCTGCCGAAACGCTCCCCCGAACTACTCTCTCGCTCAAAAAAAATAAATATAAAAGAGAAGGTGATACCGGTGACATACACGGGTCCAGGAGTGCCCCGAACCGGTGAGCTGAGGGCGACGAAAAGTATTTGACGTCAATATGTGCTCAAAGAAAAAGCCAAGGACTCGGATTACAGGCTCGGTTCAGCCACTGAAGTTATCTGCAACAGAGGTAGAAAAAGCCGCCGTGGTGCTCAGTGTTTATGGCCCTCGGCTGCTGGCCCGAAAGACGCGGGTTCAATCCCGGCCGCGGCGGTCGAATTTCGATGGAGGTGAATTTCTAGAGGCCCGTGTACTGAGTGATGTCAGTGCACGTTAAAGAACCTCAGGTGGTCGAAATTCCCGGAGCCCTTCACTACGGCGTCCCTTATAGCCTGAGTCGCTTTGGGACGTTAAACCCCCATAATACAAACCAAACAGAGGTAGAAAGCAAAATATTCGCCGATAACGCTGCGAAAGAAGCTAAATACTGCCGATAATCATGAAACTGCTTCTTTCTTGCCAAGTCCCTTTGCCACATGGAATCAAAACTGTTTCTTCTGTTCGTCACACAGGGAAGGAAGCACGAATGCGTACCACTACGGTGTCTTCGATAGCCTCGCTTGGTTGTAAACAAAAATAAAAAATACACTAGGTTCTTGTTTATTTGTTCTTGCTTGTGTGTCAAGAAATGATTAAGTATGCTGACATGGGTTCTGTGCGAACACAACGGAACGAAATGATTTTTAGTAGCGACTAGCACTTTGGAGTTAAAGCTATATTTATCACAGGTTCACTCGTTCAAGAATCCTAGCTCGTTCATGCATCGTCAACGAATAATCTTGCCCAAGAAGGCTGCCAAAGACAACGTATACCAGAATATTACAATACGCCATCATTATGCTACTCAAAAACAAGGAATATTAGAATGAGTTACCAAAATATTTTCGGTTTTCTTTTTACCACTGCTTTAAATTAACGATTCATTCACCCAATTCCGTTCAAGAGAAAACCGTAATCCAGGGTAAAAATGCAAATGTCAACCCATGTTCAATAAGACGCAGATTTTGGACTACTCTAAGGAGAAGCTTGGGCGAGAAATGAGAAGCTTTCTTTGTCAAGAAGGCTAGTAACAACTGCGTCAGCATGCCTTCACTATCGTTTGCTTGAAAATGAAATGAATGGATTTTCTGGAGAACTGCGGTTAGTTTCAACCTCAACAGTGATTATGGTATTTAAATGCCTAATATTTTCAAATAAAATCAGTTGGAAGTGCAGCTCCATCCTGTCTTGTTTGTCTCACGGTTAGGAACCAACAGGCCCAAACCACTGAGTTGTTGCATCACACATTGTGTTCGCGTTGCAATAGTTAAGGTAGCTCTAGTGCGCAGCCGGCACTGTCCATAAGGATACAACAGAAAAGAGATGACTGCTTAAAGGCGGCACTTCATGACGATCACTGCGCGACAAAGACCATCTTGCGCATGGCTTCCGGGATGTTGGAAAGTTTAACGATTCAGAATACACGGAGGATGACAGTTTAAGTGGTTCCGAGGCGGCAGGCTTTCACGGAAAAGCCATCCGTCCTATCGCCGTAGGCCTAGCTCAGAAGCCGCCTTCCATGAATGGCGCCTGCGGTCAGGAGGGAGGCGGCGACGGACCCTTCTTCGGAGTGTCGTCGGCGGTCCAATTAGCGAATGCCCACCGAACGACGGCCGTGGCTTCTCTCGGCCACAAAACAGGAGGCGCCGGTGGCTCGCGGCGCCTGGCTTCCGGCAGCCGAGCAAGTCGTCAATACTTGTTCCAAGAGGCTGATGGCACCGCAGGGCGCCAAAGGCAGCACCGCATGGCCAGAAACCTTTCTTTTTTTTCTCCCAATTGAACCCGCCTGGACGCCTTTACTCTTGATGCGCGCAGTTTGAGTCCGTGGACGAGGCAGTACTGCCCGGTCACCCAAAGAAAGTGGTTTCGAAGCGCTGGGGAGAAGCTGGGACTGCGCCTTCTGGGGTAGCCGGCTAATAGGCTGCAGATGTTCGGAGAAGTACCGTGACCATTAAGGAGCAAGAAGAAAGGAGGGAAAGGAAAGAGGACACAAAGGTCGGCTCGTAATGGGACCTGCGATTCTTTAGGCCGACGGCCCGCAATAGAGAAGTGATCGTGTCCATTGTGACTCGGACAAAACGAAAGTGTCCTCGCTTCGCTGCCCGTTTCCGTAACGAAGGGAAGTGTTCGCGCAGCTGATGGCCCTTTGCAAAGCGTTTGCATTTGTCTCGTGATCAGCCTGCGGCGGAGAGCGCTCGTCCTGTCACATGGGTCAGCAGTTGTTAGCAAAGAACTCTCTCTCATTGCCGATCGCCGTTAAACCACATTCTTCAACTGAAGTTTGCAAGTATGAGCTGACGCTCTCACACGAGCTGCGCGATAGTTTTCTCACAGAATGGCAAGCGGTTCGCTTCTTGCGACCACATACACAAAAGAAGTGTATAATTGGCCACCGACGAAGCCCGAGGAAGTAGGGAATTCGGGCGTTGCTACCCGACTACCAGGCCCCGCTGGCTTTAGACTCCCACTGAGAATACCACCAGCTGCGTCTGTCCTGTTGTCAGTGAAGACGCGTGGGAAGTCGGAGGCAGGCCAGAAAAAATCCTAGAGGGAAATTGAGCGGTCAACAAGCACCACCTTTACTGCGCCGGCTGCAATACTACAGCACTCTTCGCACTAATTCCTTTTTCCGTTTTCTATTGGTGGGGGTGAGTGGTTGGCGTTGCGCGTTTGGTCTCAGTGCATCTTGCCAAAATATGTGCAGTAATAGTTCCCTGAGGTTTTGTTACATTTTTATAGGAGCAAAAGGTGGAGAAGCACATTGGGATCGACAGCCTTAATCAGAGAGTGTAAAATGAAGACTTTGAAGGGTATCGGTTGAAAGTGGATCGGTTTTCAGTGCTAAAAGGCGGATTATAAATATACACGTTCAGACCTTTGCACATTATAGGTGAAATAGTCGGCAGTGCTGTCGTGCCACATCCTGCTCCCTGATTCCAGTCTTTCTCGATGATTAAGAATTAACAAGGACCATTAGGCAGACATAGAATCGCGAACAATTAGCATGAATAAGCACTTCTCGAAATCACTTTTTCGCCCACAGTTACACACGGACAGCTGGTGCGATGCATGTTTCTGTGTGAAGAGAAATGTTTGGCGCGCGATGATCAACTACTTCTCCAACAACCTCAAATTATATGAATTTAGCTAAGACCTGGCAGCACGTGAAGTCATTTGGGTAGTAGTAGGCGCCTATATGCCGGCAGTACTCGACGTTGCACAAGAATAAGCAAGCCATGTCAATATTGTCGCTCAAAAATTTTGAAAGTTGAAAAATTGTAAGATACTGCTATAAAAATATTCATAAATTATTCTTCTCATATGTAGCAAAACCTTTCTTTTAGAGCGTTTCCGTCAATCGCATCGAACAGTTAAGGCCGCTATATAAAACCAATGGGGAAAGCTTTTGATTACAACAAAAACTATAATAAAGAATAAATACCAGACTGCCGTCGGGTGATCTGCAAATATATTGATTGTTATAGTGAGATCTAACATTATTCGAAAAAACTGTGCTCATAAACGCTTTACCGCTCAAAAATGCTTTCGTCCAGAGTTGCTTGGTATGGGTAACCAAGAAACCCACGTCTTCGTTTTCACCAGAAATCATCTGACAATGATTGCGCTTTCCAAGCATAGCCTAACCCCCATGGGCTCCTCGAACACTGATATATATGACCTGCGGTGACTCCGCAGTGCGCTCTGTTGTTTATTTTGTACAAATTTAGGAAAGACTCCACATTTGCTCGAATAATGAAAACACTTTTCTTTTGAAAAAAAAAAAATCTGAGGTGCATTCATTGCGCGCAGTAAAATATTAAGAAAAAAAAATGAATCAGTAAAAACGAGACAATGCTGTGGCCCAAAAAATTTTGGATATTTCGACGAGTTACGTGCACCGGGGGGGGGGGGGGGGTGATTTGCCTGCAAGCTTTTGGAGGTGCATGTATTTTGCCCGATGTCGCAACGTTTCCTGGGCCATAGTGCCAAGCGTAATTGCGTTTTCTAAATTATAAAAGTGATATGGATATTATCTACAGTGCGCTACACGCCTATCAAAAGATATAAAGACTAACAGGAATAGTTGAAAAGCTAACTGCTCAATATTATTACTTAACCAGCCTACTAGCTTGAACGCTTTAACTGCATTCTCATGGGCCAGACCGCTGACAATCGGAATCAGAAGCAGGTTGATTTTTCCATAAAAATATGGAGGGAGGCCCTAGCAAAAAGTGAAAGCCAGTTCCCATGACAAAGTTCCAGACCCCCGTTTACATGACAGGCAGCAATGGTGACCAGGAAAAAATGCACATAGGAATACATGTCAGTTAGTTAGTTATATTGATTTTAATGGCGCAAAAGCAACTGAGGCTATGATGCGCCAAGCACAGGAATACATGTCAGTTGCAACTATTACACAGGTGCGAAACAAAAGTAAGTGTGGTTAGCACATTGCGATGCTCAACGTAATATAATATAAATCATTGCAGTTTGAAAGAAATATACAAAATAGACAGAGTATAAATACAAGCTGTCTTACATTTGCATGACAAAAAATGTTGGTAAGTTTTCTTATTCCCATTTCCTATCTCAATCTTGTTCTATAGCATGCTATGGCAAAAAAAAAGCGCTGTTCTAACTCAAAGATCCTGTTTTAAAAAATTGCAGAACATCTTAGTTGAAACACCCGGTATTCATTATTCAAAGAGCATAGATTGTTTGGTTTATGGCAGCCCCTCTCAGCTGGTACAGCGGAAGATAAAAAAAAGATACACAATAGCTCAGATCTGTGGATTTCTCGAAACTGTATATTGCAAAATGAGATATATGGAGAAATCTGGATGATATTGTGTGTTTTGTTCCCACCCACCCGCAAAGGCAGACTATCCAGCGTGTGCGCGCTGCAGGTGCCAATAAATGATTGCGCATCTGCTTTGACAATGAACCCGCTTTGGCAGTCAACGAGAGGAAGTCCTCCGCCACTTGGACTTTGGTCGCCTTGGCCGCAACCTTTCCTCAGCTCGGAAATCTATCAAGGCTTCAGCGCCAGACTGTGGAATCGCTATGCGCGCCCCGCGTTTCCATACACGGAAGGACAACATGGACACGCTCCTGCAGTACAAACTGAACTGAACATTCGCTCTCTCTTTTTGAAAATAAAGAACTTTAATTTCCCTCGCAGCATGTAGAGCAGCCAATCGAATGTTGCCTCGTTAACCTGCCTTGCCGCCGCGGTGGCTCAGTGATTAGGGCGCTCGGCAACTGATCCGGAGTTCCCGGGTTCGAACCCGGCCGTGGCGGCTGCGTTTCGATGGAGGCGAAACGCTAAGGCGCCCGTGTGCTGTGCGATGTCAGTGGACGTCAAAGATCCCCAGGTGGTCGAAATTATTCCGGAGCCCTCCACTACGGCACCTCTCTTCCTTTCTTCTTTCACTTCCTCTTTCATCCCTCCCCTGACGGCGCGGTTCAGGTGTCCAATAACATATGAGACAGATACTGCGCCATTTCCTTTCCACAAAAACCAGCTACTATTATTAACCTCCTTGCTTTTCTTTCCACTGCCTCTCCCTTCCTCTTAGAAACTCTGCTTTCCAACGAAATTTTATGCACTGCCTAAATCTGAGAATCGCTTTATGCCGCTAGTATTTTAGTCATTGGCATTTGTATGTTAACCGTAGCACGAAAAAAGGCGTGCCTTGATTTTTTTTTTTTTGGTCGACGCGTGCAGAAATTTGATTTCCTGTCAGTGGGTGCAAGAGGTGTGTGCATTTGTCACCGCACCTCAGGGTCATTCTGCGAACTATCTAAGCATTTTGCTGGTTTAGACACGCAGCAGGAAGTAGTCTGTTAACAGCGTCTGTCCAGTGTCAGCCCTTAAATTAACAGTCAACGTAAGTAACGTTTGCGAGTACTTGCGCCTGTGAAAGAATGCATTTAACGCTGTGAAATTGGGGAGCGATTTCGGAACATCCGCTCCAAGTTCATTATTATTATTATTAACAATTCATTCTGCGCGGGGTCCACGATGTGTCTGACGGCTTTGAACACTCAGAATCACCGCTGGAAATTTGGATCTTCGGTACATCCTACTGACATCCTGTGACCGTTGGAACTAATCGGTATCAGCGCAGAAATCATTTTATTAGTGATTGTTTGCAGTGAGTATAAAATTTCAAGCCATCGCGATCAACATGTTAAGTTAATATATGAAAGAACGCTGTCTGATAATACAAGAGGCAGCGTCCGCATTTCTGAAGTTAGATCAGGTTGCTTTCGAACAGAGCAATTTAGGAGTGAGCATGTGCAGGGAAGCGATATTTCTGTTGAATGCTGGATTGGTATAGAAAATATTAAACATGTCCGGGTAGAAAAAAAAACCGAAAATGGTTTTGAGTTAAAGAAATTGTGCAGTAACTGTTTCACTTATCTCACTGGATACCCGACCCACGACTTAAGGGAAGGGATAAAGGAGGGAGTGAAAGAAGAAAGGAAGAAAGAGGTGCTGGTATAGAGGTCTCCGGAATAACTTGGACAATTTCGGGATCTTTAAAGTGCGCTGACATCGCACAGCAAACGGGCGCCTTTTTGCGTTTCGCCTCCATCGAAACTCTGCCGCCGCGGTTGGGTTCGAACTCCGGCTCAGTAGCCGAGCGCCCTAACCACTGAGCCACCGCAGCGGGTTTCTGGTAGACTGCAAAGGTAGACATCAAGATATCAAGGACGACATGGTTCGCCTTCCTGAACTTGTGTGCTTCAGGAATAGTGTGGGAAAGATCACCACGTCGGCAGTACAGACGAATAAGAGAAGACTGAAGTTCTGGTGGCTTCAAAGCAGAATGACAAATCGCACGAATCTGCACAGAAATCAAAATAATATAGCTCTTAAGCAAGGAAGAAAATAGCTGAAAAAAGAAAGAATTCGAATATGAGTGGAAGTTAAAAAATTACGAAATAACTCAACAGGCCACTTTGAGTCAAAAGGCAATTGGCTCGATCGCCATCTGCGCAGAGCAATTCATAAACTCAGCAATCGTCTTCGCGGTAAACAAGCACAGAGACAGTATTTATCTTCATCCAGTTTACCCTCATCCGTAATCTGTCTGTTCCTTTGAAGAGGTATTTCCCTTGACATGCGCAAGCAGTTTTCGAAAAAAAAAAAAGACTGCATGCCTAGTGACTGTGTCCATACACCATGTGAAGGCATCTTCTGCCCACATACCCACCTCTATCACAAAACTATATACGTAGAGCACGCTTACGACATCACTCCCTATTTAACCGACATGTCCCTTATTCCTTGCAACCATTCCTTTGGACAGATCGTAATTATCCTACAGATTGCCTAAATACGTCTGTCGCAATTTTCGCAAGTGATATCCAGGGTCCACCTGGATGTGATTCCCACAGTGCAGCATATCAACGTGCAAGTTTTCGGTTATTACAACTATGCGGCGACATCTTTACCCCCGACACAGTCCTTCACACGCTATTATTCCTGCAGTGTCGAGATAGGAATGAAAATGTGCGGAGATGAGATGCACCTCTGCACCAAGGCACGTAAAGCTAACAGCAATAAACTGATATTCTGTAGCGCACAAATATCGGAGCGAGAACATGTTCTGCGTGGCGAGACATCGGCGCTGTTGAGCGCAGCCACCCCCCTCCGAGGGGTCTTCGGGGTGTGGTGCGTTCAATTTACGACGCACGTGCGCACGAAGCCGGACCCAGAACGGTGCGCTGTGTGCTGTGTGTGTTGTCTCCGTCTTTTAGCGCCTGTACGCAAACCATGTCATTGAAATACACGAGCGAAGGGTTGTTTAACGTAAAGAGGGCGCGCAGCGTCCCCAACGCACTTAGGCGCTCCCACGCTGTGTGGCACCACCTTTTATTCGCGACATGTTAAACAAGGCCATTCGCTTCGAACGCGACGCGCCCCGTCCCATAAAGGGCCCGTCAGCGAGACGCGAGAGGTAAGACGGAGGAGACCATAGACACCGACCCTTGCTACGCTTCTATTTGCTATCAGCGTCGAGCCAAATGCGAATGCAATTGAAACGCCACAGTAGACCAAGAACATCTCAGCTGGTGTAGGCAGCATATTCGCACAGCACTTCAAAGGCGCGATGACTACTCCTTAGATGAGTTTATGAGCCCCGTGGGCATTTACTCGCTAGCAGGTGATATCCTCTGATTTAATGGCGCAGGAAACGCGTTTGTGTCCGGATCGAGAAGTGTGAAAAATAGTGGAGGCTTTCTAAAGCCCGACAATCTGCGACTTTCGGTCGGTTACCAACAATCGCAGTGGTGCTGCGTGTGTAATGCAGGTACGTCTATACGTCACTGTTATTATCATAAGTTATTATCGTCACCATTATTAGCCTGCAAGAAAACTGCAAGTTCATACTCTATTCCAGTCGCTCTAACACCACCAATGCCAAGCCGAGTTAGTCTTTGGGGGGAATTCCTATTTGTGTGTTCGTCTTATGTGGTCCCATTCTTTGCGAAGGTTATAGCGGAGGTAGGGGAGTGGTGGGAACGCGGCAATGACATCCTTCAGACGATGCGCCCAATTTCCAAGTCCACCAGTTTTCAAAGGAAAACAACAAAGGGATCCAGCGGAGGCTGTCAAGGCAAGATGTCCTGAACATCACGTCCACAGCGTGGGCAGCAGTATCGGAAGGTGTAATACTGGAATCCTTCAAGTGCTGCGGCGTTACCACCTGCCTGTACAGAAGAAGGAAGGACAGAGCGCTCCATCAACGCTTAGCGTGAATGGGATCGCCATCCGTGCCCTAGGATCGCGGCGCTCTCACCGACGATTGCTTGTACCTCATGGTTTCTAGTTGGTAGTCGGAAGAGTTGTTCGACGGATTCAGCGACGAAGATCAGCCGTGCTTTTATTGGCCGGTTCATCATATCTTCAAATAGACCAAGCCACCCCCCCCCCCCTCTCCTTGGCGGCCATCTTGAATTTAAAGATCGGTCGTCGGACCAAGTAAGGGCTCATTCCACCATGTCCCTGCTCTGGATTTTACGCCTGGACCTAACAAGCGTGCATCCCCTATTATTTCGCGATTATCTTCAAATTTTAGGTGGGCACTTGCTTTTTATTTTATGGTAGGTGTCACACTCAAGTCCACAAAAAAAGGGTGAGTTATAGGTGAGGGGGGGAGGGGGGGCAGCCAACGTTTCCAGGCCTACTTCTGACGTCATTTCTTTGGCTTTCCAACGACAAACCGGCAAGCACAGCGTGCAGGCCTGCTTCCGGAATCATCGAGGGCGACAAGAACCGCTTCTTCACGTTTCCGGTGCACTTCGGGATCCATCGGCGAAGACCGGACAGTGTTGGGACCGAGAGTCGTTGAAGGAGGGACTGGGACGGGGGAGGCCATACGGCTTCCCAGCTCGCAAAGGCTGCGGGGGTGATTCTATGGCCGTCGTCGCCCAAGAAGGCGCCACGACATTGAAGGAGAGGTAGGGAAGGGAGCGGGGAGGGGCGCAGCCACGTCGTTAATCGCCAGCCATTTGTCCCCGCTCGGCTTTGCCTCGGCTGACGGGGCTCTTGTCTCTCCCGACCCAGCGGGGCGCCTGTCGGGGCACACTCAAAGAAGGGGAGATACCGAACACGACGACGTCGGTGGCGTGAAGAGCGCGGTTGTCTCAATCTTCTTGCCTCTGCTGCCCTGCCGGTGCGCTTCTTTTTGCTATTCTGTCTGTCTTAGTTACACTGTTCCCTATGCGGGATGTCCGCACTGTGTCCCTTTTGTTCCCTTTATTGCCTATCTCCTTTCCCTCCTGGGGTTTTCCCCAATCTTCGCCGGCTTTCCCTCAACCCATCTCTTGACACGAGCGTCAACACTGGTTTTCTATCCATCTCAAGGTGCGCACTTCCGTTTCCTGAGATGAAGGAGGAGAAATGAAAATGCTTTTTGTTCAAACGGCCTTCTTGTTTGCTGACATTTATTAAATGACTCGTTCTGAAACGATTCTCTTTCGATTTGCGCTCAATGCCTTTTCCGAATGAATTTAGTGCACTAATTCGCTCTACACGTTATCACCGGTGTGCAACTATGTTCAAGCTAGATTGGTGTCTGGCGAAAAGAAAAACTGGTAGAGACTCAACCCTTTTTGTGTCTCTGACAGTGACATTCCAAGCTCAAGCGCAGAAAGAGCATATTTTATGCCGGGTTATTGTACAAATATATGATCTTCTATAAACCCGTAGAAAATTATCCTCATCCCGAAGTCCTTGTCTCCAAACTATAGAATGGGGAAGGCGTATCGGTGTAAGGATCCCGCGCCATAATTCAAGAGTGAATACGGGGTATATCATCCTTCTGAGCTTTTCAGCTCGTTATGCGGGGGCCAGCGATCACCAACTTTACCTTAGCAGAAGCTTTCCATAGCAGCTACTGAATAAAGCATTGTACAAGCGGACGATGCGCAATCGTAAATGCGTATTAAAAAAAAAGATCGTCGTCACCAGAAGTAACCTCCACCGCGATACTAGACCACATGAATGCCGTGCGCATCAAGATGCATGCATCTTCGACTTCACGCTTATCATGCTATTATTGCACAACATCCCGTTATCTGCACTGAATTACTATTGTCAAAAGACCTTTAGAGGCTGCAATTCACGCGTCACTGACACGCATGAATCATATTGATGCTCTGACTTCACGGGCGTTTACAAACGGCCTAACTTTCGGCGTTGCGACAAACAGAGTATACAGTTTGGCATTCTGTCAGGAGCGAATGGTACTTGATCATCTACCGGCGCACGATCCAATTCATTTCTGCCTATTTTCACTAATGCATGGTTGTGGGAGCGCCTCGGCAAAAGTTGCTCAAGGCAGCTTCGCGGGGGCAGAGTTCAAGCGTCAATGGGCTTAATTTTCTCTCAGTCTGCCATTGTGAATGAAAAGAAAAGCTACACCAAGGCTAAAGCAGAAAATTATGAGAAAAAAAAACGATTCCATTCAGTTAGATCAAAACGTGATACGGTTTCCGCCTGTAAGAAATATTTTTGCGGTATTGAAGACACAAATAAATTATAAAAGGTAAAGAACGAAAGCGAGGTCGAAAAAAATAATAATTGCGGAACTCCGCAATATTCAACCGCTCATATAGATATTTTATATTCGAATAGTTACAACACTGACAAGAATATGGACTCAGTGCAAAAAAAAAAAAAATGTTATTTATGTTGGGAACAATCTACTCCACAACTGCCGAACAGCCTTTAGATGCGGTGATCGGTTTTGCTGGGAACAAACTATCAACAGCCTGGGAGAACGTGCAGTGCAAGACGACACCGATCTTACTTACAAGCTTTATTCTCCACAAAGAAGTGGAAGGAGGCGGAGGGAAAAGCCGTACGGCTTGAGAAATCCTCCGCCCCTTCACAGGCGAAACAAGTAAAGCAGGAAAACCTGGCAGCTAATGTTAAAATGTACATTTCAGACGCGTTATAGAAACTTGTGCAAGTGTTTATACAGTGATTCCCTCCGTTACACTTAAGAAACGCATGATGCGGTGCTCATGTGACATCACTAATAGGACGGCTGAGTAAGCGTTTACCGTATGCCGTTATATATGACTAGGGATTTCACTTTTGGGTTTAAATCGCTTTTTAGAAATTCGGTTCTAACCGAAAATGCTCAGTATCGAGAACACACACACTTGCCATAGCCAGCTGGTTGACGAGTAGGAGTTACGCTAAGCCACAAGAAGAAATTAACAAAAAGCGGAGGCCAGCGGTGCGTTTATACGGTGTACCGTTGGATTTAGCACATCAGTTGTGCGCTTTCATGTATTGTTCCTCTACCTAATTACACTGCAAATTGGGAGTCTCGATCTCGGTTCCAAACGTCGTCTGCTAGCATGGAGGTGTTCACTGTCATAACTCGCTAGGACGGTAACTTAGATAAGAAAGTATCTCAATGCATATAAGAACATTCAAAAGCAAAAATAAGCGTCAGGAAAAATTATCACGTTCAGGTTACTGCGATGGTTCAGCCGCAATTTCACCGCTGCCTTCAAGACCGAGACGGTGTGATGACTTGCCCTCTCGTTTTACCTAGCGCGAGATTTCAGCGACAGTTTGGCAAGCCACCTTTTAGGAATCTACTTAAACTTACTATTTTGTCATAAGGTTCTATCCTTCAACTTCTGTCACCTTTGTTGGCGATAGCGTTTTCTTCTGCAAGCACAGCTATAGGCTTTAAGATTTTCAGAGTGACAAAAAGCCAAAATGAACTGTGACCTTTGATTACAGAGGTATGTATCGATATGCAACAAAAAAAAAGGAAAACTGCAATTCATGCATAGGAAATATTGTTATCGAGGAAAAAAAAAAAGAAACGCGAACCGTGCCCTGAAATAAACCGCAAAAAAAATGTGCGAAAAAGGCAAGCGCAATGCCAATATATGACTAAGACAACTTCCAAACTTTTTTAACTGATTTAAAGGCTGTACGGCCATTTTATACTCAATAAGCCTGTATTTTTAAACAGTGACAATTTTTCAAGTAAAGTGGCTTTGTATACAGAATGAAGATGTATATCCTTAAATGCTTACGTCGAAAAACTTGTGGATATGTCGCACAGGCTAAACAAAATAGACACCAGCAAATGTTATGCTTTGTTATTAATATCCAATCAAAGCTCGAAGTACACTGGTCATGGTCATTGTGTCGCTCACCACCAGTAAGAGCGCTACTGAGAGTTTGCTAGAGGCCTCCCCATGTCCCTCTTGATTTCTGTAAGGAGCTCAGTAACAACTTAATACAAGTTACAGCAACCGACACAAAAACCTCTATCCTCCTTTTCGGATTTTAAGTTTACAAACATAGACTGGAGTAACTCATCGTCCTCTTCAGTTCCAGGTCCCGCAGAGGCAAGAAATTTTATGGGTATCTATTCGAACTTTTAGTTTCTTTAATAACTATAATTTAAACAGTTTCTGAGCCAACGCACGTCACGCCAGATGCCACAAACCTTCTGGACCTTATCCTGACCAATAATCCCAATACACTCTCATTAATTGCACACCCTGTAGAATTAGTACACAAGTTTATTCATGCTACTTTAGCCTTTCCTGCAGCTTCAAATAAGACGCATAACCAAACTATAGGTTGTAACGAAAAGGGTAATTATGATGCTATAAACCACGAGCATAACGCCTTTCCACGTTCGAAGCTGCAAATCACAGTCAGTCAATACATGATAACTGGTCGACGTTCAAGAATAAGTTCAACGATTTAGCGTATAAAAATATCCCAACTGTCATTATCTGCGCCAGTAAAGAAAAACCTTATCTTGCTATTTCCTTAAAAAGACTATAAAATAAAAGCAGTGTCTTTATGGAGCGGCTAAACATAACGGTAATCCACTGTGATAGAAAATATGCAATGAAGCCGAAAAAAAAAAACATCTGACGGTGATCCGCGCAGCTCAAAGCGTTCCTATTATGATACTAAACTCCCCAAATTTGCTGCGCACTAACCCAAAAGAGTTTTGGCAGGTCATAAGCCCTTATCAATGACTCACACGTACTATTACCCTCGAAAACTAATAGCTCGCGTTATTACCCTCACTAATGACTCCCACAAGGCGATTACAGGTACTGAATGTACCGAAGCTTTTTACTCTGGATTTGCTAGACTCTTTTCGAAAGAAACTGCACAACAGTTTCCGATCTATTATTCAATATTGAATGTACCATGCTACGCATAACGTTTTATGCACATGGCATTTCGTCAGTAATCCACCCGCCGCGGTGGCTCAGTGGTTAGGGCTCTCGACTACTGATCCGAAGTTCCCGGGTTCGAACCCGATCGCGGCGGCCGTGTTTCGATGGAGGCTAAACGAAAAGGCGCCCGCGTGCTGTGCGATGTCAGTGCACGTTAAAGATCCCCAGGTGGTCGAAATTATTCCGGAGCCCTCCACTACGGCACCTCTTCTTCCTTTATTCTTTCACTCCCTCCTTTATCCCTTCCCTTACGGCGCGGTTCGGGTGTCCAACGATATATGAGACAGATACTGCGCCATTTCCTTCCCCCCCTCCCCCCAAAACCAATTTTGATTTCATTTTTCATCTGGATCCCTCATCAAGCATATTTCACCGGCGCATTAGAATTAAAGCAAAACGGTACTGTCATATCTATTCATGCCTCACACTGATATGACGTCACCCTGTCATCTCTGAATTCTGAATCCGGCTTATCAGCGTTATGTCGACGTCGCATTTCCAGCCTTCTTTTTTTTTATGTCACGAGTTCTTTTTTTTTCTGTCCTTAAGCGAGCACCATACATCACAGTAGCCTACCGCACCGCACAAGCCACCCGCTTCAACTTGCGCGCACACCTGCCCGAACCGTTGCCCCCTTTTCTTCCGAACTGCCACAGACTGGAAAGACTTTATTCGTGACATCACTGCTGTCCATCTTCTCTTTTACAACTTGTAACTGTCCTCTTTGTTCAGCGATAGTTGCCCTGATGTTTACGCTGTTTGCATTAAAACCCGCCACTTATGTAATGCACCTAGGGGGGATTTTTGAGATAAACTGACCTGATCAGTAATGACAGCTGCCCACTCGCTACTACTTTCTATTCACCTGAGAAGTAATATCAGACATAATTTGTTTGAAATATGTTTGCCCCTTTGTTAGTAACGCTTCAAGGTTAATCTTGGAGCTTCTGAAAATAGGAAGGAAAAATTCCGAATGGCGATATACTTCTCCGCGGAAGGCATGTTTCTTACAACGATGCACAAAATACTAGACTTCACTGGGCTTCGACAGGAGAACTTGACTGTGGTGCTCGAAGACGTATGTTTTGTCTAATGCGGGGAAAAAATGTTCATTTAATATATGGCAAAAAGTAGCTATCGCACATTGCGTGAAAGCTACAGGTCGATATAGCGATGCTCATGGAAACTCGAACCTGAAGTCTGCGCGAAACATTAGTGCGTAGTAAGCAAATTGCATGCTGTCCCTGAATAAGGAAGGACCTGATGCTTGTGCAATGGTGTCCAAGTCAGCGACACATAAATGCGCAATTCTGCGCGTGCTACTTCACAACTGCACTGCTGTTCTCTTGTGCTTTGCTTTCAGAACTTGTTGGCTCTTTCATTATAATCGCCCAGTAATCGCTATACTTCCCAGTATTACTTTAGTCATTAATCACATTAAGATTTTTTTTTGAGCTACAGCGGGAGGCTGCTCTAGGGATTCCGAAATCTGTGACAATTTAAAAGTAACGCTGAAGGTACTTCGTGAAAAGTGCGGCATATATTTAAGGGGGCGTTTTTTATGTCTACCGGAACCCATTGCATCGCACCGCAACACCACAGAGGTTGCTGCCTACAGCGAACTCTAATAGTTTATGTGGACAAGTGGCCGGCTATAACTGGTATTTGTAAGCCGCACATTCCCGATGTGGTCGCCGTAATCGGTAAAGTTGCCAGGATGAGCAGCTGACACGCTCCGAGATTAGACAGTCACCGGTCGACATGCAGCCGCTGTCATCCTGAAACAACCACGAGCTTCCACGTTGTGCCTGCACTTTGTGCATTTCCAAAGCGCGTTCGCTATGATACCAGTTTAGTGGAACAAAGAGCTTCAAGGGCACAACTTCAGCTTAACTTTTTCTGTTTCCCAGCCTCACCTGCCAAGTCCTCAAGATGAGGACAGTGAAGTAACCAGTGCAGCGTTTCCTTGCCATTAAGAACCACGTAAGCACAGGTTCAGACTGGCGTTGTCCGTCCGGGTTGCACCAGCGAATGGTAATAGCACACGGCGTTGGATATGGGCAGAGGCACGGGAGAAGAGGTCCAGCACAGCCTTATGACGTGTCATCGCCTTGTATGGTAAGTCCTGTAGTCGCCATGGAGAAGCATTTGGATGTAATCCATATTCGCTCCAGTCTTGGTCTACTGATCTTTCGGCTCGGAATGAGTAGATCCCGTGGGGGTAGCACTCAATGGTTGGTTGCATTAGTAGGGAAAGGCATTGCGTAGACGGAAACTCGGAGCACTTCTTGGAAATGGAAGACTGGTATTCTTGCCATCTTTCCGTGTCGTAGCTGCCGACTACAAGGTGGTGGTGCGAAATTCCCTCTAGACTGACACCTGCTGCCTCACGAGAAGCAGCAACAGTTGCGTCGGGAAGCGGTCGTCGAAGGAGGTGAGCCGTCGGGCTTTCCTCGTGGAAACCATCAAGCACACGCGAGTAATGTCCGCGGCTGAAAAAACAGTGGCTCGCGCGGTATTGCACGCAGGCTTGCTGCTTCAGGGAGGTCGGAAATTATGTCCACACCGCTTCCGCTCCATGTGCTATACGTCCGGGCGTTTGCCTGAGCAAATGTGTCTGTGTTTCACGATTCATTGCAAATCGATTAATTCAAAACGCTCCATTCATGATCTGAGGTAAAACGAAATAGAGCTTAAACCGAACCGAATGTGCTTTGCGTGCAACGGAAACTTAAGGGCACGTTTATTCGAACACCGTGTCATGTGCTGATTGTTGTTAGAGATTGCGAACCCAGGATAATCTAACGGAGTAAGTTTCCCTCATTTGAAGAACAGATCCACGCGAACTGTGTTTACGTCGTACCTTTACCTATACAGGGAAGTCATCGGCGCTCCATGACTGTATTGTTTCGCCACACCTGTCACTAAAAGCTCAGCTTTCCGGCTGTACGAACACATCGCTTTACATTACATGGAATACAGGGTGCGAGGCGCTTGAAGAAGCGCACGAAAGCACGCGATGCGCGAGCAGTTCTGCAGCACTGCCGCAGTCCTTCTCACCTGTGCAAACTTCAGTGCCATGGGGCCGACCAAGCCCGGCGAGGCGTCCATGGAGGGCAATCACCGTCCTTCCGTCGCGCGCGAACGGGCCGAGTGCCACCGACGACGAAGCCGCGGGGTGGGCGTGGCCTGTGCTCAGCGTGCCCCTCCCACCGGGGGGTCTCCCCGCGGCTCCCTATTGGTCGCCGAGTCGTAGGGAAAAGTGCGCGCAGGAAGGGTGGGGAAGCGGAGAAGGGTGTACGGAAGTCAATAGCTGCGGGCCGCGCCCCGCACCCCATGGTGCACTCCCCCTTGTTTTCCAACACGCGTGATCACTTCCTCGGCCGGAATGGGAACCCAGGGCTCGACTCTTTGGCCAGAGTGCTGTCTCCGCCTGCGGTTTCGGACAGCCGCCAGCAAAGCGAGGTTTCCTATTGGCGGACGTTGAGCTACAGTGGTACTGGATGGTACCATCCAAAACCGGGAACTAAGCCAGTAATGGGTAAATGATCCGGATTTTAGTGGTTGCCGTGCCGTTGGTACTGTGTTAGAAATCCTACGTGAAGAAAAACACGAAGCTTTATTTCTCATCAGTAGGTCACTGGGAACGTAAATACGAGCCTTGCTCCCCAGCTATTTACGAATCTTCGTTGCCACGCACAAGTTCCCTTCATTTTATCTCTGCTAGCCGCCTTTTTCTCCGAAGCTCTTTAAATTTTCTGGCACATTTACGGGAAGCAATTTTCTACCGCAGAGAGTCTACATCAACTGGTAAGAAGCGTTTTCGCACATAGGCAATGGCGTCATGGCCCGAAAATGGCGCGAACTAAGGCACAACCGTGCCCTGCCCGGGGGGCCGGGTATGCAGAGACTCCGCTCTGCAAGGGAAGTCCGAGCGAGAGCGGCCGGTGCGTGCGTGGAGTGTTTGCTTGTTGTGTTGGCGCCGCGGGCAGTCCCTTTTCGAACGCAGTGGCACTGGAAGAGGGGGCCGTCGAGCGGAGAGAATAACTGGATTCAGCTCCGAGGAAAAAAAAAAAAAAAGAGGCGAAGCCAGCGGCGGAAGGAGGCGCATCATCATCGATTGCTGGGTCGTCCTCTTCTCCCCATTAGGGCGTAATTAGTGGCGTCCCGCGCAGCCCGCTACGAGTCGCTTTCCCCAGGACGGGTCAGCGGGCTGAGATGGTACGGAGCAGGCGAACACGAGTGGGACGCGAGGACGTCAGTAGGGCTGCGTAGGAGAGAGTAGCGGGAGCGACTGCTCTACAGGGAAGAGATCGGCAGTGGGTGAGGCGTGGGTTGCGCCCTCTATGGAGGAGAATGCGCACTGCGCTGAATTCATGTGCCTTGCGGAGCAAGCTTGGCCCTTTCGCCTCCCTCGCCGCTGCTATGATACTCTCGGCGGTCGCCAGATAGGGAACAGCGTGGTCCGAGAAGGGACCGAGTTGCGCACTGCGGCGGTTGGCGTAGTTGGTTGTTCGCAAGGGTGCGCCGCTGAGTTCAAGATGGCGGCGCCGACTGACCAGTACTTCTTACGGGGAAATGGGATGAGGGGAGTGTGGTTCGTACCAGACTTGGAGGCTGAAGAATAAAGTGGGATATGGAGGTGGTCCGCAAAGCACTTGGTTGGCTAGGAGATAATGTTGGCTTGTTACCTATGTGCCGACATGATTGCAAAAAAAAAAAAAAGGTATTTGACCTATTTTGTACAGGCCGAATATCTTGCGTCACGGCCCTGTATGGGCCTGCCTTCATAATTTTCAAGCAGTCTTCGGTTTACGCATTCAGAGGGACAACTCGAATCTTTTTTCGGGGCTAACGGATTAGAATTTGGCGAAGTGGTGCCTAAAAGGGAAAGAGGAAGACGATGATAATGAGAATGAACTGGAGCGGATTGTGAGCATATTTACAAAGGCTGATGAATACGCGACTGAAAGGAATGTGGACAGAATGCCCGAAGAATGAAGCGGCCCACATGTCGAATGGCCCACCACAGTGGCCCATTCGACATACGGCTCCACATGCTTGTTGAAGCTATAGCATCCATGTGCGTTTTTTTCTGTCGCCCGTCACGCTAAAAGGCGCATGTTAGCCAATCTCTAGGGAGGGGGAGGGGGGGGGGGTCGTTGAAAACCATTTTGACTCCATATGTTGGCACCTTCTTTAAGGACTAGTGGTATCTAATTTTATTGCACGTTTTCTTGTCAGACGATGCGTTAAATATTAGAATACACGTATTGATGGGTAGTATTTGCCTACGACCGCTGAATAATTTGTATTTGAATTTCTTCTCTCATGCTTTTCCGGTATCGGTTCCATGGACCGAACGATGGCTGCGACATCAATTTGATGTTTTGGTCAAGTGACCCACTACAAAAACTGCAATATAATCGCTTATATGTAGTTTTAATTCATACAATTCTTAATCGAGCCTTTTCCAAGACGCAGAATAACGAAAAATGATCTGTCAGCAATTATATAGCCGATTATTATGCCATACGTGACCTAAACAGCAACTACGCGTCGCAGTCATCGTTCGACTGATGAAACCGAAACAGCGTCAAAAAGTAGGTCAATTAAAATTTATTTAGCGGTCAAGTCAATTAAAATTTATTTAGCGGTCGTACACGAATACCACATGATGCTCCATGTATATTAATGTCTAACGCATCGTTTTAAATAAAAAAACACCCAGGCAAAAATTTGGTGTCTGTAGCCCTTTCAAGTTATTCGTCCCCTTATGAATGTAAGGTGCGGCTGCAGTATGTAACCCCCCATCCCCCGTCTCATATTGACTTCTCGGCTTAGGGGTCCGCACCGGTTCATATTTTGTAACAGGGACTCTGTCACAGTCACCGCCACGTATTCAGGGTACCCCGCCGATCGGTGCCTCATGAGCTGGTTGTTAAAGCTCTCCTCCATCATGTGACAGCAGGATCTCTGCTAGGCACACTCTAAAGCCTGCTTGGCGACTGCTCGTTTGATTATCTTACAATGGACCAATCTAAAGCAAATATCCAATGCAAAGAATGCACAGGAAATATCATGTGCTTTCCGGCTGTGCAGAACTGTTTGGCTTTATTTTTCGCCATTCAACCGTCGGCGCAGCTGCGAAAAGTTATTTGCTAGAAATAACTATGTGTTGAGCAGCACTGTGTTGCTCTCTCTCTCTCTCAGCTAAAAAAAATAAGTTTAGAAAGATTTCGCATTGCCCTTATCTTACCTTTTGTTAGGCATAATACTCCGACATAATGTCAGATTCAGAAACCGCGTAAAGAAATTTCCAGCGGGTAAAGAGCAGGTGACTTGATGGTAATTTGTAACTGTTTGGAGTGAAGTGCAGCGCTCGTCCACGGCGTTGCCTCTATTTGTGGACGTATTTGTTTAGCGCTGTGCAACATTACCTTTATTAAGAATGAACCAACTAGCCCAGAAACGGGTTCATATTGAACTCAAAGGTAGTGTCTTCGCGATCTACATTTTAGATTGGGACGGGAATGGCTGCTCACAACCTAGCAATACATTCAAGCTTTTTACGTGTAAGGGCTCCACGCAGGGCTTGCCACTACTGGAAGCCTGGGGCACTGAAGGTTGCTAATTAGCAGTGCTTTAATTAGACTCTACCATTCTGGGCTGTGCATAAAATTGTCGTGCTGCAGTAAATAATACGTCCAACGAGCGGCGCGATCCGCCCTGAGACCCCTTCAAAAAATTTCAAGTATTTCCTCCCCTTTCTCTCTGGAAGCTATACTACTACAAGAGGGGCGACTAAAAACGCTTACGCACCCAGGAAGGACAGAGGGCTGGTGTCGCTACGTTGATGAGCGTTGCGTTGCCGTCCCCTAAAAAAAAAATGTTCTCGTTATTTCGTGTTCCACATATCTTACCTTTTTAGGCGTAATGCCCTGTTCCCGAGGTGAGTAACATCCCAAAGAAATTCGCCGAGGTTTAAGAATAGGCGCCTTGTTGACAATTTGTAAAAAGAAAAGAATCAATAAGGATATCTATTTTGCTGTCTAAACCAAGCATACAGAATGTCAGGAAGGGGGGAGCCAGTCTTTTGGTTAATTAAGTGTTGCTGGTGAGACAGCCTTACAACTTCTGAGTCTCCTCGCACGTGACCACTGTTCTCGCTATTAAAGCACCTCCATACCGTTTTATGCCGGCCTGACATAGCCTTCCCAATTCCGGCCTTGAACGGAAGAAAGCGCCGCCATTTTGTTTCCCGGTTCTAGGGGCGAGTCTGCGGCTGCGTTGCATCGCAGCTGTTTTCATCCATCGCCGTATTGCTGATTGGGTGCTATTTTTACGATCAGCATCGAAAAAAGAAGCATAGTGGCTCGTGTCCGAATGCGATGGTTGCACCGTGTGAAAAGCGCCGAAATTTCTGAGCGTGCAAGCCACGAAGTTGACCGACGCTCAGGGTCACGGGTTGGGGTCGCTGCTTGATGACGCCGTGGTGCGCCTTTGCGCCTCGTTGATAACATCGGCGCTCTGGAATTATGCCCTTGCATCACAGACTTGCACTCGGTTGACCAACGTCTCGGCAAAACGATGTGCGCGACTGTGGTCAACCTTTGCGACGAATAACGATCTGACGCCGAAGTACGCTGTGCCGAGGCGATTGAGGTTCCTAGACGAGCCGACATTTTACGCGATAGCGTTTGGTTTGGTTCACGGGGGTTTAACGTCCCAAAGCGACTCAGGCTATGAGGAACGCCGTAGTGAAGGTCTCCGGAAATTTCGACCACCTAGGGTTCTTTAACGTGCACTGACATCGCACAGTACATGGACCTCTAGAGTTTCGCCTCCACCAAAATTAGACCGCCGCGATTGGGATCGAACCCTCGTCTTTCAGGTCAGCAACTGAGCTCCATAAGCACTTAGCAACACCGGTGGTGCATCAATCAATCAATAGCGTACACAGCTTGTTCGGGCGAAAAGCCGTCGGCGTACTCAACACTGCAACCAACCCTCACTGCAACTGCCCTCAGCACTGCAGTCAACGGGTATTTTTATTTCCGTGGGCCTAATTTGCGGCTATATTGTCTGCGTCTGAAAATATATATTTACGGAAACCTAAAAAAAAACAAAAGCGAAAGCGAAGCCACCACAGGACTGGCTGAAACGCACTCCACGCGATGGTTGATTCCTCATACCTTGAGCGTTGAGCTAAAGAAAAAAAAAAGCGGCAGCTGGGACGTTTAATGCGATTTAAGTTAGAGAAATCGGCCGCACAGGAGAATAATTCGAAGTTTCCAAGGATACTCGGAACGTATAGATCGAGTTCCCGCGGTAAAAACACGTGTTAGGGTTCCTCTTTAGTGCACCTGTAAGTGTCCTCTCCAATTTTTATTGCGAAGCAATACTACTTTAGGTCGCACTTCAGCCCGTTCCGTGGCGAGGCGGTGGTAGGCACCATTGACCTTTAGCGTCACCTTGCTGCGTGACGTCACACCACGTGACCTAGAGTGACGTCGCACCAGCTGTGTAAAAACGGGGCCCCATCTCGCGCCGTCGCGAGGCGAGGCGGTAGCCACCAACGGCGGCCTAACTCCCGCTCCTCTCACCAGGGGCGCTACGGTCGGTGTGACGTCACGCCAGCTGTATAAAACAGCTCCGCTCCTCTCGCCAAGGCAGTGGAGAAGAGGAGCGCGCGCGTTCTTCCTTCTTCTTCTGAAACCCTACCTATCCTTCTCTCTATCTGCACGCCGGCAGTGGTTGTGGTGTTTTAACACCAGTCACAGGCCCGTGCATTTTCCTTTCCTCTTCCCCTTTCATCCACTTACTACTACTTACTACTCGCCAAGGCAGTCATACAGCCAGATGTTACGATGGTGCCTACGAACAAGGCAGCTCGGCAGAGTGCAAAGAGGAAGCATCAGCGAGCTGCGGAGACGGAAGAAGAACGAGAAGAACGACTTTCTAAGCGGCGTGCCCAGTATGCAGCTCGGCGACTACCACCAGCCGTACTACCAGCTGATCCGAGAATAACACACTATTGCTTCGCAATCACCAGGCTTAACCACGGCCGTTTTTTTTTTTTCCCTCCATTTGAGCAGATGCAGAATGAACACCAACTGCCGACGGAAAACGAAAATCGGAACCGGAAAAGCGACATGCGGATACGGAAATAAGCCAGCAGCGCACTTCAAAGTTTGGCGTTACATAAAAGAGCGCCACCGACAATAGAGGGGCTTTACTCGTTGTAAGATACTGTGTGGGAAACGCTCTGCACTACACTCGGATACAACTCAAGAACCAAGCGGGCGATTCCCCTGAAAGGATATGACTTCCAACCGAAGGCGCCGTCGTGGTTAATCGCATTGAACCTGTAGCGTGACATCGCAGAGGGCACAAAGTGAAAGCTGATTAACTACCGTTTAGTGACATTAACCTCGACACCATGAAAAGATGTCCCCTTTTGGGGGGTCATCTATCGCTTTGTTCCTGACTTGCATCCCACTAGAACGCGCTTCGCGTTTATAACCATTATGTAAATGTGGCTCGCAAAGCGCGAGCAAGTGCACAGAATCTAAGAGGTTCTCTTGGTATTTCGGTGCTTACCGCAGTGTATATAAATAAAAATGTACTGCGCTTTCCTATCTACTCTTTTAAGAACACAGTGTTTTGAGTTAATTACTATTATACACTGCAAAATAAATATTAGCTGTTTCTTCTGAAGTCGCAGCGAGGAGTTGAACTCCGTGTTCTTCAACCACATCTTCCGCTTCTTCGTCCTCCCATCGTAACTGCAAGCTCACCTAGCTGAAGTGCACAGCCTGTAGGTTCCTATGCCTATTCGACCATGCACACAGTGCGCATTGTCGAATATACGTTGTGATGCAGCGAACACTTGTGAAGAAATAGGTTGCGTGTATTGTCATAAAAGCAGGCTCTGCATGCGTCAGCTGCGGACGCAAAACTAAGCCAGAAATAAAAAAGTCTTAGGTCTCAGACCTATACAATGCATTTCTGCAATAAAAGAGTGCAACGGCCAGCGGACAGACGTCGTAACGCACTTTGTCGTGCTTGTACAGATAACGCCGTTGAATCGAAAGGCGTTCTCAATACAGAGCTATGGGGAACCTGCGCTGCCAAGGTGGCACTGCAATTGTTCCATTAGGTGACTCAAAACTGCTTTTGTAAGCCGCTTGGGCCGCTGCAAACGCGAGAACACATTCTGCGCGATTAGATACCCGCGTTTGGCTGACAGCATTCATTGCCTAGCTTCTCTCGGTGTAGCCCGGATAGCTGACGCACGGCACGTGCGCCTTCGACAGAGCGCGGAGGCTCACGCCAATAAGCGCCTGAAGGTGGCGCGGAAAAGTACTAAGAGTACTACCCAAAACTGCTTGCTCTTCTCGCTAGGCAGTGTGTTATGGCGCTGCAATCGGCACCGCAAACATCAGCGCAAGTTCCACATTGGGTAGCGCGATACCCCACCGTGGTCCGCTTCCGTGCGCCGCCATTGCGCATGCGCTCAGTGGTCCGAACGAGGCAGGCACGCGCGCAGCTCGTCGGCACCTGGTGTCGTCACGGCGATATGCGCAATGGCGCACCGCGGACGCGGGTCACAGTAGCGGATCGCGTTATGCTATATAAGCCTAATTGGGGCACGAGGACACTTATTTTATTCCGAAGCACGTCGCGCCGATAAAAACCTCTTTCGAACAGGTTCGAAAACCGCTTTCGAAAACGGTAGCGTTGTCCCAGCTCAGGTGCTTCAGTATCGATGGCAGATGCCGGGGCTAGCAAAAATCTTTTCCTTCCTTTTTACTATTATTTTTAATAAAACCACTACCACCACCACGGTAGCGTTAAAGCTCCCGTTCTGCAGAAAATCAGGCGTCGTTGTCGCCGGCGTTGTGAGCAAAAAATTTCCAACGAAGCAACCCGGGGAACCACCTATGTCACGTGACCTTGTGGTGTCATCACAACCTGCCCACCGGATTGTGAGCAAACTGCCCACCGTTGCAGGCGACAGTTAATGAATGGTCGCTCGGGAAGAGCAACCCGTGTCGCACAGGGCCCACCGTTGGCAGCACCTGTCGTCTCAGGTCAGTGGCGCATCGCTAATTCACCACTGCACTAGTGCGCCAGAAGTATGATCACTCCCAGGGATCTATAAGTGCAAAATCGAGATTAACCAGTTCCTCATATATGGGCAATACTTAATTACTCTATCGTGTCATACCCATAAGGCAGAGCTTGAATGTCCCCAACAATATATTTTATAATTTATGAAAAACTGCATGCGCTTTCTTGTTACCGCAAGGTTAGCACAGCAGCTCTCCGCACGAGCCCACAATTCCTGAGTGTCAATCGTTGAACAGCCATCGCAATAATGACATCCGTGCACGACAGATTTTTCTTGTAATGCATCACATTAGCAATTAGGGTGAAAATTTGTTTACATTCGGACTCTGATACTGGGTAGTTAAAAGTTGTCTTTTTACATCGCATAGGTCTGGGAACACTGGCATATGCCTGGTGGTTGCTTCCAAAACAAACCATTTATTCGGGAGAACTTGTGCCCGCAAAACGAACACAAGGTGGCCCCGAGTCACCGCCGGCAGCACGCGTTACAAACATAGCTACGGAACTGACCTCTAAGACACTGGGCAGCCACCTAGAACACCGTTGTAAGAAACGCCCGTGATCGTCATTTTTTGAGAGCTCCTTGGTCGCATAACGCTTGGTGGAAATATATGCTCCCGTTTACTACCCGTGTATACGACAGCTCAGAGAGCAGAGACTTTTGCACGTGTTGCACTGCAGAATCCTTACAGCGTCCCTTGCGGCTTTTGCGAGCACGGGCACGAAAGAACAAAAAGAAAAAAACGAAAACACAAGCAGGATGCAACAAAAACAAACAAAGCACGGGTGTGGACAGAATGAAATGGATCACACTGACCGTCACACATTAATTAAGCATTGCCTTATAGAAACTAAAGGTTACTGCACCTGCTGACTGTTATAGTCGGATACATCTTAAGCCTGCAGTGAAGCTCCGGCCACATTCGTAACCGGCGCACAGAATTCCTCCACGACAAAAAAGCAGTTCGTTGCTAAAACTTCTCTTGTCATCTAAACAAGAAGCTAATCACGAGAAAAAAAGTTATGAGCTCTGCAAGTTTGGTACGTGGCCTGTTTAATAAAGTCAAACATTAAATAGTTTATTTCGGTTACTTTTGTGACTGGCTAGCGGAGTAATACAGTACGCCGCGGACTGTGGCCCAGTGTTAACAACTGCTGTTTTTTTAAGTTGTATCCTACTATAGTCATCGCTATGGAAGTTTCTATGGACGCATGGTGTTTTTTGATTTCAGGTATTACAGGTGTGCTTGGACTTGAGGCAACGCTTCGATGCTCCGATCTGACTGTCAACAACGACATTTTAGAGGGAGACAAAGGAAGAAAATTGAAGTTTGCGATATCGATTGATTACCGGCCTCTTACAACAAAGAGGATGAACCGAGCCATAGAAAGCCAAACAGTCAAATTTTACGGCGATCTAATATTGTACAGAGCGTTTCTTGGTGTGATTTGAAGAGGTTCCAGAAACCAGTTTTAAATTTGGAAACGGAGAACAAGCTCTAAACAAGCAGCTTACGTGAACGTCCTTTGCCCGTCTCACCGGTCCCCTCTCGCCGCACCTGCGTCATTTAGTAGCATGCCAGACCAGCAAACAGAGCGCCGGCTCACGATGAAGGGCCTCACTTCGCACGGCCCCGCTTCCTTGTTTTGCTTGCCAAAGATCCGAAAAAAGAAAACTAAGCAAAGCCTAGACTCAGTGGCTGGAAAGAGAGATGGGGAGAAAGCAAAGGTCTCCCCCCCTGCCCCCAGGAAAGTTGGAATCCCGCGAGGCTCCGCAGAAGATATCCTTTAGGCAAACAATGTTAGCAGCAAATCTCCCCGTTCCTAAACGCCTTCTGGGCGCTTCGGGCCCAGCAGAGGGGCACGCTGTGCGTTGGGCGGCGCTGCTTGGAAAAAACGAGATGCAAACTGCAGCGTGCGTTCACAGAATGGCGCATACAGCATGTGTGCCGATAACGCTGTTTCTTTAAAACTACATCTCTGGTGCGGCGGGAAAAAAAAATCAGCTTAGTTTCGCGTGACGCCGGTTTCCTATTAAAGTCAGCGGAAAACAAAAAAAAATGCCTTCAAAATAAAATATATTATTTTCAAGTAGCTGCTGCAGTAAAGCTATACAGTGCTGACCGGCGTGTGGTACACCTAACAGTGGCAGTAATATATTTTTCTGAAAGTCCTATTCTGTACTGCGATATTATTCGTTCTTCATCAATGCATGTGAAAAAAAAAATCTGAAGGTCATTGCTTAGCGATATTCTTTATAAATTCTACAGACAAAGACACATTTGTTATCTCAGTATGTGCGCTGTCAAGATTTCCTTCCTTCGCGTTCGGCCCACATTCTGTGTCGTTCCGCCCGTCTGTCTTATTTGCACCGCCAAAACGATTCCTGGCAATGTCTCACCGCGACACTTAACCTCAAACTTGGTTTAACAGCGCAAACGACGCGGACGCAGAAGGGACACACGACACTTAACCTCAAGCCCAGAAAAAGTGGACAAACGCTGCTGGCGTGCGCATCTGTCACGACGAACGCCATAGCGGTGAGCATCCAAAATAAATGCTGAGATTTTGAACGCTTGGCACACATCCTTATGATTCTCAAAGCCTTCACAACTATAGTTCGTGAGAGCGCAAGAACCATTGAAGGCCACATTCTTGAGTGCGTTAAAGGCCGTCACTGTCAACATGATCAAGTAGGGTCCCACCGCAGACAGCTTTTTCCTTTTTTTCGCAGTTACTAGTGAAAATATCTCCTTTTAGTTAAGCATTGCTTGCTAGTTTGCTACTGCCGAACGACAGATGACACTTGTTTGTCATGTCGAGGATAGTTTGGCACGTTAAAATGCTATATAGGGCCACCCTTGTGTGTTGCAAACACACCAAACAACGATAGAAAAGGATACAAGGACTTTATTGTAAGAAGTAGTCGAGATGGGCGCAATTCCAACGAGGAAGTCCAGGCACACAGTGTGCTGTTTGTTTCACGCGTTGTGAATTGTTCCAGCAATTTAGCCCGTGCGGTTTAGCGCGCCTGGAAAATACATAATGTCCCCTGTAAACCCACCGCGGTGGCTCAATGGTTAGGGCGCTCAACTACTGATCCGGAGTTCCCGGGTTTGAACCCGACCGTGGCGGTTGCGTTTCGATGGAGGCAGAACGCTAAGGCGCCCGTGTGCTGTGCGATGTCAGTTCGCGTTAGAGATCCCCAGGTGGTCGAAATTATTCCGGAGCCCTCCACTACGGCACCTCTTTCTTCCTTCCTTCTTTCACCCCTTCCTTTATCTCTTCCCTTACGGCGCGGTTCAGGTGTCCGACGTTATATGAGACAGATACTGCACCATTTCCTTTCCCAAAAACCTATTATTATTATTATTATTATTATTATTATTATTATTATTATTATTATTATTATTATTATTATTATTATTATTATTATTATTATTATTATTATTATTATTATGTCCCCTGTATGGTCCTGTGCACGAAGTTTTTCTCACGTCCCACGGTGCTGAACGTCCGGCGAAATCACTTGCGCAGATGAACTGCACTACCCCAGTGTTGTCCGCACCCATGTAATGAACTGCAATGGGTCCGGATACAAGGCGTAAATTCTTTGTTTGTTTTTTTTTTGGGGGGGGGGGGGTAAGCCATCATGATACAATTAAAACTGATATTTATAAGTTTTATACATTAAAAAAAGTGTTTGTTGAAATATTATTCTATATTTTAATGAGATTGTTAAATTTGTGATTATCTTTTGACACTTCGCCTTGTCAACGGCGATGAGTCGGGGAATGTATTATTTTTCTGTTTTTAAGCTTTTTCTGTAGCCGCGCTCACACTGAGTAAGAGTTAAGCCTTGTTCCAATGCAAACCACGCATAAAAATCTCGCACCGCCGCGCTCAGAGAGAATTCAGAAAGTAGGCACTCGCAAGTGCCATTACTGTAGAAAAAAAAAACAGTAAATATCTTTATGTGAAATGAATTTAAAGCTAGCAATAAGAAATTAGGCGCAAAGTCGCTTAACCTGCCTAACAGGGGACTAATGGCGCATTCGAATGAGCGATTTGGAGCAGCTCTCCGAATCCGCGAGTGAGCAAGATATCCATCGCGGTCCAATCAGAACTCAGGATCTGAACCTAAATGGCCCACTGGAAAATGGCTTTCGGTTTCGCAGAGCAGGAAAACTTGCTCCGGATCGCGGATAGGGATTCCTTATCTCGCATTATATCGCGCAAGATAAGGCCTGGAGGTGTGTTGGCGATTTCGCCTGAACGATAGAGCTGCAGTAGCCACAAGATCTGCCTGCTCCGCTGAAGCAGCTCCAGAGAATATGACGCCATGCCTACTATAAGGGTTCAGGTTTGAACCCTTAGGTCTGATACTGCCAAGAAACCATGTTCATTCCGATGACGCTTGGCACCCATATGTGCACGCCGAGCGTTTCTTCCGCACCAGTGGTCATGAAAGCAGCCTCACTTGTAAAACTATAGATAGAACATCAATGGAATCTCTTGCGCCACTACTCGGAGATGAGGACAGCGCGTCAAGCTGCTCTCGAAAACTGCGTTCTCTTTTGCAGCCTATGAGCGGAAGTGAACCTATGGAGCGATGGACCTTTTTCAGCTTTCTTGAGAGATTTTCAAGTTAATAACAAACTGACGACCGTTTCCCCTTTTCTACTACCTATAGTCACGTGGCGAGGATGGCAGCGATAAATAAAGACATTTAATAAGCAAACGCAAAACCGATTTCTCAAGCCTTACATGCAGGTTTAACACGTTTGGCCTCTTTAAAACTCGCGAAATTCTAAAACCTCTTCAAATGTTCAGAAGTGCAAGATGCCGGGCTAGTTGGTAATCCATGATGAAAAAACAGCGCAAGGAACGAGACGAAAACACGAAGGAAGAAGACACAGACACGGGCGCTGACTAACAACTGAAATTTTTATTTCGATGCAGGACACATATATAAAGTACAAAGATGGGAAATCGTAGAAGCATTCGAAATCCACAACGCAAAGGAACAATGTGTGAGTACACCCTCCCTGTGCTTGTCGCAAAAAGAATTGGATTTTCTTAGAGGCAGGGTAAACGTTTAATCCTGTTCTTAAATGCCCCTCTCTGTCTTTTTGTTAATCACCTTGTGCCGCGATTTTAGTCCCGTTTTCACCGTTAGTTTAACGCTGTTTTTTTTTTCCCCTTTTGGCGCGTGCATATCTGTTTTCATCGTTTTCATCGCTTCCACCTTCCGTCCCGGCCGCTTACACCGTGGTTTCATCGCCTTTTTGTCTTTCTTTCGGCCTTTTCACCTTTTTATCGTTTGTATCCTTGGACGTGACCACACTGTTTCGGTGATTGTGCAGGATCGCCTTGGACACACCCCCATCTTTGTACTTTATATATGTGTCCTGCATCGAAATAAAAATTTCAGCTGTTAGTCAGCGCCCGTGTCTGTGTCTTCTTCCTTCGTGTTTTCGTCTCGTTCCTTGCGCTGTTTTTTCATCATCTCTTCAAATGCCCGTTAAGTGAACCACCAAGCGCAAACCTACATGATATCCGTCAGCTCCAGACCACGTACTCAAAATTGGAGGTGTCAGTTAAGCTCCGCCTTAAGGGTATGACGCTCTGTGTTGTGTCCCTTCTTCCCTGTCCCGTCTGTCGCGCTGTTGTTCTGTATCATCGTGAACACCAACTCGCCAAGCAACTGGTATTGTCGGGTATAACGCGATATCGTTAATCGGTGAATGGCAATATATGCAGAATTGGCCACCGTGTACGTAACATTCATAGATCTCTGGGAGGCCTCATACCCTTCCTGGCGCAGATGTGCAGCGCTTAAGCGATGCGCCACTGCCCTGCAATGACAGGTGCTGCTCCTAGCGGTGGGCTTGTGCGACTCTGATTGCTTTTCCCGAGCGACAAATCATTCATTTTACGGCCATGGTCAGATAGCTCACAATCCTGTGGACCGGTTGTGATGACGGCGCTAGGTCACGTGATCCAGGTGGCCAACCTAAACTCTATAAAATAAGTAAATAAACATCAAGGAGTCGAAGTATATTCGTCTTTAGAGTTTAGATGCGGGTTTTCTGCTGAACGGGAGCCTTAATGGTATCGCGTTAAAACTGGCAGAATGATCATGAAACCTGATGCGACAGAGCTGTTATAGCAGTTGGATTTACCCTCGGTGATTACATCGATTCTTTCTCTCTGAAGAATGATCTTACTCTAAGCAGAAGCCTCCCACGCTCGCCGGGATTTATGTGGAGGGCGGAGGTGGACGGCCCTTAGCTAAGCGGGTTGTGTGTGGAGGGGGCTGGTGTGTGATGCTGCTGGAGGGCAGCTGGCGTTCGCACTGCCTCTTTGAATTCGATTTCGCCGTTTCTTTTACGCTCCGTCGCTGTGTAGGCTTGCAGTGGGCGGAGGCCTTAAGGAGGTTGGGGACCACACTCGGCAAGGATTCACACCGACGCCGCCGGCGTCCATCTTTGGGCCAGCGTGAACTTTGGGACGCACAACGTAGACAAACACATTGAAATACGCAACTGACTAACGACTTTAAAGTCCACGCTGGCCCAATGATGAATTCATACCAATTGGCCCAGAGGAATGCCATTTTGCCGCCAGAATATTTGTCAAGTACTACTGCTGCTGCTATCGCAGTAAAAGAACCTCATGCATATGTAATGCCTTGTGTTTTTCGCCTCAGAAGCCAGTCCGATCCGGTACAATACAGTTTGTTTCAACATCAATCTCTACAGACAGTGATGTCGCGGACAGTGGAGAAAATGGCCTCAATATAGGGTGTGACAGCATCCACAGACCATCTGCTTGACAGAGGCACAGCAGTGCAAATGATACGAACAAGATACGAAGTAGAGCAGCAGAAGAGACGCAAAGCATAGGCGAGCAACGTTTTACACCCGAAAAATCTGAACAGAAAAGGAACAGCACCATTACACTGGAAGGAATATCTATACAAATAGAAAATAAATAAATGCAAAGTAGCGTACCTATGGCGACTGAAAAATAGCCAGGCACGTAAAAGCGACCCTAGTTCTTCGATTTTCTCGCGCACGAAGTGCGGCATGCGACGCCACGTGTGCGCCTCGTTTAAAATGACGGGTTCACAAAATCCGGTAAGAGAAGCCTCGCTGCCCTTTGACTGCCGCGCACAGAGCCAGGCACGCCGTGTCTCCCCCTGCGGGCCTCCCGCTGCGTTGACGGTCGAGTCGACACGGGAGCATAAAAGGCTCCCTCGTCCCTTTCGCATGCGCCCCGTGGGGGACGGGGTGGCTGCGATAAACACGAGGTAAACGGGATAAAAGGCCACGTGAGGAGCCGCATCGTGACGAGGCGCCAGCTGAGAAGGTGGAAGGCATTCATAGAAAGGAAAGAAAAAAGGGACACTAGATTTTTTCGTAAAATTCAGCGTGAAGAAAAACCTTCGAGAGAGCGAGCCACATTACGGTGCAACGCTTTCGAACAAAACGTTAGGGACAAAAACGACGTGATACAGACATAACAGAAGGAAAACAGGACGACCCTCTTGGAACGTGACGGACAAGACAAGAGCACGTGAGTGGCGCATACAGCCAAATAGATGCACCAGATGGGAAAGGGAAGACAAGTACTTGGGGATGAAGAGGGGATGCGGTAGGTGAAGGGGCGGTTTGGGAGGCGGAAGCAAAACGTCTCCATCCCCTTGTGGTGCGCTGCGTCGAAAAGCCACCGCTTGCACGAGCAGGCAGGCAGCATATGGCATGCACGTATGCATGCATGCAGCTCGTCGCCATCGTATCCGGTTGCCTGGGGCTGTGCCGCGAGGGATCCGCTATGTGTTTGTGCGTGTGCGTGCGTGTGAGTATACATACGTGCACGTGCGCGCTTGCATCCGTGGTAGCGGTTGGTGTTGCCAGGAAGAAGCTAGGGCCGTTAGGAGGTTGAGTTTAGATGACACGCGCTGGGCGCTGGGGACGAAGTAGAATTGAGAGAAAGTGTGTGTATGCAGTATTCATGGAGAGCTCGCGGACCCATTCATGGCGAGGAATGTGCCGACGGAATTTTGTTTTGGAAATGGGCTCCTTAGTACGCTTTTTCTCTGTTCTTTATTCTATTTTTTTCGCTTTGTTCTTTATAGCAGGCACCAAAGACCATCAGAGGGGAACTCTTTAACAGACGCCCAAAGATCACTATCCAAAAGGTAGCCTACGCTTGAATCAAGTGCAAAAAGAGAACTCTTAGGCGATCCTTGTTGGTGCGTTTGAATGCGTCAGCAGTTAAATGTTCCTTATATCCGAGTTGATACGCTTAAGTTCCTTCTTACGTTCTTTATGTCGAAGGCAACACACAAAAGACTGTTATATCCGAGGTTAACACAGAAAGGTTCGTTATATTTGGGGTTAACGCGCTAGAGGTCTTTACATGCGAGGTGGAAAACTAAGGTTCCTTAAGTCCGCTCTAGATTCTACTAAGTTCGTATCATTACTGCGCTAAGTTCGTTCGTAGCGCGTTGGCAGGTTTCCACCTGACACTGGCTACTGTGAGCTGGCGGTCGCAATTTCGGCTTGAAGTGACCCTTCTAAAGCTAGCAAATTAATAAACAAAGAATCGCAGGCTGCACCCAGCTTGAGAAAGCAAAGTAAAGCCTCAACGGATGTCAGCGTCACGTACTTATGTCAGTAATGCAGGCATTACGAAAAAAAAGGGTGCAGAAGAGCCATATGTGAAAACACTGGAAGATATATTTAGAGGCTGCACAGATACCATAGTCTTATAAGTGTAGTTAATCCCACAAAAATTGTACAACTAACTAGCCCCCATTGCTGCCTTGCAGTAGTTGTATCTTTGAAGCGTTTAGCTTGGCTGCGCAAAGAATATTGCCAACGTTGGGTGGCTCAGTGGTTATGGCCCTCGGCTGCTGACCCGAAAGACGAGGGTTCGATCCCGGCTGCGGCAATCGAATTTCGATGGGGGCGTATTTCCAATAGGCCCGTGTGCAGTGCGATGTCAGTGCACGTTACAGAAACCCAGGTGGTCGAAATTTCCAGAGCCCTTCACTACGGCGTCTCTTATAGCTTGAGTCGCTTTGGGACGTTAAACCCCCGTAAAGCATAAACCATAAACCTATTCTTAACGGTCATAAAAAAATCACAGGACGGTTATGAGTGTGCAACGCAAGTGTTTGAGCATTTGCTGTGATGCTAGAGCAAAGAAAGAAGCCGAGCGCCGGGCCGGAGAACCCTTGCACCCGTCCTTGTCCGGCGACGTGTTTTGAACCAACCAACCAGAGGCCAAACGTAAGAGCACAAACTACCCACCGGGCACTGGGGCAGTCCGACGGCCGGAGGAACACGTTGAGGCCTTCCCGAAGACAGGCACAAGGTCCCGCGCTGGCTGTGAACATGTTAACTACTGCACGGGCTGACTGTTGGTGCTAAATGGCCATTATTTATAAGGCGCGCTGCATCTGTTTACCCCTGTCAAACTAGCAAATTTTATGTCATCCGGATGAACGGAATTAGGATCTAATGCCATTATTAGGCTGCCACACAGGGACATTTAACGTCATTACGTTTGAGCGACGTTCGCCATCGAACGAATGTGGGGAACTCATACGTATTCTATCTCGACTCCAACGTACACTCTGGGCACCAGATTCGCAGCAGAAACATGCAACGAGAAAAAAAAAATAATGTGAGCACCGCCAAAGCTTTATTTGTAGAATTATGCAAAAAGAAAAAAATGTTGAACCACGGCCCTGCCAGCGACCTCCGATCAGTTTGGTTTATATACCTCTTGTTTGCGTTTCACGTGCGTTTATCTCAGAAGTACGTGAAGCTGTAACTGACCGCTTCACCTTTTCAATGTCAGTTACCGCGCCGCGCGCCTCTACTCTCCGCCGTGTCGGCCGGATTGTTTTCTTTTTACATTTATCGAATTCGCGGTTTGTTTTATACTTGACTTGGCCGCAGCAGGGCCGTAAATAAGAATTGAGGCCTATAATCTGGCGCAGAAAACCTTGCGCGTGCTTTAAAAAGCTACACAGCATTTTCACACATTTTTATGCGTGCTGTTCCTTAATTGCACAATTTTTTCTTTACCGATAATCATTGATACCAATTGCGAATGGCATTATTTTCACTGATAGCCCTGCAAGAGAACCAAATCACAATGTTACTTGAGTGTTAGCGCCTGCCTTGCCGCGAAGTGACTGATACCCCTGCCCGACGGGAAGATTTAAAGTCATTCTAATCGTCGGAGCAAGGCTGGCGCTCAAACTTAAGTAACATCTGCAGCAGAAGCCCAGTAGAGGCGCCGAGGCAGGTTGCACGAGGTTCGAGATAGACTTCCAGTGACCATATCTCGAGGTGCTTCTTCGACCAGGCGCCTCCGCTGCCGAGCGAAGTGGGGAGGGTATCGTTTAAACACGCGCAAGCCTACGCGCTCTCCTCCAGTCATAGGTGCACTTTTAACAGTCCTGTTCTCGCACTTTCTGCGGCGTACGCGGGCGAGATTCCCTTCGTACATCGGCTACACAAATGTGCGCCGAATTTTGTGACAGCTTCTTGCTGTCTAAAAATGCCCTCCAACAAGGCCTAAGTGGATGATAACGTCTTAAACAAGCGCGCAGAGCTCGGAGTACGTGTACTGAACCGCGAGCCCAGGAATTGTACCGCACATCTTATGGTGCCGAGCTCACAAAGATAGGGAAGCAGTAATGCGTTACTATCGTTGGACTCTGTGGAAATATGGGGGAACAAAGCCTTTCGCCCCGCCCGCACTCCCACTCCGCGGATGCAGCGTTCCCGCTCGCTAACCGCGGAGGGGTTCGTGCTCGAGGGACAAAGGGAAGGGACGACACAGCGTTAACACTCATATGCTATTTATTACACTTGCAATTAATACACAGAGCGGGCCAGCTAGCTACAAAACATCAACGAGGCATTCCTCGGAAATAGAAGGCTACGTAAGAAGGACTTCCGACTTACCGGCTGGGGCAGGGGCGCGACTTCGGAGGTATCGGCGGCGAACGTTTGTATGCGCCGATAATGGCGGCCGGGTTTTCCCGTGCGCGCAGCATTCTTGGGGCAAAGCCATTCCCTAGCATTTGCTGGGGAAGGCGGTCAGAGCGCGCGTTTGCTGCGCGCGCTTCGCTGCCTGGAACCAGAAGTCCAGCGGCAAGGCACAACGGATCCCCGTGCGCCTGCCGCGGAAGGTGACGAGAGCGTGCGGCTCCAAACGCTCACCACGCTGGCCGGATCCCGAAGGGGTTCTCTCCGGTTCCGCAGAATTCCGCGTAACCTACGAGGTGGCGCTCCCGTCGCCGTTCCCTTTCCCCCATGAGGGAGACTTCCCTTCTCGCCCAGCCGGGGGCTGTCCATCCCGGCGGCCGACGATGAAGATGGGTGGCCGCATCGAAACGGAGGGGGGAAACAGGTTCTCCACATCCCTCCCTCCTTAAATGTCGGCCTACGGTTGAACCCGTCCATGGATGCCATCGACGAAGGGGCCACGAGCGTTGCGATGATGACTGCAAGACAGCTCGTACAGGCGGGGTGCCGGGGTCATCCGATTAGCAGCAAGGTCACCGGGCACCCGTCCTTTGTTGGAAGGTAGAGGGGCTGGCCCCCCCTCTCGTAGCCGCTGCAAACTGCTCGCCGGAGCCTCTGCAGCTCGATGACTCATGGCCGCAAGGCAGCAGGCAGAGACCCATACAATGGACAGCAGGCCGGGGCAGCTACTCTTCAACTCTGCATATCGCTCCTAGGATCTCCAAAAGTTTGCAGCAAAAAACAATGGAGACCGCGTAAACTCACCATTTGGTAAAATGCGGAGTAATGCAAGTGCCAAACAATCCTATCCGCCACCGCCCAAACGCTCGGTTCATTTGAACGTAGCTGGCTCTCTTCGGACGAAGCACATTCGCGGTTCGCTTTCCGGCATGGTGATGTTAAGCTCACTTGAGCTGCGTTAGCGTCTCTGGTTCCGGGAAATTATAAATTCGCTTCGCAGCCCAAAAAAGTAAGTTCGTTCGAACAAGGTCAGCTTTCTGTAGTTGAGCGAGACCTCTCGGCTCTAGCGAGGTTAAATATACAACAAGCAAGCCCGTTTGCGCGTGCTTGTGCCACGGTACGACTGTGTCCTCCCAAAAGCGACAGGCAGCTCCCGAAGAGCCTTAGGCCTACTCGCTCTTACACTTCCGGGTGCCAACAAAGGGCCAAGCACAATAGCTAGAACACAACGCCACGAGGAGATACGTTTCTGCCAAGGTGACCCTAACGCGAACGGCGCCTACCGCTTCCCGCGGTGTCGCAGCGCCCCGGTGCTTTTCCTGTAATCACGACTGCAATCCAAAACAGCTGAATACGGCACCCGGCTCCAGAGCCAAAGAGACAGAACAGAGAATATTTACAACTATGTACAAGAAAAATCGGGCCACCCTCCAGGCTTCCGCATTCACTCGCTTCTGGCTTGCTGTTCTCCGTGGGCGTCTCGGTCTCGCTCTCCATGAGCGGACCTCGTAGGTTCACCTTCCACAGGTGTCCCGATGAAGTGCTCATCAAAAGCTTAGCATGCACGGCAATCCTCCCATGCTGCTATTACGCTCATCTCGCTGTCAAGAAAGCATCTTCGCCTTGCTAGCAACTCCGAATTCGGTTCAGGCGTAACGCTGTTCCAAATCCGGGCGGGCATTCCACGAACCGAACTGACTGCCGTCCCTCGTCCCAAGAGCTTGCCCCACGTTGGGCGCCATTGTGGAAATATGGGGGAACAAAGCCTTTCGCCCCGCCCGCACTCCCACTCCGCGGATGCAGCGTTCCCGCTCGCTAACCGCGGAGGGGTTCGTGCTCGAGGGACAAAGGGAAGGGACGACACAGCGTTAACACTCATATGCTATTTATTACACTTGCAATTAATACACAGAGCGGGCCAGCTAGCTACAAAACATCAACGAGGCATTCCTCGGAAATAGAAGGCTACGTAAGAAGGACTTCCGACTTACCGGCTGGGGCAGGGGCGCGACTTCGGAGGTATCGGCGGCGAACGTTTGTATGCGCCGATAATGGCGGCCGGGTTTTCCCGTGCGCGCTGCATTCTTGGGGCAAAGCCATTCCCTAGCATTTGCCGGGGAAGGCGACCAGAGCGCGCGTTTGCTGCGCTCGTTTCGTTGCCTGGAACCAGAAGTCCAGCGGCAAGGCACAACGGATCCCCGTGCGCCTGCCGCGGAAGGTGACGGGAGCGTGCGGCTCCAACCGCTCACGACGCTGGCCGGATCCCGAAGGGCCTCTCTCCGGTTCCGCAGAATTCCGCGTAACCTACGAGGTGGCGCTCCCGTCGCCGTTCCCTTTCCCCCATGAGGGAGACTTCCCTCCTCGCCCAGCCGGGGGCTGTCCGTCCCGACGGCCGACGATGAAGATGGGCCGCATCGAAACGGAGGGGGGAAACAGGTTCTCCACAACTCCTCAACCACGCCGTGAAGGCATGGTTTAAGGAAGTTCGAGCCGGAAATAAGAGGGAAAAGGAAGGACGCCGTAGTGAACGGTTCCCGATCAATTTAAACCCACCGGGGTCACTTAAAGGGCACTGACATCCCACAGCACATAAGCACCAACTGCGTTTCGCCCCCCCCCCCCCCCCCCAAAATTAGGCCAAGGCAGCCGAAGGAACCGTCCCCGCGACTTCGTACTGCGAAACCAGCGAAGTTTCGCAGCATGAAATCGCGGTCACCCGGGCGAGCAGAGTGGAGGCTAGAGAGATTCTGAACTATCGGACCCCACGGAGTAAAGCCCCAACTCGATGGACACATCCTACGCGTACCAGCGGAGCGCCTACGCGCACGGGCGTACGCTGGATCCTGTCTGCGCATGCGCAAAGCGCGACGCGCGCGCAGGCGCGAGCAGGGGCAGATATCTGTCCATGTCAGATATCCGCGCCTGAGCGCGCGCGCTTGCGCGCGCGTCGGAAGCGGGGTCCGGTTTACAACAATAGGAGGACGGCGGGGGCTCTCCGGGACTCTTTTCTTTATGGCTTGAACCTATCCCAGGTTCCTGGAACGTTTCTTCGCGGTTTAAGTTTTCCTTTCAGCGCCCCCCAAATCCCCTTACTTCACGCTTGAAATTCCTTCGGTCGGCTCGAGAGGGAGAACGCCCCAGCACAGGGAGCATGGAGGTGTATGACTTTTTTCGACGCTTGGCACGGCGCGGCGCTGGGCGCGTAGGCGCTCTGCCGTACGCCTAGGATGTGTGCATCGAGTTGGGGCTTAAGAGTAAAAATTCTTTTTTCTTTCAAAAAATAAAGTTTATTCCTCCTCATCCTTCTCAAAAACTGGATGCCATAACGGGCAAAACAGTACAGCCGACACATACATATCCGGAAAGCTTCGTGTCCCTGGGCAGGCTTAGAGGCATGCACTTCTCGATTTGCCGCTTTCGCTGTATGCATGTCGTCGGCTGCTCCACGCGGGGTTAATGCCGGCCGCACGTTAAGGAGCCCCACCACCGACTCCACCGCCACCACCACCACCATCATCATCATCATGAGCAGCAGCAGTACCAGCAGCTTGACTGCGTCCACTGCAGGGCAAAGGCCTCTGCATTAACCTTGTTCTGTGCCACCTGCGGCCGCTCAATCCCCGCAAACATAGTCTACTTCGCCTACCTAAGTTTCCGTCGCCCTGTGCTACGCTTGCCTTCTCTTGGAATCCACTCCGTTACCCTTAAGCAGTGTTGTAGGCGTTACCGAAAAAAGTGACTAAATACGTCACTCGTTCCGTTAAAAAAAGGAACGCGTTACCACACTACGTTACCTACAAAAAAGGTAACGCGTTATTGTGACCGTTACCAAAAAAGCACCGCACGTTACTTTGCCGTTACTTCATGGCCATAAACTTCAAGTTTTCGTCACCTTAAGAACTTACGATAACAATTTTATAAAGCTCACATTTCACATATACCATCTAGCCCAAAGAAAGATTTTGCGCGATATCCTGATTTAAGGAGAGCACTTTGCACAAATGTGCAGGAGCTTAGCAATGTTATAGTTGCCTAAAGTTGCCTGTAGAGTTATATGTGTTGGATTCTAACTGTGTGGCACATGATGAAGCCATCTTCTGAATGTGGCATCAGACACAAAATGACCCTCCATCATCAGTTCTCACTTCACAGAGAAAAAATCGCTGAACTCTGAAAAATTTAGAGTAATTCTGAAAAATGTGATGTTCCAAAATGCTCGGCATGCTTCCACTCTGTACAGTTGTGTGTGTGAGTGGTTTGGGAAGGTAGGTAGGTGAAGGCAAGTGTGTGAATGCGTGTTCGTGCAGGTGTTTCGTATTTTATGGCTTTTCTGACTTTTTTTTTTAGTTGGGTGCGTTGTCAAGGGCAGCTGTTTTCTGGCATTCATGCGAGCCCTAACAAGGGTTGTCGGGAGCACCTGTACATTTTCTTTATTTACATCACTTTAGGTGTTCTGCGCTTTTTTTTTCTAAAAAAGGGGGCGGAGTGGGTCACATCTGGAACAAAAAGTAACTAGCAACGTGACGCCTCACTTTTCCGAAAAATGTTAACGTAAGTACGTTACCAGTTAAGGCGCGCTCACATTAGCGGGGAAACGCGCAACGCTGGACGTTTTCCGCGTGCCGCTTCCCGCGCAAGCCGGTTTTTCTCCCGCGGACAGCCTGCTCTGCCGTCCCGCGGAGCGATGGGTTCACCTATTTTTCCCGTGCCGGTGACCAGAACAGCCAATGGGCGCCGACCGTGAACCGTGACGTCGGTCCCAGTTCAGTGACCCCGTCGGCGGAGGCGGAGGCTGCGCGCGTCCGGCCGGCCGGGCACTCGGCGGCTGCTTTGCCAGGGCGACGGGAGGGGAGCTAGCAGGGTGCGCTTTCCAGTCTTCTCTAGTGTCACGTGACTATCCCCTTCTCTTTCTGCTCGTTCGGGTCCTCCCTCAGCGCCTCCTCTCTCCACATTCCAAGACAAACGCAGCGAGAAAACGCGCGCAGTGTGAGCGTCATTCTGAGGAGCTGCGAGGCAGCGCCGACGTTGACGCTGTGCCGGCGCGGGAAGCTTCCCGCTAGTGTGAGCGCGGCTTTACAGTTCCGAATTGGTAACGAGTACGTTACTAAGTTACCGAAAAAAGTAACGCGTTACCGGTAACGCCGTAACTTGTAACGCGTTACCGACAACACTGCCCTTAAGGGCCAGCGGTTATTTTGCCTTCGAATTACATGCCCTGCCCAAGCCCATTTCTTCCTCCTGATTTCGTCTAGGACGTCATTAACCCGCTTTTGTTCCCTGAATCAGTTTAACATCTGCCTGCCTTTAAAGGTTATCCTTACCATAACTTGCTGAGTTGTCCTTAACTTAAGTTGAACAAGGACGTTCTGGCGGGCTAGTTGGTTCATGATGAACAGAAAGGGTATAAACTGCGCGAACAAGACGGGACGAGAGGCACACAAATGCGCTTTGTCTGTCGATTTGTGTGCCTCTCGTCCCGTCTTGTTCTCGCAGTTTATAGACCTCCTTCACCCCGCGACGTCACGAAGATGCGGTGGCGCTGATGTCAGCAGCGACTTTCGCATGGTAGGCAAAACAGCTACCGCCAGCCGGTGCCTACCGCAGCTGCTGCTGCTGCTGCTACCGGCGGCTGCATCATGCCTGCGCACTGCAGAAGCAGCATGTATTGATCAGCTGCGTCACTGTTCAATCCACGTAGTAGCATAAAAGGAAATTTAAGTTAGCCCCGATAGGCTTCTCGCGATAAATACCGCATTAGTAAACTGGCTAACGGGGAATGGGCCGCGGTACTAAAGCGCGAAATCTGGGAGTCGATCGGCACTGCCACTCAATGTACTTAACAGCATGTAAGTTACTGCGTTCATTCACCTGAACATCAGGATAGTAGGCTGATAACTGGGCAAGGAAAAAAACACGTATGTAGCTGCGCACGCATTTATCACCTTGAGCCTGTGTGCACGGGGCCCCCGCCGGCAGGTTCGCTCGCCCCCAAGGAACACGTTCTTTTGTTAATAGCAGAGCATGTTTTAATGACACGTTTTATGGCATTTGAAATTTACTTGAAAGTGTTTCTTAATATGACAGACGTAATTATTTGATTCGAGTAGAAAGAAGTCTGGTAAGTTCGTGCGCGGTCACCTTGGCGTGCTTAGAATAGCACACCTTAAGTGTGCTAAAAGCCACATGCTTTTTCATTGCATCATGCATGTGTCATGTTTCATGATGCAGTCCATGACCGCGAAGCTTGTTTGGAAAGAAGCAGCCGCAGGCGTGCTACTAACAGACGTGTCGAGATTGAGAGGGGGCGCGGCAATGAAAAGTGTTTTCGTTATTTATGTACGCGATATGAAACTAAATTTGGTGCAAATATGAAATTGCTACCGTAGTTTCAGTAATGCCTTTATTCTTACCTATACCTGGTGCAGTTCTTGGGTAATTATAACTAACGCCCTCTTCAAGTCACCTCAAGGTCTTAAATTATTGAGTAGAAAGTGCGCAAATTTTTTATGCCAGCATGTTCACAAAGCCCTGTTCTGAATATGACGCTATTACTTCTTTCTTTAGATGATCATGTACTTATGCATGCATAGTTACGTGAAAACGTTTCTTGCAAAAATAACGAACATAATACTGCACGTGTAGGAAAAAAATCGACAGATAAATTACACTCCTCAACGTCTCAGGAATCGTTTGCGACAAATAGAATCATTCTATGTACATGCGTTACGAAATTACGAAGGTGTGAGTGATGCCAATCGCAGAAAATGTGAAAGGTCAGAAAACGAACCTTAACTTTCATTTCCTCGTTTTTGGCCTCTTCGCTTGCGCTTTGGTCAAAGAAATGCGGCCCTGAACTCAAAGAAAGCCTCAAAGAAATTACTTCACAATTTTCGACGACCACGCATCTCGAACGCGTACTTTATAAATTTGTACTGAATATTTTGCTATAATTTTTCGTCCCGAAACCGAACACCCAAGGGCTAAGAAAGAAAATAATTCCAGAAATCAAAAATTGTCACCAAATCGACCAGTTTAACAAGGGGAGAAGTCGGCCTGGCTGGTGCGTGATCCTGCGGATAAAAACAGCGCTTAAGCGGGACAGCTAGAGGGCAATGGGAATACGACGCTGTCCCCACTTTTCGCACAGCACGACAGGTACGTGTGTCAGCAGACGGTGAGCGCACGTCTGCTCCGCCGAAAGAACGCCAGCACATCCTCTCACTACTGTCCCGAAGTAAAATCATTCTGGCTAGAGCAGAGTGTCAAAAACTTTCTATTTTTTTCAATGCCTAGCGTAGAAATCAACGCCAGAAACGCTTTCTGTTTACTACTAACGATATATACAATACACAGTGGCGAATTATTTCTCTGATTACGCCGCATGTGGCCAACGCGAGCTGGTGTACTTCAAGAAATTACTAAGCTGTAAACATCAACCACTGCTGTGATTCGCAGAAACTGAAAACGCGCCTACAAGCCTTGAAAACCCGCGCTCAACACCTCTCCGCGACGACACTCCCTGGCCTTTTGCCTACCACGAGCCCGCTAGCGACTGCAGCGCCACCTCGTTTGTTTACAAACATGCAGGAGGTCTATACCCTTTCTGTTTAAGTTGAACCCTTTTCGTTAGCCTCCACGTTTCTGCTCCGTAGGTGAGTACCGGCAAGATACAGATGTACGCTTTTATCTGGAGGGATATTGGTAAGCTGCCATTTATGATCTGAGAGAACCTGCCATATGCGCTCCACCCCATTGTAAACCTTCTAGTTATTTCCCTATCATGACCCGAATAAGCTTCCACTACCTGCCCTAAGTAGACATATTTCTTTACCACTCTCAGCACCTCCCTACCAATTGTAATGAGTTCTACCAACCATGTTTTGCAGTTAATCTCGTGAGTGACTTAGCAGGGCAATGCCATCTGCGAATCGCAGATTACTTAGGTATTTTTCATTACATCTCATCCCCAACTGTTCCCAATGCAGGCTTTGGAATACCTGCTTCACTACGATGGCTATTCATATTTCGTCGTTCACTCCTCCTTCGTCCCTGTCATTACAGTGCGGTTCCGCTGACGCTCTTTATTGTGAAATTTATGGCGCTTCTAATTCATTAAAAGGATCAGACACTAAATTTTGATGATGATGATGATGATGGATTTTAATGGCGCAAGGGCATCTATGGCCAAATAGCGCCATGACACAAGGTATTTTCTACTTTCTCAAGGTGGGGTCAAAGACCCATTTTCCAAGCATTTCATCCGTAAATAAGCCGAGCACCGGACCAGGGGAAAGCTTGTACGCATTGTATCAGCGGTGGGTACCCGGCGGCACTTCCCGCATGCGAGGCGGATGCTCGGACATGCACTTGGCCACCGCTGCGGCAATTTTCCCTTGTGTTTTATTGCTTTGTAATGGTATGACTTCACTAAACATGCATCTCCATGTGAAATTCGTTAGCCCTGAATAACTACTTTGTAATCAAAGTTATTTGTCACTCTGGAGCTTCAGTTTCATTTTCAGGTCGCTGAACGATGGTTGCGACGTCACAAGTGAGTCGGAGATCGCGTGAGGCATACATAAACGGCAGTACAATCGCTGCCTTGCCGAATTAAGGAACGACAGCTTCTACGCTAAACTGCTCCAGAAGCCGAAATGACAGCGACTGGACAAAGAGTTACTATATTGCATTTTTGTGCGTCTCATGTGATCTTATACTTGTGATGGTCGCAACCACTGTTCGACTACTGAAAACGAAAATGAAACAGCATGTGCGAATAAATTCAGTTATAAATATAATTACCGACCGTAGGCATATTTTGTGCGCATATCCATTTTTCATAATGCATTCCGCATGATTTGCAGCCAGAAATACACTAAGAAAAATTTGGTGTCTCTGGTGAGCAGCTGGTGAGCAGCTGGTGAGGATCAGGTAACAGCAGATCTGTTGATAGGCGGAAGGCAGATTGTACTAGAAATTCTAGCTACCGTGTATACGCAACGCCTTATGACCTCGACCGTACCAGAAGTTTGGAAGAATGCTAACGTCAACTTAATCGATAAGAAAGGTGACGTCAAGGACTACAAAAATTACATACCGATCAACTTGCTGTCCTTTGCTCTACCGCTTTAGCAGCCATTTATTAATGCGCAGCTTTAGAGCCCCTAATCGGAAAATAAGTGGCCTTCAGCGGTTTTCTTTGAAGCCTCCAAGAACCATCTGCCATGGTTGACAGGTGGAGTAGTGGGGAGAGGGAAATTCCAGTCTGGAAGAATCCAGAGGGTGGCTACTGTGAACGATCCTGAGGGCGAGAGAAGGCAAAAGATCTCCCGGAGTGGCCATCTACCTAGGCCATGATTTCTCCGTCACCCCTGTGAACCTGGAGCAATCCCATGCACGAGGTGAAGTGTGTGCTGTGCAGTTTCTTTCAGGCATCGTTGCCGTAGCAGTGTGCATGCCTCCCGAAAAGACAGCAGAGCAAGCTGCCGCAATCGCGCATCGCAAGGTACTCTTCCGGGCATAGAAATAATCTGTGATGCTCGTAGCATATTTTAATCAGAATATGACAAAGCAGCGTGCTTTCGCAGAAGCTTTCGATGAAAGGGCAGGCCTTCGTCTCGCTTCTACGAAGGGGTACATGCCCACTCAAAAAAGAAAAAAAAAGAGTTGCATAGAATTGGCGTTCCATAACAATCAAGCATAAACTTTGTCAACACATCTGCAGCTACTCCACCAGCCACAAAGCCCTGATCGTAACGCTTCACGACAAGACATTTCCAGAACCGAGGGTCAAAGAATTCTGGAGACCAGATATAGAATAGAAGACCAAGTGTGCAAGTATAGTCAGTAGACGCGTGTACAAGAAGAAAATAAAAGTAGCAAGCAAACGTGACTAACTATATAGAAGACTGTACAATGAAGTTGGACACGGCAAATAAATGTGTGTTATGTGTCGCGTCGCGTAAAGGTGAATGAAAGATGCTACGCATTTCCGTCGATTCGACGGATGGATCGCCTGTCATTTTTGTTATTACTATTATTATTAGTATTTCCACGGAAATATGTATCCAGATGAGGTACTTTGTACTATGAATCAGCAACTTTCTGAAACTTTGCATATATATTGTCGTGACTTATCTATAAAATTCTGTGCAAACAATGCTTTTCCAAATTTGGACAATACAGTTTTAAGTCGTAGCAAGTTCCGGTTCGGCTAGGCTGATTTCCGCAAGTCCTTTCAGGATTTGAGACTGGCCCGAATTTTCATTTTTTCTTGGTAACAAATATTTATAGTTATTAATACTGCAACTATTACTGCCCATACGTAGTCGGCCGCGTCGTCGCACCGCTAGTTCTGGGGTGCCTCGATGTATCGTTCCGTCACCAATGGAACGATGCATCCAGGGACCCGAGCCAAGCTCATGCTAGATCACCACAGCCGCACCATCTGAATGTAAAGCGCGAAAGCTCGTACCTGCTCGCACAGAACAAACCCGTGTCCTCCCGCATCGCAACCACGGGAATGGCCGGGGGGGAAGCGAAGGGACCCCATTAATCAAGACCGCTTCATACACCGGACACAATCGAAGCCCATCCTGCACAGTCCTCACTTCGGCCGGTGGAGGCTAGACGCAGTGGCGTTAACTACACTCACGTGTCGCCGCCGGCGTCAAAGGGGACAGGAAGAGGACGTTGGTCGGCCGTCCCTTTCTAGGCCGCTCGTTAGAGCCTGCCGCTCGATTAATTACGCCCTTCACCCCTTCCTAACCTTTCCACTCTCACTTTCCCCTACCCCGGTGGTCCCCTTCCTTTTCCCCCCTATAGGATCACACTCTCTGCGCGCGTCTTCGTGCCGATAAAGGCCGATGCGTCTTCTTTTGTCGGGAGCGGAACGAAGCGTCGTCCGGCGTCTATTGCCGATGTCTCGTTGATAAGGGATGGTAATTTTTAGGTGCTGGAATGCTGGAGTAAAAAAGATTGCAGAAGAAGAGAAGAAACCAAAAGCTTCTTTACGATAGGTTGGTGAATGGAGTACACTTCCCTTTGTGTAAGTTGCTTAAGAAAAGCGGCGGTGACTAATCCAATGCTCGTCTGCACAAGAAGAAATGGGCCGATCGAGATCTACAAGCGGTAGCGTATGCGAATGCGTCATTATTTCCTTTCTCATTGCATTTATTTCCAACGTGCCGTTGGGGGTCCCCACGTGAAAAAACTGCTGAGAAACAACTTGAGAGTGCCTGGGGCGCGTACAAGGCATCAGCGTACAGAGTACCGTAGAGAAAATAGCAGGTCACAAAGAAAAAAATAGTCACAATTTAGTACAGGTGTCAGGCGTTGTTTTTTTTTTCTTTCAGAATGTCACGATTGAAAGCAAAATGAACAAGCGATGACAAGTAGCACTCATCTGCTCGCACAGATCAAAGCAAACTGGCGTTTTTCTGCTGCTATCGCTTTAAACATGGTATACGGTCATAGGAGGCGTCAACCACGGCTTAGCTCTCGCGCGGCTTTTCAAGATTTCGCTGAGTGCGAGCTAAAACCACCTGTCCCTTCTTAAGGCTGACGTACTGGTTATGGAAATGTTAGCTCATTGTGTCCAGTTGATTCCGCATTAACAGCGTGAATGACTTAACAATACAACTTATTGCCTGATCCCGGAACAGACAAGAAGAGGGGCATGTAGTGCTCCGTCGTGTATATTTGAATGCAGCCAACGCTCTTTGAAACCGGTAATATGTATGTTACGGTTCTTTCGTTGGACAGGAAGCGAGAGAGTAACCTTTCCTAAGGGAGCTTTACTTGATGGAGTTGTTGCAGGGGGCACGGCGAAAGGGCCGAGCGCCAGGTTGCTCACCATGCGTTTTGATTCATGTTAGTTTTGATTGAAGTTTTGATTCAGGCCGTGCCTACAGAAGTGTTTGCGTATTGTATATGGTTGGTATTGTATTTGGTATTGTGCGTTTCGTGCGTTTGTGGTGTTGTGGTATTGTGATTAGTACTGCATATGATTGGTATTGCGTTGTCGTTGTAGAAAAGGCGGGACCTACGGCAGAGGAATTCCTCGAAACACTTTTAGAAGGTCAACAGTCTATTAAATCACACATATATGACTTGAAAACATGTCTTGAGAACACAAAGAGACTCATACAGAGTTTTGGTGCACGTTTGACATGACATGACATGAGATTAAAAACGAAATCGACTTCATACTATGCGCTAAACCTGGCATCATTCAGGATGTGGCCGTCCTCGGAAAGGTGCGTTGTAGCGACCACAGAATGGTAAGGTCTCGAATTAGCTTATACTTGAAGAGGGAACGGAAGTAGCTAGTGAAGAGGAAGTCCATTAATGAGTTAGCCGTAAGAGGGAAAGCACCGGACTTTAGGATAGCGCTGCAAAACAGATATTCGGCTTTAACTCACGAAGATGATCTTGATGTTCATTCAATGCACGATAATCTGACATCAATAATTACGGAGTGCGCAGTAGAAGTAGGCGGTAGGACAGTTCGAAAAGATACCGGGAAGCTATCTCAGGTGACGAAAGATCTGATTAAGAAGCGCCAAAACATGAGGGCATCCAACCCTACCGATAGAATAGAACTAACGGAGCTATCAAAGTTAATGAATAAGCGCAAGGTAGCCGACATAAGGAAGTTTAATATGGAGAGAATCGAGCATACTCTAAAGAACGAAGGTAGCCTAAAAACAGTGAAGAGGAAACTAGGCATAGGTAAAAACCAGATGTATGCATTAAGAGACAAGCAGGGGAATGTCATTAGCAATATGGATGAGATAGTTAACGTAGCCGAAGAGTTCTACACAGGCCTGTACAGTAGCCAATGTAATCAGAGCGTTAATGAGAAAGACAGCAGTGCACAGCAATGCGTCATCCCGCCAGTAACGAAAGATGAAGTAAAGAAAGCCTTAGAAGCAATGAAAAGGGGAAAAGCAGCTGGGGAGGATCAGGTAACAGCAGATCTGTTGAAGGATGGAGGGGACATCGTGCTAGAAAAACTAGCCACCCTGTATACGCAATGCCTAATGACCTCGACTGTACCAGAAGCTTGGAAGAATGCAAACATTATCTTAATTCATAAGAAGGGAGACGCCAAGGACTTGAAAAATTACAGGCCGATCAGCTTACTATCCGTTGCCTACAAAGTATTTACTAAGGTAATCGCTAATAGAGTCAGGGCAACGTTAGACTTTAATCAACCAAATGATCAGGCAGGCTTTCGTAAATGATATTCCACAATAGATCATATTCACACTATCAATCAGGTGATAGGCAAATGCGCAGAATATAACCAACCTTTATATATAGCTTTAATTGATTACGAGAAAGCATTCGACTCAGTGGAAACCTCAGCAGTCATACAGGCATTGCGTAATCAGGGGGTAGCAGAGCCTTATGTCAAAATACTGGAAGATATATATAGCAACTGCACAGCTACTATAGTCCTCCATGAAGTCAGCAATAAAATTCCAATAAGGAAGGGCGTCAGGCAAGGAGACAAGATCTCGCCAATGCTGTTCACCGCATGTTTACAGGAGGTATTTCGAGGCTTGAATTGGGAACAGTTGGGAATAAGAATAAATGGAGAATACCTAAATAATCTGCGATTTGCTGATGACATTGCCTTGCTGAGTCACTCAGGAGGCGAACTGCAAATCATGATCAATGAGTTAGACAGGCAGAGCAGATCGATGGGTCTAAAAATTAACATGCAGAAAACCAAGGTAATGTTCAACAGCCTAGCAAGGGAACAACAGTTCACAATTGGCAGCGAGAGCCTAGAAATTGTGACGGAATACGTCTACTTAGGGCAGGTAGTGACAGCTGATCCGGATCATGAGAGGGAGATAACTAGAAGGATAAGAATGGGGTGGAGCGCATATGTCAAATTCTCGCAGATCATGAGTGGCATTTTAGCAATTTCCCTCAAGAGGAAAGTGTACAACAGCATAATCTTACCGGTGCTATCCTACGGGGCAGAAACGTGGAGGCTAACGAAAAGAGTTCAGCTTAAGTTAAGGACAACGCAGCGAGCCATGGAAAGAAAAATGATAGGTGTAACGTTAAGAGATCGGAAGCGGGCAGAGTGGGTGAGGGAACAAACACGGGTTAATGACATCCTAGTCGAAATCAAGAGAAAGAAATGGGCTTGGGCAGGGCATGTAATGCGAGGGCAAGATAACCGCTGGTCCTTAAGGGTAACGGAGTGGATTCCAAGAGAAAGTAAGCGTAGCAGGGGGCGGCAGAAGGTTAGGTGGGCGGATGAGATTAAGAAGTTTGCAGGCAAAGGGTGGATGCAGCTGGCAAAGGATAGGGTTAATTGGAGAGACAAGGGAGAAGCCTTTGCCCTGCAGTGGGTGTAGTAAGGCTGATGATGATGATGATGATGATGACGACGACATGACAGACCTCGAAGACTAAGTAAAGGAGACGCAGGGAAAGATTACCTCGAATGACGATGTAGGCTTAGCTGTTAGGGACATGCTGGCCTAGCCATTGACCCCCAAAATTTCTGCTGTTCAACGGCCAATGACTATTAATTCATTGTCACTCATGATTCATCATGTTATCAATTAGGACAAAACAAATCAAAGTTTCAGGAACCGCACTGCATCGATCAGAAGAAAAAGAAGCAAGCTTCAAGAGAGAGATGGAGACCTCTTTAATGAAAAACAAAAATTTTACTCAGCATCGACATTCGCTGACATGCTACTCTGCGTCGGGGAGAGAATTGGTGAGTAAAGATGGAACAAGGGTGCTAGAAAAGAGTGCGCTCATTGCAAAGGGTTGAAACGCAATAGTTCACTGCATGATGGCTTTTTCGGGCGAGAACAAAGTGAAGTTCTGCGCATGTATAGCGGGGTGATCAAGTGTTCGGCCAATTTAGAGTTTGTCTAAAGCACCAATAGCGTCTGAAAAGTCAAATAAGAACATCATTGCCCGTAGCTGCTGTCTGTAGCAACCTAAAAGACCTAATATAAAGTCCACTGTCAGTGGCACTTGGGTGACGGACTGCATGCATTGTTCACAGTGCGCACATTCGTTGGCGTACGCTGGGCATACGAGGAGAATATGAAGTACAGGCTCAACTGAGCCGCAGTTGTCACAATACGGACGGAGACGATGAGGAGGAGGAGGGGGAACAACATTTATTTACGTCATGGCCTAATGGCATCATGACCTAATGGCGCCGTGACGGGGGCCCAGGCGGCAACTCAGCGGAGAATCTGAGGCCTTTGTCGCTCAAGAGCCGCCGAGACCTGCTGGACGGCCCAGGTTAGCACGTCACGGTCAGAGCATTCCGCCGCAGCCGCGAGTCGCGGCGGAATCGTTATGCTTTTAGAAGCCTCGTCGGGGAATTTTGTGCAGATTGCGTGGAAGCCCGAGTGGTAGTCCTGAGTGGAGCTTCAAGCTCTCTTTACATACCACTGCATTGTGCACAGGCTTTTCTTACTACATGTAAGCAAAACAAACGTGTGCACAGTTTTAGTGACACAGATGGCGCAGCGTGTACATCCTTACGCACGTCGAAATAAATTATTTTTTTTCCCTTGAAATGGCCATTCTGATTTTCGGTAGGACTGCATTTTGGAAACGGTATTTAGTTAAAAAGAGTTAGATGTTGGGCTAGTTGGATTTGTGGCAAATTATACATATTTTTAGCGCAACCACGACAGGCACACAGAGAAGAGAGACAAACACGAGCGCTCGTGTTTGTCTCTGTTCTTTGTGTCCCTGTCGTGGTTGCGCTAAAAATAGGTATTTACTTAGAGTGAAAACTGCTAGAATTACATAAACAGCTCGGGAGTTGAATTCCTTATAGAGCATTGGACCGAAAGTACATTAAAATAATGGCCTCGTCGTTCTCGCTCTCATATAAAAAATACGGTTTTCACAAGGTGCCATTTAGAGGAAACGAGAACACATATTGAGAGAAACGAACTCGAAGATTTAAATGCTGCAGTTCTCATCAAATATTCATCAGCATCATTACCACCATCATCATCATCATAGGCCTGACTACGCCCATTGCAGGACAAAGGCCTCCGCCATATCTCCCCAACTAACATTCCGGCCACCTTTTCCCAGCAAACTTCTTAACCCCATCCGCCCACCCAACTTTCTGCCGCCCCCTGCTACGCTTGCCTTCTCTTGGAATCCACTCCATTACTCTTAAGGACCAGCGGTTATCTTGCCTTCGCGTCACACGCCCTGCCCAAGCCCATTTCTTCCTCTTGATTTCGAATATAGGATGTCATTAACAGGCGTTTGTTCCCTCCCCCACTCTGCCAGCTGCCAGTCTCCTAACGTTACGCCTGTCGTTTTCCTTTCCACAGATCGCTGCGCTGTCCTCAGCTTAAGCTGGACCCTTTTCGTTAGCTTGTTAAAGAAGAAATAACCAGCCAAAAAACACGAACACACAAGGAGAGAACAACACAGGAGAACGGCTGGACTAACAACTGAATTATTTATTCAGTACAGACCACCGAGTAATCTCAACGCTTGCGCCAAGGCAGGACAGACACTCAAACATGGTTGTTCAAATAATCAAGTTCTTTTATCGTCAGCGCTAACGATGGTGAACTGACGCAAGCATCGCCATGTTTGGCTATTTGAAAGGCCTCAAATAATTCGCGGGCCCTCCGTGTTTTTCCATAGCCCAGAATGGTGACATCAGAGAAACGTGGGGAACATTTGCCAGGACATCTACTACAGTGCCAAGCAAGATTGCCATCTTCACCAGCGCCAACTTTTGTTTTGTGCTTGTGCATCCTCTCGTTCACGCAGTCACCCGTCTGACCTATGTAAAATTTTCCACAGGTCAGCGGAATCTTATAAATTCCTTCGGTCGGCACTTTGCGTACATAGGTCTATGTTTGGTCGTGCAATGCTTCTTGTTTCCGCCAGGCATGATTCGTGCGCAAAGACTTCGTGCGAAAAGGCGCTGCGAGCAGGCGTAATCGGCGTAATCGGCTCATGGATTACGCCGGCAAACCGATCACATACGCAACCCTACGGGGCCACACGGTAGCAGAGGGGGAGGAAGTCGCCGTTGCACTAGCGGCGGCCGAAGGCTATCGGAGAAACAAATCACTGATCATATTAACAGACTCGAAATCCACATGCAGGAACTACGCACAAGGTAGAGTCTGCAAGGCGGCCCTAAGAATCCTCCTCGAAACAGGGCCCCATTGCCAAAAAGTAACCCACAAGATACTCTGGATACCGGCACACACAGGGATAGCGGGAACCTCAAGGGTGGACAGATTAGTTTGCGAGATCACGTTCCGAGCTGAGCTGTTGGAGACCCTAGAGAACCCTACCATAGTGGAGCCAGTATATGCGGAGCTGCTAAATTGCTACAGAGGACAGAGGGCTCAAGTACCCTCCGCCACACAACTCATTAACGCAACAAGAAGCAGTGAACTGGCGGAGACTGCAAACAGGAACATTCTTCAACCTATACATTCTACACAAAATCTATCCTACACAATTCAGGGACACATGCTCATGGTGCGGGGCAACTCCCACGCTATACCACATTACATGGGAGTGCAAACGCAATTATGCATTCCACAAACTCAAAACCCCGAGTGCGGAGCAATGGGAAGGTCTGCTCACCAGCAGCGAGCTCACAGCCCAAAGGGCCCTTGTGCAGCACGCATGCGAAGCAGCAAGACTCAGCGGAGCCCTGGAATATGGGCCCGACCTTGCGAAGAGGCCAGACGTCAACGATGAAGACGACGGCCCACCGCTAATCTCATTGAGATTTCAATAAATGCTTTTCTCTCTCTCTCTCTCTCGTGCAAAAATGATGATTCGTGCAAAAATTCAGTTCAGCCGTCGTCCTGTGTTGTTCTCTCCTTGCGTGTTCGTCTTTTTTTTGGCTGGTTATTTCTTCTTTAACATGCCATACCAACAGGCCCACCATTCTGCCCTGCTTTTCGTTAGCCTTCACGTTTCTGCCCCGTAGGTGAGTACCGGCAGGATACAGCTGTTGTACACTTTTCTGTTGAGGGATGTTGGCAAACTGCCATTCATGATCTGAGAGAACCCGCCATATGCCCCCCCCCCCCTTCGCCCCCCCCCATTCTTATACTTCTACTTATTTCCTCTCTTGCTACCGATCTGCGCTCGCAACCTACGCTAATTACAGGTATTCCCTTACTACTTCCAGTGGTAAGGTATTAAAAGAAAACAGGCTTTCAAAAACCGGTTTCAACCCCTCCGTCTAAAATAAATGATGCTTTCAAGATTAGCCTTCAATATTCAAGATAGCTTCAAAAATTTATTTGATTAAATGTATTTGGACATACTCCGTTATATATGTGGCATTTTCTTTCGCAGGATTTTGATGAAAATGCTGTAATTAAAGCACAAAACACATTTCGATGAGAAGTGAAAAGAGCTTAGCGCAGAAAACGGGACGAGAGAAGGACACACCACGAGCGCTCGTGGAGTGTCCCTCTCTCGTCTTCTTTCTTGCGCTACGCTGTTTTCAGGATAACCAACAGGCCCGAATTCAAGCCTTATCGATGCTAAGTTTTCTCTCATGATGACCGCGTTTGTGAAGTGTATTTCTGAACAATAAGTGATGAACCTTTAACGTACTCTTCCTAACCTTGAAACAGAATTGAACACCAAAGTTCGAAATACGAACGAAGTAAAACCCCGACCCGTTCCCGGCATCAGCGCCACAAGCGCTTCCAAAAAATGGTATATCTCGATTTACACTGTAAAAGCCTCAACGAGCATTTGTAGACAGGTTCTCGAACGGTCTCTGCGCAGCCGATTACAACTAAAAGACTGATTGGGAATCGCGACTTCTTACCCAGCCGCCAGCCTTGAGCGTTTAGTTACACAATAAAATGCTGAGCTGTTCAACGGTGATCGGGGATACTATTAATGTGTGACTGCGGCGCCGATATACCCCTAAGCCCATTTTCGTCTTCCGGTTGATCCTCGAGCGGGCGCAGTTTGGCGTCCCTCCCCGCGCTCTCTTTCGTCTCATCGGCAGCTCGTGTGTGGCATCCGATGCTAGTGCGCGCACACACGCAGACACATGCACACAAGCGCTCGAATGCAAACACAAGCGCCCTGCACGTACGCGGAGCAGAGGGCGCGTGGCGTAGAGCGGGACTGATCCGTAACATCTGGCACGTGGCCGCCCGGTGCGGTGTGACGCATTTACGACCGCCTGGGCAAGCAGTCGCGCGGCCGGCTTGTGTGGACGGCGGATTTACGGCGCCCCGACAGGTGATCCGCACGCGTTTAGGCCCTCGATCGTGCCCGAACAAGCTGTTTTGTGACAGCTTTATTGTTTCCTTCCGATGTTTTTGCTGTCGTTGGCGACACTCGTGTGCGCGCTCTTCGGCTATCGTGTACGTATATGTATAGATTCTTTTGTTTTTCAGGACTCCAGCGATCGCCACTCGACCGTCCACACTGTTTTCTTGGCTATGCTCATTTTTTTATAGGGCCGATTTCGTCTGCTTACATCGCACGCTCCTTTGGTGGTCTCAGCCAATGTCTCGTTGCTGTCCCGACGGATCAGTCCACCGGTAACGCCTGTTTACCATTTGGTGCTGAAGGCTCCAGGTACAAACGAACTTTGCGGAAAAAAAACGTGTTATTATCAGATGAAGAACTGCACGCGCTAAGGAGTAAGCGTGTGTCAGCGAGCACAACAACAGCAGGGACAACAACAACAAAAAGTACGAAATTAAGGATATTTATATGCAAGACCGTTATTGATGTGAATGGACACCTTGTGCAGCTGGCACCACAGTGATCGCCATTATGGAAGGCCAGGAACGCACGATAAATTTGTGCGTTTACTTAGTATGAATATTGTCACTTGCACCGTAAAGCCTTGAAGGCACATCTGCGTGGATGCTTGGAAAAACTCCGCCACGGCGCCCGTGACTTGGAGTAGAAGTCATCAATATTAACATCGTGCTCAGTAAATTGACAGGAGGAGTGTTTAAACTGCGAGATGCCAGTATGACTGCAAGTGGCCGCACGAGTAACAATGAGCGATATTGCACCCGTTAAATCAAAGTATTACAAAGTGCTTCACTGCTAAGAAAACGGCGGCAGCGATGAGGACAGACACAACGAGTGAATGCCGAGAAACTCTAGGGACACTTCCCAAATAAAACTTGAGACCATTCCCAGAACCGGCGCTGCCGACTCGGCTCTGGGATGTCTTGTGGCTCCGCAGGTTTGGAAAGAAAACGTGTGTTTAGGCCGATACTCGGCAAGAGGCTGTAATTGAATACTTAAGTTGATGTTGGTACACAGGCGTTCTTCCTGACTGGCTTCATTCTACATTTTTAACAATCGCCACCTTCCTAAGGCTCCTTGTTCATACCTATGCTAAGCACTTTCCGGTGTTTATTTGTGAGCAAACTCAGCGTATGTCTTTCGACATTTATTTATTTTTGGAAATCGATGTTTTTCGGTTAGTTGTATGTATGCAACTTTAAAAACGACGGTTATCGGGGAAAAAAAGATTCTCAAAGTTTGCGAAGGGGCTGTTAGCAAAGAGCGCCAATTTTGTTTTTCATCTCACTGGTACACGGTATGCATAGTTAGTTGTATCAGAAGGCTGCTTGGCCTTGTTGGCGTGATTGTGTTAGCATGCCTGTGCAAAGCTGGCAGCAACCTACCTCGGAAATCGTCGTTCAATACCAGCACGGGATGAGATATTCATCGACACTTAGGACAATACGGGCTAGTCGCAAGCACGTAGCTTCTTCAGGCTGAATTCGCTCCCCACTGCGAGTCTGTAGATCTGTTTGTAGTGCGCCTATTCCCCTGGTAACTACGTTTCCATCAAAGGTCAGAAATTTCGTCTTCGATCTATAGGGGTCCCCTGTGAACTGCAGGTCATAGTGGGTCGTACGCTGGATATTCTTAAGGAACATGTCTGAGCACCTTGCAGAATGCTGTAAAAAATGCTTGAGCCACTTCCTTAGGTCTTCATCTGTCAAGTTCATTAGGCTCTCTCCGCTTTAGTGGCCTGCTCTTGGTGCCTGATTGCACTTCTCTAGCTAGGCGACAAGTTGTAGACCAAACAGAGGAAACATCTCGTTTACGACGCCCTTCTCGAACTGAAGCGCCTTCGTAGCCTCGAGTGACGACGCAGTTGTCGTGAATAGCAAGGCCCTTCTCAGCAGCTTTTGCAAATATTAAAGTTTAGACAAGTGCTTTGAGATTTTGGTTCATCCCTCTGCTGGCGTCAGTTCTCCAGAAAAGCGGCGAAATTTGGCGGTAATGCTTCACAAAATTGGCGACAGGCTAATTCAAAACCGTAACGAGGGGTTCTGTGCGGAGAGGATTTTTATTAAACACCTAATAAATGATAGACATCCTTGAAAATAACGCCGCAGCTCCTGGCAGCTTTTCGTAAGAGCCGTCCTCCAGTACTCTCCGCCGAGTCGGCCAATACTTTTTGCCCATGAACTCGCGACCTAATTTTACTTATCTTTACAATAGATTTAAAGAAATGGTTCTGCGTATCGACCAGTGAAATTCGAACAAGATTACCTTGAATCCAGCCGGCTACCTGTGCTGAGGGGCTCGGTAGTGCCCCTGCGCCTTTTGAAAGAGAATACGATGCCTTGCGGCAGTATTCTCGTCAACGGTGTTTCAAATATTGGCGGTAGTATTGTAGTGCCCTCTCAAGCATTTCTGCTCTTTGAAAAGGAACGGAGGATCAGTACGAGGAAAACGTTTAATGAGCAGAGAAAAACGGTGTTGGCTGAAGTGATGGTTGGAGCACTCAGTCCAGGAACATAGTGGCATTGGTCGACGACCGCACCAATTGGATGAGCAATCGTTGGCTTTCTAAGGTGACGCTCGTCATTTGTATCTCCCCTTGCTCGAGTGACGGGCCCAGTGTCTGTAAAGGTTGCGGTTTATCGTGCTCTCTCCCAACGCAAACAAAACAAAGGTGGTAATTTTTCGACCAAAAAGTAAACAAATTTCGTTACAAGGAACCGTAATGTTTAGATCCGCAGCCATTGATGTGGTAGATACTGTCAAGGTGTTAGGGGTATATTTTACTTCAACTTTACAATGGAATGATCATGTAAACAGTCTAATAAGCAAACTGAGCTGCATAACTGGAATTTTAAATCGCAACCGCTATACTCTTCCAAAAAAAGTTAAACTAATGGTCTATAACGCTCTCTTTGTTTCCCACCTAAACTACTCTCATTCAGTCTGGGGAACATCAACAAAAACTAATCTGTTGAAGCTTGAAAGGCTACAGAAAAAAATAGTACGAATAATTGAAATCGTTGAATACACAGCGCCTTCTTCAGATATCTTTGCTTCGCTTAATTTATTGAAAGTAAGAAATATTTACGAATACAAATTATGCAGGCAGTACCGTTTAAGTGTCCAACGAGAGAGTACAGTTTTTACTGAAATGGCAGAACTAAAACCCAATTATCCCATCTACAGCACCAGAACTCCAGAACGATGGAAAGTTCCAAAATGTCGTACTGCCTATGGACAACAAACACTCCGGTATAACCTTCCGCGATTATTGAATGCTGCAGAAAAAGAAGGCGCTGATGTATCCAATATGTCTCTTCCAAATATGTACAAATATTTTGCTACTCATACTCTTTTTTGTGAATGAACGCACAGGTCTATCTTTATGTTCAATTACATTGCATTGTTTACTTAAAAAAAATGTTTTTCCAGGAGTCCAAACCCAGTGTTCTATTGAAACTCTTATTTAGGCTTATTTTATTTTGTGATGCGATATAGTGCTGTTTATTGTCCCGCTCTGCTGCTGTATGCACTGTAAGGGGGCGGAGGATTTTTCAAGCCACAAATGTACGGCTTTTCCCTCCGCCTCCTTCCACTTCTTTGTGGAGAATAAAACTTGTATGTATGTATGTATGTATGTATGTATGTATGTATGTATGTATGTATGTATGTATGTATGTATGTATGTATGTATGTATGTATGTATGTATGTATGTATGTATGTATGTATGTATGTATGTATGTATGTATGTATGTATGTATGTATGTATGTATGTATGTATGTATGTATGTATGTATGTATGTATGTATGTATGTATGTATGTATGTATGTATGTATGTATGTATGTATGTATGTATGTATGTATCATAGTGGGTATGACTAGCGCTGCATCAAGAACAAGTATTTGGTATTGGGTGGGATGGAATTTGTGGTAGGGTTGGAAAAGTATTTGTTTGAATTTGACGCCATGCATAGGCTTCCTCAGAGGTGAGCTGCCGTTGTGGTGGTAGATAAATCCGGTGAGCCGCTGCGAACGAAGACGTTCTCAATACGTGAGTGCTAGGGGGACAAGTTGGATGGGGGGGGGGGGGGGGGGGGTAGGCAGCTCTGCCCGGTTGGTAAGATCGCCTTCTAAACGTTAACCCTCTCCAACGCAATGCGAGGATGTTCGGAGAGGTGGGAGCTCAAGATGACAGCCGCTCAAGTGGTTGGTCGGCCTGTAGTGCAATCGCGGCAGGCTTGTTGAGCTAGAGTAGGCGACGATGTGGGAAGGGGCACCAATGTTATCAAAATCTTTGATGGCTGCTGCCACTGCAGTGGCCTCCGCTGTGGCTTGGTTCTCGGCTCACTGAATCTGTGATCCAGGGCTGCTACCTCCAAGGCGTCACCGTCAGAGTAGGCTGCCAATTCCGCATACACAAATTCGGTGTCTCTTTCGAAGTTTTTGCGCAGGCGCTGAACTCAGGAAAGTCGGCTGCCTGCGTGCAGCTCGTGGCAAATGTGATTTCGTATTTGGCACACCTGAGTGTGGCGTAAGATCCCATGCGAGACTGATTCTTTGAATACTAATGCTTGGAAGTCTTCCGAGTTGCCTCCCTGTCCGCCACCGTGGTCTGAGAGCATCGTTTTCTGTTATGTGAGGACTGTGTCGCATAATTCGCCAAAACTATTATTAGGTTCGAGGGCTAAGAGCCTTTCATTAGAAGTATTGATTGGTAGGACTAGGCCCGCCCAGTCTCGCAGCCTGAATGACTGGGGCAATGTGCATCTCTTCGCTTTTGTGTAGGTTTTGATAGGGGCACCGTAGGTGATCCTGCTGAACATAAGGGCGTTCACTAGCCTAAGTGTGTCCCCTTCTCTCATGTCTTCACGGTGTTTGATGATGCGTCTGATCATGCGGCTGTTTTGGTGCGACGTTTTTCTAAGGGTTTTGATTGTTTGAGAAGCCCAACCGTTACAATGAATCCACATGCCAGCGAAGCTGGCGGTATTCACCCATTTGATTTTGGGGCCCCCTGTTAGATGTCCACAGATCCTGGGGTCGTGCAACCTCTTCTATGGACTGAAATGATTTTGGATGTGTCTGGAGCAAAACGCAAACTGCTACGTTGGGTGAAATGCTAAACCAACGTCACTCCTGCCACTAATTTGTTTCTTTCTGGGGCAGGGAGCCCTTGGTTCTCGAGATTATTATATCGTCGGCATATAGTGTATAACCGATGTCAGATAGGGTATGAAGTTCCCGGGCCAGGGAAAACATGACGATGTTCAGTAGCCTGGGGCAAATAATGGATACTTGCGGAGGAGCCTTGTGGATGCTGAAGTGATCGGAGCAGGTGGTTCCGATGTCGACAGTGGTGGTTCCGTCAGGGTATTTAGCCCGAGGGTATTTAGTCCGAAAAGAATGATTTCTTGTGATTTTTATTAAATGTCCCCTTTTAGGTCTAGGTTCATAATGAGGTGCTCTCCACAACGTGGAATCTGGGTCAAGGCTTCTTTCATTATAAGTAAAAGCGCGTCCTGGAACGACATCCCGGGGCGGAAGCCGATCATGATGCGGGGAACCAGGTTGGTGTCCTCGATATGGTTCTATAATCGCGTCTTGAAAGGGGAGGAATGTTTCACGCTGAAAAACGGCTCTCGACTATCCTCGACGTGGCCAAAAAAGGGTGTTTAACGGTCGAAAATGTTTATCGCTGTTTTCCGCTTAAAACTGGAAATTGCGTGGCATGTCTGAAGAACTCTCCGCTTACTCTGCCATGAAATTTTCTAAATAACATATCCTTTACCCCTCTCTACACTATACAGTATCAAGTTATAGAGAAATCCGCACGTAACCAACCCCTATATAATCTTCATACATAGCAGAAAGCATTTCACTCATTCGAAACGTCTGCAGTATATTGCAGACATTACAGAACGAGAGTGTATAAGAGGCATATTTAATTGTATACTTGACTGTATCTATAGCGGCTGTACAGCCATCATAGTCCTCCACAGAGAAATTGATAAAATTTCAGTCAGGAAGGGTTTCAGGCAAGGCGACACAATGTCAGCAATACTATTTGCCATGTGTTTACAGGGGGTATTCAGAGATCTCGGGACGGAAAACTGGGGTCAAATGTTATGGACTATAACTTAGAAATCGGCGATTCGCTGATGACATTGAGTTGGTAAGCAACTCCGAGGACGCACTACAAAGCAAGATCGAGGACCTAGACTGGCAAATCAGAAAGGTGGGTCTAAAATTAAAATTCACAAAATTACAGCAATGTTTAGCAGTGCGGGAAGGGGAAAGCAGTTACGATATGCAGCGAAGCGTCAGCGAAGCGGTCGCCATTTCCGCTTGCATCGACTCTTCTAACGATAACGCATGAATAAAAAATAATCACAGGCTTCACCTAGCTTAAGAAATCAATCTAAAGCTTCAACGGAAGTCAGCGTGACGTACCTGCATGAGTCATGCATGTATTACGAAAGGATCACAGCTACCACAGTTCGTCACAAAGAAAGTAAGAAAATCAATATAAGGCAGGGTGTCAAACAGGGAGACACAACCTCTCCAGTGCAAAGCAGGGCTTGTTTACAGGAGGTATTTAGAGACCTGGACTGGTAACTGTTGGGTATGAAAGTTAATAGAGGATACATTAGAAACGAGTTAGCGGTTTGAGGGAAAGTAGATGATTTCAGTATATCGTTGCAGAACAAGTATTCAGCTTAAACTAAGGATGGCGTCGTTAATGTTCATGCAATGAAGAACAATCTCACAGTACGGAATGCGCCGTAGAAGTTGGTTGTATGTTGGTTCGACAGGATGCCAGCAAGCTCTCATGAGACGAAAGATCTGATTTAGAAACGCCAAAGCATGAAGGCGTCTAACCCTACAGACAGAATAAAACTAGCAGAGCTATCGAAGCTAATAAATAAGGGCAAGGTAGCCGACATAAGGAAGTATAATATGGAGAGAATCGAGCATGCTCTAAAGAACGGAAGTAGCCTAAAAGCGGTGAAGAGGAAACTAGGCTTAGGTAAAAACCAGATGTATGCGCTAATAGACAAGGAGGGCAATGTCATTAGCAATTTGGATAAGATAGTTAACGTACCCGAAAAGTTCTACATAAATCTGTACAGCAGCCAATGTAATCAGAGCGTTAATGGGAGATACAGTAGTGCACAGCAATGCGTCATCCCGCCAGTAACTAATGAGGAAGTCAAGAAAGCCTTAGAAGCAATGTAAAGGGGAAAAGCTGCTGGTGCGGATCAGGTAACAGCAGGTCTGTTGAAGGACGGAGGGGAGATTTGGTTAGAAAAATTAGCAACCCTATATACGCAATGCCTTGTGAACTCGACCGTACCAGAAGCTTGGAAAAACGCTAATATTATCTTAATTCATAAGAAAGGAAACGCCAAGGATTCGAAAAATTACGGGCCGATCAGCCCGTTGCCTACAATGTATTTACTAAGGTAATCGCTAATAGAAGCCTCGTTTGCATGAATGCGAGAGAAGTCGACTCTAGTCCGCTTTTGAGGGAAAAAGCAGGTTTTCAGCAGGAGGCTTGGCTCGTATTCTACTCTCTTCCTCGACGTTTTTGCACTTTCCCTCAAAAAGGGGACTGACGTCGACTTCTGTCGCATTCATGTAAACGCGCCTAGAGTGAGGACAACCTTAGATTTCAATCAACCAAATGATAAGGCAGACTTTAGTAAAGGGTACTCAACAAAAGATCATATTCAGGCTATCAACCAGGTGATAGATAAATGCGTAGAGTGCAACCAATCCATATAATAGCCTTTATAGAAACGAGAATGCAGTTGTCTGAGTCGTAAACCTCTGCACTCACTCAGGCAATAAGGAATCGGGGTGGTGAAGAGCCTTACGCGAAAGTACTGGAATATCTATAGCGGGTACACGGCTGCCATAGTCCTGCATAAAGCCAGCAATGAAATGCTAGTAAGAAAGGGTGTCAGGCAGGGAGACACGATCTCGCAAATGCTATCATCCGCCTCTTTACAGGAGGTGTTCTGTGGCCTGGATTGGGAACAGCTGTGGATAAGATTTAATGGAGAATAGCTAAATAATTAGCGATTCTCTGATGACATTGTCTTCCCAAGTCAACCAGGAGATGAACTGCAAAACATGATAAATGATTTAGACAGGCAGCGCAGTACTGTGGGTCTTAAAATTAATATGCAGAAAACCAAAGTAACGTTCAACAGTCTCGGTGGGGAACAGCAGTTTACGATTGGTAGCGAGGTGCTGGAAGTGGTAAGAAAACACGTCTAGTCAGGGAAAGTTGTAATTGCAGATTCGGACCAAAAGAGTGTAGTGACTAGGAGAATAAGAATGGGGTGGAGTGCACTTGGCAGGTACCCGCATTGTATGACTGGCTGTGTACCAGCATTCCTCAAGAGGAAAGTATTAAACAGCTATATATTGCCGGCAGTTGCCTTTGGTCAGAAATTGTAAAGGCTAACGAAAAGAGTTAATTTTAAATTAAGGACAACTCACATATAGCTATGAAATGGAAAATAAGAGGTGCAACTAAAGCAGTCACAACAGCAAAATTTTTGGATACGCATTTTCTCGTTTGCAATGTGTGTAATAGAATACTATACATCAGCGGCGACCTGTAATTAGTTTACTGCTGCGGAATAATCTATAATTGGATTGTTTTCTGTTTCGGTTTCAGCAGTCGATTCGTTGCTGGGACTTAAAATACGAGTACATGTGACGTGATACATACAACAAATCCGATATCATCGCTGCTTGTTCATTTCTCATTATTCTAGCTCTCGTGCAGAGCATGCACAGTAATAGTTGGTGCTAATTAAAACGAAGGAAGCCGCGACCATAATGCAGTTTTGCATGCCCCTGGTGACTTCAACTCGTCTTTTATTTCACACCTACCGCTGTCCTTTAAAACCGAAACGGAAGCAACATGAGAGAGAAAAAAGCTATTGTAAATTATTTACCGGTTATTCACGCAATCCACTTTTCTTTATGCATCTAATGTGTTTTCTAACGTGCTGCGCATCATTCATAAGAAAGATCACACAACTTAAATTTGATGACTGTATTGATTTCAGCGAGAGGAAAAGAGCAGAATTATTCAGGTACTCGACAATAGATCATATTAAGGCTATCAGTCAGGCGATAGAGAAATGCGCAGAGATTAATGTCCCATTGTTCGTCTGATGACCATGATGACTGCACAATGCCATACCGTACCATACCATACCATTCCGTATCGTACCGTACCGTACTGTACTGTACCATACCATACCTTACTGTACCATACCATAAAATACCATACTGTACCATACAGTGCCATACCATATTGCCGCGAATATTTGCAGTGTTTATTCGTTTTTCAAATCTGCCGCGACACCACCTTATCGCTTTGTTTGCGACGCAAGACGCGACTAGATTTATCTCGATTGATCGCAGCCAGGCAAAGCTGATTCTACGTTGTTCCGGAATGTTCTAGTAACTTTGCGCCCTTTATCTCGAATGTTCGCTATCAGCTTTAAATTGAGCACGGCCGACAGCGGCGGGCATTCTGTTCGACGACCGCCGAGCACGCTTGTCGCTTCGCCGCCGCCGAGTGATTCAGTCCATTTTGGGTGCAAGTCAGCCCAATAAACAGTTCTTTTAGAAGATCCTTTCGTCCGTCTTCATCGCTGCTTCGACTGCCGTCACCACTACGTGACATCTGGTGGAGGTGCTGGGTAGCCTTCCATGTTCCGGACGCCCCCTTCAAGTCGTTAAGCCAGCCCTGAGCGCTTCGCACCCGAGGACGAGCCAGCAGCTCAGCGAGCCAGCCGACGTCTCCAGGGAGAGGAGCCTGAGTTCGGGAAACTGCCGGACCGCACAAGACAGCGAAAAGACGCGGCTACGAGCACCGCAATCTCGCCGAAGATGTCGACACCGATCATACTGCAGCAGCCGCGGGTGCCGCCAACTTTCAATGGATCCCTAGGCGAAGACCCTGAAGAATGGTTGGATCAATTTGAACGCGTGGCGTCATTCAACACGTGGGATGATGCGGCAAAGATTGGACACGTTTTTTTCTCATTGGATGGCTCCGCACGCACGTGGTACGAAAACTACGAGTCGTCCCTTACGACGTGGGAGCTATTCAAGAGAGAATTATTGAAGGTATTTACCAGTGTCGTGAGGAAAGAAAGAGCCGAACGACTCCTCGAGTCCAGGATCCAGCTTCCGAATGAGCCCGTCCGCAGTTACGTCGAGGAGATGAAGCGCCTATTTCGCCGCGCCGATCCCGGGATGACCGAGGAAAAGAAAGTTCAGTTCTTAATGCGCGGCGTAAAAGAACAACTCTTTGGCAGCCTCGTCCGTCAGCCGCCAAAAACGGTCGAGGAATTCATGCAGGAAGCCTGCACGATTGAGAAGACCCTCGACGTCCGAGCTCGGCAGTACAACCGCCCTTCCTCTGCCTATGCAATCCGTTCGGACACGCCGGCGACCACCAGCGACAGCTTGCGGGACGTTATCCGCGAAATCGTCCGAGAGGAGCTACGCCGATTACTGCCATCCTCCCCACAGCCACAAGCATCGACTCTGATGGACGTGGTACGGGAAGAAGTGCAACAGGCACTTGGCACCCCGACGGCCACAGAACCCCAGGCCATGACCTACGCCGCTGCAGTAAGGACTGCTCTGCCCCAACGACAACCCCCACGTCCTCCCCGAGATGAGCCACTTGGTCCACAACGCCGCCTCCCAGCCCCCGCCCGGCCAGCCTATGACCGACCTTCAAGCCCCAGGAAATGCGACGCCTGGAGGACTTCCGACAACCGGCCGTTGTGCTTCCATTGCGGTGAGGCCGGCCATATTCTTCGTCACTGCCCGTACCGACGTATCGGTCTTCGAGGATTTGCCGTTAACGCCCCACGACCACGCTTCGGACAACGTCCGCACGAAATCGACGAGTACCTGCGTCGAGAAGAGTACACGCCGAACCGCTTTTCGCGCTCACCATCGCCGTCAACCTCGCGCTTTGCGTCGCCACGCCGCAGCTACGCAGCCGCGGTACGAGGAAGGTCGCCCAGCCCCCGTAGGGGAAACTAAAGGCAGCAACCTCTGGAGGTGAGGTTGCTCACGAGCTAAACGCCGAAGATCCTCCACCGACCACGCCCCATGAAGACGCTGCACCCGCGACGCCGCATGAAGAACCGACACTCGCTGCACCGACGCCGCACACAATGAGAACCTCGATCACGACGCAAGCTACCTTGAAATCGACGCCGCCACCCAGAGGAGCTTCGACCACACGCCCAACCCGTGACTCGCATACGCGACGAAGCCGTGACCCGACGCCGAGAGCGACATGCAATGCAAGAGCCAGGACCTCCGACCTAGAAGTGACTATCGACGGCCGGAAAGTTGCCGCTCTAGTCGACACAGGAGCCGATTACTCGGTGATGAATGGAACATTCGCTGCGCAGCTCAGAAAAGTCACAACGGCTTGGGACGGCCCACAAATTCGCACCGCTGGGGGCCACCTCATTACGCCATCAGGACAATGCACAGCGCGAGTGACTGTCAAAGGACATACCTATCCTGCGACCTTTGTTGTGCTACCGCAATGCTCCCGCGAAGTGATCTTGGGTATGGATTTCCTTAATGAGCATCAGGCGATCATCGACCTGCGATCCAAGCTGATCACGCTTTCGACGGACGAAGCCATCGCTTCGATGAAAACTCGGGAAAATCACGTTGCCCTAAGTGTCCTGGAGGAAGAAGTGAGCGTCCCACCCCGTTCAAGCGTTATCGTGACCGTAGGCGCCACGAAAGCCATAAACACTGAAGCCATCATCGAGGGGAACATGCAGTTGCTACTAGACCGAGGAATCAGCATCGCAAGAGGCATCGCACATTTCCGCAATGGCCAGGCCGAAGTACTGCTGACTAACTTCAGCGAAGAATACCGGCATATTAACAGAGGAACGACGATTGCTTTCTACGACGAAATATCTGACGTACGAGATTCCTTCGCCCTCTCCGACCCCTCCGCAGAAGATCCGCCTGACCAAGAGAACTCGCCCACTTTCGACATCAACCCAGCCCTGCACCGGAACAGACAAGACCAGATCTGCAATCTGCTTCAAAACTACAGTGAGTGCTTTTCGACATCGCCGAAGGTGCGACAGACGCCAATTGCCAAGCATCGCATTATAACGGATCAACACGTCCGACCTCTCCGTCAAAGCCCCTACCGTGTGTCTCCGCGAGAACGACAAGCCATCCGGGACCAAGTCGAAGAAATGCTTCGCGACGACGTCATCCAGCCTTCAAACAGCCCATGGGCGGCACCGGTTGTTCTAGTGAGAAAGAAAGACGGCGCACTTCGATTCTGCGTGGATTACCGCCGCTTGAACAACATAACAAAGAAGGACGTCTACCCCCTCCCCCGCATCGACGACACACTGGACCGCCTCTGCAACGCCAAATATTTCTCATCGATGGACCTCAAGAGCGGCTACTGGCAAATTGAGGTCGACGAAAGAGATCGCGAGAAGACAGCATTCATAACTCCGGATGGGCTGTTTGAGTTCAAGGTGATGCCATTTGGTCTCTGTTCCGCACCAGCGACGTTTCAGCGAGTAATGGATACAGTGCTGGCAGGCCTGAAGTGGAAAATATGTCTGGTATATTTAGATGACGTCGTTGTCTTCGCCTCGAACTTTGAAGAGCACCTCAAAAGACTTCGAACAGTACTAGACGCAATCAAGTCGTCTGGCCTAACCTTGAAAGCAGAGAAATGCCACTTTGCCTACGAAGAGCTGCTGTTTCTAGGCCACATCGTTAGCAAGGAAGGAGTACGCCCAGACCCGCAGAAAACAGCCGCTATTGAACAGTTTCAACCGCCGGCCGATAAGAAAGCAGTGCGCAGATTTCTCGGACTATGCGCATATTACCGACGATTTGTGAAAAACTTTTCGCGCATCGCCGAGCCCCTGACCCAACTGACGAAGGCAGACGTGCCGTTTAAATGGGAAGCGCCGCAAGCAGAAGCCTTCAAAGAACTTCAGCGTCGTTTACAGTCCCCACCGATCCTTGCGCATTTTGATGAAAACGCCGATACTGAAGTTCATACCGACGCAAGCAGCGTGGGACTAGGCGCTGTTCTCGTTCAAAAAAGTGACGGGCTGGAGAAGGTCATCGCATACGCTAGCCGTTCCCTTTCTAAGGCCGAGGCTAACTATTCGACTACTGAGAAGGAGTGCCTTGCCATCATCTGGGCTACGTCGAAATTCCGCCCCTACCTCTACGGACGGCCGTTCAAGGTGGTCAGCGACCACCACGCGCTCTGCTGGCTTGCCAATTTGAAGGATCCCTCTGGCCGACTCGCTCGATGGAGTCTGCGTCTCCAGGAGTTTGACGTCACCGTCGTTTACAAGTCCGGACGCAAGCACACTGACGCCGATTGCCTCTCACGAGCCCCTGTAGATGCACCGCCGCTGGACGACGATGAGGACGCCTTCCTGGGACCCATCAGCGCAAGCTCTTTTGCTCAGCAGCAACGCTCGGACCCCCACCTAAAAGGCCTCATCGAGTACCTGGAAGGCAAGGTTTCTTCACCCCCCGCTTCATTCAAGCGAGGACTGTCTTCTTTCTGTGTGCAGAATGAGGTCCTTGTGAAGAAGAACTTTACAGCGAACAAAACAGCCTACCTCCTTGTTGTACCTACTTGTCTCCGCGAAGAAGTTCTACAGGCTTCACACGACGAGCCGACAGCTGGACATCTCGGGTTTACTCGCACCCTCCGCCGCATTCAAGACAAGTATTACTGGCCCCGACTGTCTGCCGATGTCGCACACTATGTGAAAACATGCCGAGATTGTCAGCGACGAAAGACTCCTCCCACACGACCAGCAGGATTTCTGAACCCCATTGAACCTCCCTCAAGACCCTTTCAGCAGATTGGCATGGACTTGCTTGGCCCTTTTCCAACGTCAACATCTGGAAATAAGTGGATCATCATAGTGACCGACTACCTGACCCGCTACGCCGAGGCGAAAGCCCTACCGAACGGAACAGCAGCAGAAGTGGCCAAATTTTTCGTGGAGTGCATTCTTCTTCGACACGGCGCCCCCGATGTGCTCATCACGGACAGAGGAACAGCATTTACGGCGGAACTCACGCAAGCCATCCTGCGCTACAGCCAAACCAGCCACCGGAGGACAACTGCATACCATCCGCAGACCAACGGACTGACCGAGCGCCTGAACAAAACCATCGCCGATATGCTCGCTATGTATGTCGATGCCGAACATAAAACCTGGGATGTCATCCTGCCTTACGTCGTCTTCGCCTACAACACCGCAGTGCAGGAGACCACCCAGATGACGCCTTTTAGGCTCGTCCATGGCAGGGATGCCACGACCACGCTAGACGCCATGCTGCCCAACGTTACAGAAGAAGAGAACGTCGACGTAGCCGCCTACCTTCAACGCGCAGAAGAAGCTCGAAGGCTTGCCCGATTACGGATCAAAGATCAGCAGCGGTCCGACGCCAGACGCTACAACCTACGAAGACGCAACGCGGAATACAAGCCAGGAGACCAAGTCTGGGTGTGGACGCCCATTCGCCGCCGTGGATTGAGTGAAAAGCTTTTGCGCCGCTATTTCGGCCCGTACAAGGTTCTTCGTCGGCTGGGTGAACTGGATTATGAAGTCATCCCTGACGCAATGACTGCATCCCAGCGACGCCGCGTACGACCAGAAGTTGTCCATGTAGTCCGTTTGAAGCCGTATTATGCGCGCTAAAGGCCGCTGCATTTCCATGCTCTATTTTCGCAAGATCCGTTTTTTTTCCCTTACTAGTCGCATTATTTGTTTTGATGCATCGGGTCGATGCTTCTTTGAGAGGGGAGTAATGCCGCGAATATTTGCAGTGTTTATTCGTTTTTCAAATCTGCCGCGACACCACCTTATCGCTTTGTTTGCGACGCAAGACGCGACTAGATTTATCTCGATTGATCGCAGCCAGGCAAAGCTGATTCTACGTTGTTCCGGAATGTTCTAGTAACTTTGCGCCCTTTATCTCGAATGTTCGCTATCAGCTTTAAATTGAGCACGGCCGACAGCGGCGGGCATTCTGTTCGACGACCGCCGAGCACGCTTGTCGCTTCGCCGCCGCCGAGTGATTCAGTCCATTTTGGGTGCAAGTCAGCCCAATAAACAGTTCTTTTAGAAGATCCTTTCGTCCGTCTTCATCGCTGCTTCGACTGCCGTCACCACTACGTGACAATATCATACCGCTTCGTGCCGTGCCATACCACACCATACCATACCATACCATACAGTATATTGTAAGCGTAAAGGAAAGCCGCAATGGTGCTAGGTTCATTGATGAGAGGGGCCCTGCTGCTTTTCACAGATACGCACTAGCGTCTAAATGCGGTGATCTCACTGATGTAGCAGTCATGTAACTGTCCACCACTCTTTAATCATGAGATTGTGGTCGGAGAACTGAACAAAACCACGTAATCCGTGCACTTGCCGACAAATCGGTCTCATACAGCAGACAAGGACACACTTCTCCGCAAAGTGGCAAACCCAATGCGCCTGCGAAGAATAACAAAAGCCAAAACTTATTTCCCATTGCATGTCTGTAGCCGCGAATGGATTGGCGAAGGAAAACGACCTCATTCCCCCGTGTGTACCCAAACGAAGCTCGAGCCGGAGCGGTCATCACCACATCGGTGAAGCTTAATCGAGGCAGGTGTTTCAGCGCAGCTCGGACAAATCCCCGTCGGTGGAGAAGAGGAGAGGGAGCACACGGGAGAGATGGAAAGGAAGCAGAGCCGTAGCCGGAACGCCAGCCGGCGCGTCCAGAGCCCCTCCTCGGCCGGCTGCTCTGCGGTAACTAATGACCCCGACCGCAACAGTGTCACAGCGGGCGTCTCTACTCTCCCAATCCGCGCTCTCCCAAGAGACAGGACCGCACAGACTGGCAGGCTGAGAAGGACAAGGCAGGCCAGGCTACACCGACCGACGGACGGCTGGGATCCGAGTAAACAAATGTCCCGGGCCAGAGAGAAACAAAGAGGATCGCGGCTCGCTCGCTGATCCCTATAACTCCCCAGCCGTCCTTCTTGGCTCCGCTCAGCCGAGCGCTGTCTGTGCGTGACTGCGTACATGTGCGTGTGTCCGCCATCTCCGGCAGACGCTCAACACAGACACGGGCCCACCCGAAACGACTCATCTCCTGCTCCGGCGACCTCCCTACTAAAGACAGGCTCCCGCCGCAGCCTCTACAGACAGCGGCGGGTTATGGCGGTGCGACCCCCGGACAAGACCTCGTTTGCCGCGCAGATTCACCGCGTGTTTGTGCGACGCACACACGCACACGTTCTCGGCTCCTCCAAATCCGCACCGCTTAGGAACGGGATCAGCGCCGGGTCCGCAGCGAGGATTTAAAAAACATTTGTCTCACTCAGGTGAAGGGGGAGTGAGGGAGCGAGGTTTACATGTGCGCGAGCGTGTGCGTTCCCGAGAGGCGACCCAGGACGCGGCGGGGAAGAAAGAGGGGATCATACCAATTACACACACCACGACCGCCCCTACACCGCCGCTCCGGCGGCTGCAGGCTTCCGCAAACGCCACTGGCAACAACCTGCTCATTTCTAACACTCCCTCCGCCACTCTCCCTCTGCTTCTCCCTTTAAAAACTCGCCGCTTCTCTTTTTCCTCCCTATATTCCCCCGCCTCTGTATCTACCTTTTTCGAGCGCTTCCCCGTATGCATCGGCAACGCCACAGCGCCGTATCGCCGGTTGTTCCGGCAGGGTATCGTCCTCGACTGCCACGCGCTTATAAGCGATAAACACAGCCACAAAAAAACTCGCAGTGGGCGCTTTATCTCTGTCGACCGCTTGTACAGTTTCTCCCCTGCTACGGTGGCTCGCCCTGGCCCCATCGGAGAACACACCGCATAAGCGCCCCGTTGTTTCAACCGACCTTCCCTTCCGTCCCTTCGCCGCAGCCAAATTTGAGGTTCCGACGATCACACAACCGGCCCTCGGTGCGCGGAGGCCTAACTACCCGCGCCAGCCGGAACACTGCGGCACTTTTGAGCGATACGGACAAGACCGCTGGGCGCGCGCCGCGTTTATGCGAACGGGGCGCCCCCTTTATTGTCCATCCCTCCTCGCCTCTGCATCGTCCATCCATTCACCCGCGTGGGCTAATCGACCGTCTGGGTTGTTTCTTCTTTTCCGTTTTTCGACGTGTCACGAGCGTGTGTTTAATGTTTGCAGAACGGTGTTTCTCCCTGCGCCTGTACTTTGCGTCGGTACACATAGTAAGGGGTCCTGTAAAGGAGGGGAGCAGATGGAGTTAGGGGGACTCATGTTTGCACTGTGCAGGCGCTGGGTTCTTGCGGGGACTCCATATGCGAGATGTTTGTCGATGGCGTGGCGTGTGGGTGACGTGTTTATTAAGTTGGAATTAGGTTAGAGATTAATTACGTGCAATAGCGTGGAACTACGAAAGGAATTGAGCTCGTTACTTAAAGAAAGGAGTAAGAAAAGGGAATGAAGGCATTTCGAACAAATTTACAATCGAGAGGTTAGCGCAGGTTCATTTCGAACATTATGTCAGCGTGTTTGGCTAGCTCGCGTGCCCTCCTTCTCTCTCTCAACCTTGAAGAAATACACCGTTGTTAATACATAGGCACTGAATTGCGAAACCTTTTCGCAGGGCGACAAACCAATGCTGGCCCCAGTAGGTGAGAGTGGCCGCATGGATATTACTACTATTACTGTTACTGCCAGCATCGTTACTTCTGCTACTATTCCCACACCTATAACTGACACCAGTGCCGCTGCTACTTTCGCCACCATGTGCCAGGCGTGGGCAACATCGAGGATATGTGTGTCATCGATACTATACTGTGTGTCGGTATCAGGTGTCGCTTGCCAAAAACGAAAGTGTTGGAGTCTCGGTCTCTAAAACAGTTTTAGTGTATCCAGCATTTTAAAGACACTCGATACCCAAAAAAACAAAAATGTGTCGAAAATTTTGAGGCCGCCGTGAGTCAGACTTTGGGCCCGGTGGGGCTCGCTCAGGAGGCAGCATCCTGAGAAAAGGAATAGAGAACAATTAAAGAGAGGATTTCAGTGCCGTTAGCCCGGCCAGTCTTCTTCATACGCTCTTTATTCGGCATATACGACGTACACCTAGCGCTTCTGCACACTCGACGACAGATGGAACGAGAATACAGGCTTCCCGGCCGAAACAGCATCTCTGCATCCCTATTTCAGGTTCTGTGGTTGCCAACGGAAACAAACGACTTTTGCCGTCATGCACAGGAGCTTACAGAACATTTTTTTGTTTAGTTTGTCAGGATAATAAAGGTGATTCGACGCCGGCAGCGTCAAGTGCATCAGCTCGAGCATTTCTTTGTTTCGAAGAAGCAGGTGCTACAACAAGCGACAGTTCTCAAGAGGCGCGAGTGAAGCTTCGGCTTCTTGACTATACCGCCACGATACTTGAGTCGACGTGGCTATATGCTTCACTCTTACCCGCTGATAAAAGGCGCCTTCATAAAGAACAACATGGCAACGTTGCCGTTACAGGCTTTTTTTCATTTGCTTCGCTTCAAGCACGGCCGCATCGCGGGGCTCATTCAGACAGGCAGATTGAGCAGAGCAGATGGTTTGTTTGGTTTATGGGGGTTCAACATCCCAAAGCGACTCAGACTATGACAGACGCTGTAGTGAAGGGCTCCGGGAATTTCGACCACCTGGGGTTCTTTAACGTGCACTGACATCGCACAGTACACGGGCCTCTAGAATTTCGCCTCCATCGAAATTCGACCGCCGCGGCCGGGATCGAACCCGCGTCTATCGGGCCAGCAGCCGAGCGCCATAACCACTCAGCCACCGCGGCGGCTCGGATTGAGCAGATGCTGGTCCTTGATACCGTTATGTAAAAGTAACGTCCAAATAACAGGGATGAAGAAAGTACGTTCTCCCTGATAAAAACTTGCAACTTTTTTATTCCCTGTTCTTTCAACTCATAATGTTAAAACTTCAAACGTGTGTTAAAACCAGTGGTGGAGAAATAACCGATCGATTTTCCCAAGGAGCTTGCACCTTCTACCTATGGGTAACGGCAGGGGCAAGGCGTCAAATGCTGCTGTAACAAACAAAAAAGAATGAAGGTCGATTTGCGTACAAAGGCAAAATGCTAATTAGGTGCGCCAGCAATACGTGAGCATTGTTTTGCACTGCTTATCGTGGTTAAGGTTTGTTATGGATGATATTGCTACCAAGTGATTCAAGTTATATAGAGTGTTTATGGTTTATGACTTATGGAGGTTTAACGTCCCAAAGCGGCTCAGGCTATGAGGGACGCCTTAGGGGAGGGCTCCGGAAATATCGACCATTTGGGGTTCTTTAACGTGCACTGACATCACACAGCACACGGGCCTCTAGAATTTCGCCCCCATCGAAATTCGACCGCCGCGACCGGGATCGAACCCGCATCCTTCGCGTCAGCCGCAGAGCGCCACAACCACTGAGCCATCGCGTCGGCCTTGTAGTACATCAAGTGTGTCCTGTGTTGCGTCTGCTTGCATTGCTTTGATGAAGCACAGTAGATACATGACAAAATGTTTATTGCAGGCGTTCTATGCATGCAAGTCAGTCACGGTTCCACTTGAATATTAGAAGGATTGTCTTGTGATCCTTCAAGTAGTTAGACGCCCGTCAAATATTGGAAACCCAGATTCGGTATGAAGCACTACAACTCTGCAGCTTTTTCACTTCGTACTTTTCTATTTTCTAGCGTGTTACCGGATCCAATTACACATCGCGACCTGTATATAGATACATACATATACAAATGAAAGAAAACAGGCGTGGTGAAGAAACACTACTGTTACTTTTCTTGACGCTTTGGCTGGAGACTGGCCTTCATCTGATAAAACTGAGCTGCAGGCACTCTCTTAAATTTACATGATGACATTATGACAACCTGCACCCATGGCGGTGAATATGTAAGAAAAAAAAAGACGAAGAAAACACCAAGCTAAAAATAGGGTCAAAATCATGCAATCACAAAGATAGATAAGAGAAGGGTGGAAAGGCAGGGATGTCAGCCAGAAAGGCTTCCGGTTGGCAACCCTGCACTAGGGAAGGGAATGAGGGGATTAAAAAAGGAAGAGAGAAGGAACGGGAAACACAGTCGCAATCTGTCAATCAAGGCAGTCTCTCATAAAAAACATCAACAGGGCTTTGTAGGCATTGCTGGCAGTCGACTGTTGTGGCCACAGACCGAGGATCTTGTCCTCTGTGCAATCACAAAGGCGCTAAAGTTATGTATCAGGGGTCATCTAAAATATCAAGACAACATAGACACGTGATGAACGTACAAGGTGCAGTATACTGCAGAGCGCACACGCGCTTAAAGGGTACGTTGAAAAAAACAATAAAAACGCCACGAGGTGACGCTACATTCTGGATGGTAAAGCGTAGCTTGCGATATGTACAGATACAAAAAAAAGAATACAACCACGCGAAATGGAACTGACCCACAGTGACATGCAATCACAATACAGCCGACGTCTCCTATAGTTACGTATAACGCGTTTTAGAATAAACGGAATAAAACATACCAGTCACGTCCCTGCTGTTCTCGAGATGTTGGTGAGAAAAATGGGGCGATTAGGATATGCAAGTTAGCTAACCTACACTTTGCTTTATACTTGACGAGACGGCTTTAAGCTTGTGAATAAAAAAAATGATTATCTGACTTCTCAGTATAGTAGTGTGCTCGAAACACATATTCCGAGATTGGTGTTTTTAATTGATCAAATGAGTTTCACGAAGCATTTACATGTGTAGACAGGTCGGGCAGGTTGGGTAGACTTTCACTGCGAGCTTTAATTATGTCTGGTAAAGAGCATTCTAAAAGACGTCGCCGTTTGACCTGTCTATCACTGTTTGACCGCGGATTGTTTATTTTTCATCTCTCTTGCTACGCTCGGGCGCAACCAGATGAATGTGTTCCATCGTAGAAAATTGTGTACTGAAATGACGTCATCTGCCATCTGAATCTATGATTAATCCGGTTTCGGCATTTGCTGAGTTAGATATACTCCCCTGTCTTTATTAGGTCCGCCTGTCTTCATGCTCAACCTCGCGTGTTTGTTTATTCCTTCTATTTTTGTTGACAAAATGATGTCCTGAATAGACTCGCCTCATTCGTCTCCAGATTTCTGGTACGATCCACCAGAGAAGACATGTGCAACTAGCCGGCTGGGAAACGACCACAGATGAGAAGGCTGTCACGTGCCAAGGGTTTCGAGACGAGGAAGGCAACCGCTAAGTCCGCTCTGCCAAGGCCACTCAAGGGCCAGCTAGGGTGGAAAAGTACGAAGAGGAAGGCGGCCAGCTTCGCTCGGGTTTTGTGCTTCCGAAATCGCCCCCGAGGCTACTTGCCAGGTGCTCCGGCAGCGGCATCCCGTCGACCACCCAAGCAGCTCCAACCTTAGACAGGCAGTGCCAAGGGACGTGGGCGACAACACACTGCAGCCGGCAGACGCCGAGGCAAGCACATCTGTGCAGCCTGCTACTGGTCACCTCTGGTAGTAGTGGACTATTAAAATAATGATAAACAGTAAGGAAAATACTTTTGCTAGCCCCGGCATCTGCCGTCGATACTGAAGCCCCAGAGCTGGGGCAGCGGAAATAGAGGATAGCAGGCAGAATGGAGAAATGAAACGAAAGAGGTGAGGGGACAGGTAGAGAGGATAGGGGGGAGAGGAAATAAACACAAGAACTATTTACACAATAATAAATATGTACGGGTTGCGCGAGTTCTTAGTGTGACATCCGACAAAACTCGTCTTAGTGTTGAAGTGGGATACTGGCAAAAGCGTTGATTTCAAGTTTAAGTTTTGATATTGTAGATAAATATTTCAACATAATTCTACTCGAAGAAGCTAACGCAGCTATTATAATAACCGCGTGCATTGATTAAAATCTAAAACTAATTATCTATATATTGCTGCTATATTAATTTTTCGTTTCGTGCGGCATCTTTTCTCTCTTTTTTCGTCTCATTTGACCACAATGTTTCTACCATTTATGTATTCATGGCCATTCAAAAGGACACCTAATCAGCTGAAGCTTTAGTTCTTCATCGACTTGCATTATCAGCTTTGCGTTAGCGTGCGAAAATTACACATCATAGTGGATACGCGAATTTATGTCCCCGCGCAACTCTCAATTGCGCCCTCTTCGATGCGAAAATGCAGGAGTTCTTGAAGAGATGTTTCTGTTTGCATGGTCACATTGCAATGCATTTTTTTCGCGCTGAAAGAATCACGCATAGTTTGTAAATTTTAATAAACGTCTGTAGATTTTTCTACATGGCAATCTGCAAAGTTCATAATTTATCACTGCTACCTACAATCCTATCTTCGCCTAGAGGGCGTTAAGTATATCAGCACAAGAATCATTTTAGGTGTGACCGAAAGTGCGTGTTTTCCAAACCTAGCGCTGCTAGGATATGCGTAGTGGATAAAATGATGTAAACTTGGGCTGGCAGTGGAAAATAAAACCACGGTTAACAAGAACATGAAAAATTCGTTTTTTTAACTACTTACTAAAACAGCACGAATTGAGCCATCACAGTGCCCAAAGCATGCGAAGCTTGTCATAACTTTTCTTGTTCTGATACTATATCTATTTAGTTGGTGAATAATACAGGTAACAATACATACGAAAATGCAAGTAAATGACAAAAACCAGCACCCCACTTATAAAATAAGACATGCAAGAGCACTACGCAGTGCACTTAAAGAATGCATGAAGAACGTAACAAACAACACGATTACGAACGTTTATTTCACGCAAGAGAAAAAAAAGCAATTCAAAACCAATGCGGTAAACTCGGAAGTTGCACTAGTATAACGGTCCGGTATTCTTAATTTATCAGTGAAACGACATGACACAGCATAAAATCGATTCGAATACGTCATTTAATTAATTTTTGGAATATAAAGAATTGCTGAAAACTGCTGCCTTGTATTGAATTGAAAACTGACGAACTATTGACTTGAAAACATATTTTTCACGTCGTGTTCCCAATATGTTCTGAAAGAATTTGATCCAGAGCTTCACTCTGTAGTGTTCTAGCGATTTCCATTTTAATCCATTGTTTTGCAAGTTTTGTACTAAAATTTCTAAACGTTAGTGATTTTGCTAAAACGATGTGCTGCTAGTGAATAAACGTTTGCAGGTTTTTCATCAGTTTTGGTCAATGGGTCTCACACAGTGCGCGTTTCTGCGCAGAAACTTTAATGATTTGCAGGCCTCACTAACAGTATATATAACCAAGGTATCATGACACTGTAACCATGAAAGCGACACCTGAATATTTGTACTTATTAAATGCTCTGAGGTAAGTCTGACTTATAATGTAATTCAATAGTTGCGTCGTTTGCTTCTTTGAAAGCGTCGAGTACTAGCAGCAAGAAATGAAACGCGAACAAGACAACTGGGCTACGAACTGAAAAATAACAAGTTCTTAGGCAGGGGAAGCTCTGTACTAGCGGAGGTTAATGTCACTTCGAAAGCGCCAAGTCTCTTCTACTGAAGTGTTAATCGACCTCGCCTGTATTTTCTCTGTAATATCTAACATGTTGGTGCTTTTTTGTTGCGACCTCAGTTTTCTTGTTCTCGTTTCATTTGTTGCTGATAGTACACTATTTTTTTTTTCCAAGCTAAGAGACATTCTACACTTTTTAGTGCCGCTCGTAAATGGTCAGGGTGTGTTGATGGGTCAGCTGCTTAGTCATTATGGAAAGGCTAATTTTCGTGTGCCGGTGCTGCACATTTGATAATCGTAAATAGTGTCTGGATATTATGAAGTACCTAGCGGTCAGTATCAGAAGGCATACCATTTTACAGGATGCTGTCGTCTGAAAATATTTGCATGCGAGATATAAGGTCCTCACTGATATAATTTATTCAACGAAAAAAGAAAAGGGAACAAGTCCGGTTCCGGTGTTACCCCTGACGTCACATCGGTGACGGCTTATTCAGCTGAATTACGAGTTGGCATCTTGAGAACAAATACTCCGCAATAGAGGCAGTTATGGCAACATAAGTATTATAATACAATTTTTTTAACCAGTAAGTCATACAGGACTACATCATACTCCTTTGAAATATGTAAAAGAAATCAGTTGAAAGGACTGCGTTTATCCAAGGCTGCAGCTAAGTCGGGGGCGAATTTAATTAACTGAGTGACGCAGGAGAATCCCTTTCAATGTTGGTGCTTGTATGAATTTAACGAATCATGTGTATCGAGACGTTTTATAATACACGTAAACAAAACAAGTTCTAGAAGTTTGCATGAGGAAACACAGATAACAGAAAGAGAACGATAGTTAAACACTTCCTTGCTACAGTCGGATTTATACCCTAGGACGCTGGAAGAACTCTTCAGACATCAGGAACGAAATTGTTTAAAAGCCACCTGTCGAACATTCTTTTTAAGTACGGAGCTATTGAATGCGACCATGCCAGAAGCCGCGCTTTTGGCAGACCGTCAGGACTGGAGGGCTTAGAAACGCTCAATCTATCTTGTGGCATCGCCGTGCTATTCGAGTCGAACAAAGTAATTTGTGTAGATGACGCTACAGCACGCAAGAGACCTCACTGGAGCAGCGCTGGTTATTGCGTGCTTAATATATATATATACTTTGTTTTTTTTTTCAGAAGTGCTTTGAAATTTTTGGATATTTGCATATAAAAAGATTTTAAGTACGCTTCCTTTTGCCTGTTTTACTGTAGCTTTTACGTCATTTGTTAAAGCTCTGAGCTTTCGGAGAATGTGAGTAGACTTATGGCGCGTAAATTCTCCCTGCGTTCATTTCTTCCACGGTATAAAATTTCTAGGTGCTCGTTTAGCTACGATTTGATTTTGATCCTTTTTTGTGTTAGCAGCCAGGATGGAACGAAGCGATCACGTAGTTCTAAAGGTTTTATTTCAAAGCGCGATCACAGCTCCGCTGAACTGTTTGCTTCTGCCATTGTCTAAATATCAACGGTGCAGTTATTTAGTACTGAGCTGTTCTTGGTTGTGTTCGTATTTTCCAAAACAGCCCATGCGACGGGTGCGGGATTGTACCATCTCGTAGACCAGGCTAAGTTTACAAAGCACAGCCTCATGATCACTGGCCCGAAGTAATACCAGTGTTGACACAATAAGCTCAAGCTCACTTCGGAATAATAGATCTAAAATATGGCCCGATCGAGTTGGCTGGGGAAGAATTTCATTCAGACAAAACAAGTTCATGAAATCCAGCTTCATCATCATCATCATCATCACCGTCATCGTGAGCCTTCTTACACCCACTGCAGGGCAAAGGCCTCTCCCATGTGTCTCCAATTAACCCTGTCATTTGCCAGCTGCGCCCACCGTATGCCCGCAAACTTCTTAATCTCATCCGCCCACCTAACCTTCTGCCGGCCACTGCTACGCTTACTTTCCCTTGGAATCCACTCTGTTACCCTTAAGGACCAGCGGTTATCTTGCCCTCGCATTACATGCCCTGCCCAAGCCCTTTTCTTCCTCTTGATTTCGACTAGGATGTTTGTTCCCTCCCCCACTCTGCCCGCTTCCGGTCTCTTAACGTCGCACCTATAATATTTCTTTCCATGGCTCGCTGCGTTTTCCTTAACTTGAGTTGAACCCTTTTCGTTAGCCTCCGCGTTTCTTCCTCGTGGGTTAGTACCGGTACCATACAGCTGTTTGATCTGTTGGATCATGAAATGCGCCAGAGCTCAATTCTGTTCATTTGTTGACATGGAAAGTCGCTTATGCGAGCTGATATATGGCAGATTTTAGCCAACGGCCCATAACTCGGTAATCCGTTGTAATTGTTTCAGTTATATCAGTCGTTTTTCTGAAGATACTAAACTTCCTGGTGGCTACTAAAAGGAATAAACGGCCAAGGTTTTACCATTTTTAAGCCTCAAGTGACACCAATTTTTCGTGTTTTGCAATGAGCGGTTATCAAGTTTTCAGAATGCTTTCGTACACAAGAATGAATAACCGCGCTGGAGCGAAGCACAATAAACGGTTGTAATGGCGCGGAAGTTGAAAGCATGCCGGTCATCCTCGCTTTTATTGAAGCGACTCCGACTCGGTCACCGTGAATGGTTGCATGGTCTCCTGCTGGTCCTCGCTCAAGAAATCCGAGCACCTACCTTATCCCATAACGGGGTGCCAGATGGCTTCATCGCTGCCCGCACCGCCTCCCCAGTGTTTTCCTCGAGGTCATACCTGTGCTCTGTCCTCGCATGTGACAGGTCTTGTTGGACCCCAGAGCGAAAAAAAATACCCCGCTTAAAACATAAAAAGAAGCGTTTCTCCGTTGCACACAGCAATGCAATTATCCTTCTCTATAACACAAGCACGGGCAATGCTCAAAGCAACAATCAGAAACGCCTTCGCTTCTGTGTTCCCACGCCTCTCTGTTTATTTTCTCTTTGTCAATAGTGGAAAGCAGGAACTAGAAGAAAGAAGTGTGTGAAGACACATACACACATAAAAATGGCATTTTTACGAGGCCGGAAAGAATTCTCCGCAGCACACCAAACAGTCAAGGATGGGCGCCCTGATGGATCACCCGAGAGGCCCGACTTGAAAAGGCGTTCCGGTGACGGATGTCTTCATTCTGCGGCCTCGTGGTCGTCGTGTTCGGCGTCCCCGCCGCGAAGACAGGTTCCCTCAGCGGCGATGGCGACGGTGGACGCCAGAAGCGCTGAAACGCCAACTTTCAACGCCAGAAAGGCGCACGGAAAAACGAAGAAGGGAAGGTTCTTCTCTCACCTCGGCAACCGCACCGCGTCGTGACGTCCTCCTTCTTTGGCCAGAGTTGGTTCGGGTGGACTTTATTGTGCACTGAATGAACGCGACCGCCTTTCTATTCTTTTTGACTCGGGGCTGGCTCGACCTTTCTCCACTGCGCTTGCGTGGGACAAAAGGGCCCAGCATTCGCAGATGCTTATTCTTGAGAACGACCTGAGAGAATTGGCCCAGAGCGGTTCTCTTGCTTAGCTTCGTCGGGAACCGTCGTCTTTTAGTACAGGCCTTTCGTCCGCATTTTCTCAAATGCGATTCCTGTGAAAGCGCCTCTTCTCTTTTACCTACAAGATGGATCAGTTGGTCGTTGAATGACGTGGAAGATTTGACTGGGGCTGCGTTAGATCCTTTTATACTGCACATGCTCGTACGTCTCCTTCGTTGCACCGCACACACTGAAGCAAAGCTAGTCATGAAACGACGTTGCCAGGAGACCGAATGTATTTCTAACAGGTGCACCTTGTCTATATTTATTGCATTCAACGGCTCCCTAGATATGCTCCCAAAATGCTCATGCGCATTTCGTTTTTAAGGAAATATAGTGTTTCCTGTCTACATTCATCTCTACATGGGAGCGTGTCCTCCTGGTTGCAACTCTCCGTCGCTTAGATCCTAGTCCCCTCACAGAAGCCGAGATTTTGTGTCCTTGGACTAAGCCTTCATCGCAGAGGACAGGTGTGAAGACGCTTTTAAAATTCTCGGAAGACTCGGGACTGAGCTCGAGGCTGTAAACTCTTTCAGTGTGTGCCAAGTGTACCCTGTTAGTTACGGACTACTGACATGCGAAAAAGTCACCTACCTTCCTCTCTCCCCTTTCCATTTCTCTCTTCTTCCCCCTTCCCACGTGTAAGGTAGCATGCTGGGAGTCGCCTAGTTAAGCTGCTTGCCTTTCCGTTCATCATTCTCTTTCTCTTGCAGGTGACATCACTATGAAGGCTAGGAAAGTTTCAGATATGTAGCTTCAAATGTTTCACACAGGACACCATCGATATAGGCAGTGTTTATAGTCCCGTGCACGCTATCTCGCTCACTCACTCACTCACTAACTCACTCTCACTCACTCTGACTCACTAACTCACTCACTCAGACTCACTCACTCACTCACTAACTCGCTCTCACACTCACTCACTCTGACTCACTAACTCACTCACTCAGACTCACTCGTTCACACTCAGTCACTCATTAACACTCACTCACCCACTACTCACACTGACTCACTCACGGAATGAATCTCGAACGGTGCGTGCTCACTGACGTTACAGTAATCCTACCCAACTCCTGGAATTTCGATGGCCACACACAACCGCAGTCCCAGATGGTGCCCTGCTTATTTACCTCGAATACCGCACGCACGTGAGGGTACGTGTTCGGGCAGGTAATAACGCACCCTCGACTCGAGACTCCGACGCGCGTTTAGCCATTTCTCAGGGCGACAGCTGAGCGACGCATTAGGCTCAAATCCCGTGCTCTCCGGCACGGGCGCCGCGCTCTGGGGTGGCCGTTACACGCCCATAAGGGGCGCCACCTTCTCACCCCGCAAAGAAATACACACCAAGCAAACGCACCACCAGGACTGCCAAGCGGCTGCTGGCCATCCATACAAGCTTTGAAGAACAAAACTGCGACTTTACGCCGGAAGCGAGCCATACCGGAAGAAAAGAAGGAAGTCATCATCAGTGCCCCCTGGCGAGGGTCGCTGGCAACACAAACAAAGATTAATCTCTTCGCCTTTGAGGTCGGCGGCGCTAACAACACCATCGCAGTGGTTGATGTGTATTTGTGCGCTCGGGGGTTAGGGAACGCCTCAGCGCGCGCCATTAGCGCGGCGCTCTGTGATAGGCTAATTGCGGGGCTCGTTTTAATCAACCGGCATGATGAATGGTTCTCGCGCGGCGGAACCGCATCTTGTTGGGCCCGAATTCTCGTCGCCACCTCTTGCTTGCTCTTTGTAACGTACGCTTTGCGTAGTGGTGATTGCGGGCTGTTCAGTGGCGGCCGTTTATTAAATATACCATTAAGGACAAAATGCCCGAGCTCGAGGGTGTCTCTGAAAAAGTAAACGCCACAGTGTCCCAAAGCGCATTAAGTACAAACAGACGCCGGCATTATGTATACACGACTCTGAATGGCGTGATGAAAGCTCCCCGCTGCGGCTGGATGATTAAGTGAGTGCAGAGGATTGAGAAAAGCGTGTGCCTTGAGGAGGCCTCACGGCAGAGAAGCACGAGTGTGTGACGGGGTAATTCCTTGCGTATGCAGCGAAATACATATGAGAAACAGCGACTGTTGTATGCCACTACCAGACTACAACTCACAGCCTTAATACCGCCGTTTTGTTTTTCGTGTCTGCAGCTTGGCATGAGCGCTAGGAGTGACTGCTCGTTGCGGGCAGTACTAAGCGGTGTGCTGTCAAGAATAAACTACCTGGCTGTTCGACCCCAGCCAAGGCAAGAAGGCAAAAACGACTGCTGCATCGACACTCTCCTACCCCTTCCCTCTTGCACACAGACGCGCACACACCCTATTAGCGAGCACAGTCTTCCTGAGAAACACCGTCGAAATTGGTCGGCTGTAGATGACGGGTTAATTTGGTTAAGGCGTCCACTTACGGCTGTTCATTTTCTTTTGGTAAAACATTATTTTACCCGACTCTCATACCCCTCACGGATTTATAAAAAATGGTTTGAACTTCTACCACAAAGTGTTGTTTAGAGGACGTAGTTGTTCACTACACACTAAAGACATTACGCGAAAATTAGCAGTTATCTTGATCTTATTTCAGGCGGGTGCTTCACACGGGTTAATTTACGATTTGAAACCTGCTTTTACGCTTTTTATTCGATACGTGGCTTGATTCGAGGATAAATGAAAAATGCATGTCTTCGAAGCGAGCGCTATACTTACGCTAACGTCGTCCTGCTGGGAGGCTCTTTGTGCAAAAATAGTTGCCCTGATGTCCAATTATATGTGCGGCATTCGCATGAACGCGGAACAGCTGTGCAGAAGGCGGGAATTTACACGAAGAATTAATTGCGAAATCTCCGGGGAACTTAAGGAATTTACGTGGGAATTATGCGAAAGCATTGCAAATGTATTTAAGACACATTCTCACTTTTAGTCGTTTTATATTCTAATTCTATTCTATTCTTTTGCAGTTAGTGCAGCTGTAAATACTAGTACCTACTATTTCTGGTCAACACATCGCTTTTTCCCGCCTATGAGGTCACACCGTTTCGACCAATCGGGAGTTCTGTAACGCAGCGACTTTTTTTTGGGAGACGCCGGGTTTTCGTATCAGCGAGCCATTTGTTTCATAACAAAAATGAGAAAAAAGAAAAAAAAACATTTCATCCTGTAAAGGCTATTTCAGTGATTTTGGCATTTTCACATAGTTTAGAACAGATTTCATTTTATGTTTCACAAATATGCGAGAGCCAATTGGGAAACGTAACGGAAAACTCCAACTTTAGCTAAAAAATTGTCGCCCGGTTTTCACTCCCCGGATTCCGGAGAGAATAAAACCCGAAAACAAAGGGCCCCTAGGTGAACTATGATGCGAACGCAGACCGCGAGACAACTATACCCGGAAAAAGTCCCAAGAACATTCTCACGTATACAGGGTGTGTCACCTAAGACCTTACACGATTTTTGAAAATAGGCTTTTTGGGTTAGAAGAGCGCTTTCTTCGGCATAGCATTGTAAGCAGTGTAGCACATAAGCATAGTGCCCAACAAAGTTGTACTACATCGCGCCAAAATACACGACCTTTCGAGAAGCTTGCAGGCAAAGCAACCTCTCCAGTGCACATAACCCGTCGAAATAGCCAAAATGTGATGGGGCGCAGCGCCGAGGCGAACAGCGTTTTGGAAATTCTAAAACGGATATGAATATCACTTATGGTGGCCTACATGCCTCTCAATAATTATGGAGCCTAAAATAATACTTAAAAAGTTAGCTATTCAATATTAATTAACCAGTCTGCTAGCTAATACGTATTAGCTGTATTCTGATGCTCTATACCGATGAGAAAGCTGTATATGCCAAAAAAAAAGCGCTCTTCTAACACAAAAAACTTTTAAAAATTGTGCCCTATATTAGGTGAAACACCCTTTAAGTAAGTACGTGCTATTTGCTCAACACGACAATCGGGACACTTGCCTTTTCCTCTAGTATCATGGGCTTCGACAAGAGCTACTTCATAAAAAAAACCAAACACTCAGCCATCTGTGGGAGTGTTTTTTAACAGGTGGACCTACTTATCACCAATGAATAAATGAAGCAGGATACGCAATGAAATTTGCCCTGTTGACTACTTCGGTTTCATTGATTCGCTGGAGGCGGCGATCAGCAGCTCGACTGAGAACCACTGCGAATCACAGTGCGTGATCACTGCTTTACGCATCTCAGGTGTCACACTGTTTTCTCCCGCAACGACCTGACCACCAAGCGTCCAGCCTGAGGACACGCGTGGACCTTTTCCCCGCGCCCTGCAGTCGTTTTCCGACCACGTGACATACGCGGCAGTAGTAGCAATAATTAGTGCGAAACAACTATTCCGATGAGTAAACCCCGAGCAAGGTCTGGCCATGTTTGTGGTCTTTTTCGTGCGTTTGCGCCATGTGAAATAAATAAACAAACATAAATCAAATAAATATCCGCGACTGGGATTCGGAACCCCGCTGCGGCACGAACAGATCAGCCTCGCTGGTCACTTTTATTTTTTTTTTCGACATGGTATTTATTACTATGATGCGATGTTTTATATTCATGATGTATCTACAAATATTATGAAAAACAGTGGCAAATCATCCCAGATAAGCAAGGAAACACGAGAAAAGAGTCAATGCAAAGCACGTAGCTAATTATAAGCACAATACGAGACATCTAAGCAACAAAGAACTAAAAAAAAGACAATGAACAGCAAAGCACCAAGAGTGAGTGCCAGTCCGGTTCAAACTCGGTCTCGGCATGCAATTCTCTTCGGTGTACAACCATTCTACTGAAATGGTCCTTTGCAGAAACAACAGAATCACAATGTCTCCATAATGCGTGTTTTTCACAAGCTCTGTAATCCAATTAAAGATCATATCTACGGGTTCATCGACATATAAAATGCAGTGAAACATCGTACAAATTTTGCGGCGGCTGCGTTTTTATGCAGGCAAAACGCTAAGGCGCCCGTGTGCTGTGCGATGTCAGTGCACATTAAAGAACCCCAGGTGGTCGAAATTATTCCGGAGTCCTCCACCACGGCACCTCTCTCTTCGTTTCTTCTATCACTACCTCGTTTATCCCTTCCCTTACGGCGCGGTTTAGGTGTCCAACGATATATGAGACAGATACTGCGCCATTTCCTTTCCCACAAAACCAATTATTATTATTATTATTATTATTATTATTATTATTATTATTATTATTAAATGTGCGTGAAATGAATGGAGTTTTTCTTTCGGTGCGGTGTCCGTTGCATGATCTCCCACAAGAGTACTGCGTCTTTAGAATTGGTGAAACAATGTTCAATCGTTTCAGGAGCATCACAAACGCGACAATTAAGCATGGACACTAAAACACCCTTTTTCACTAGCCATGTTTTAAAAGGCAATGTCTCAGTGTGTAACTTAAAGAAAAATGTTTTTGTGCATGGCGAGAGGAACATCTCACATACTCTCTTGAGTGTGTCGTCCCGGCAAACCAAAATACACAGAAAGATACAATGTCGCAGGGAAGAACGTTATTAAAACAGGGAACAGCGCGAACGCAGGACGAGGCAGAGATGTACGACACAGGCACTCATATGTGCACAGAAAAGTTGCGAAAACTCCTTTGAAACGCTCGATATAAAGTCTTGTGAAATTAATAATTTGCAGTAGATAATAAATTTTAGTGGCGAGAAACAGATCGCACGTGGTCGCCCTGTCAAAAATCGAGAGATGATGGGGCAAAAAAGTCTGAGCGTATCGCTGAAGAGTTCGCACGCGGCCTTTCCAGTAGTGTGCACTGTGGTTATAAGCCCTCAAAGGAACGCCAAGGTACTTTGGTGGCGTACGTGTCCATTATATACCGGCATGTTCGGCGGCTGTCGTGCCCCACATACAAAACCAGAGGACACAACTCTTAGAGCGATTAATCCGAGCTCCTGACACTGAACCGAAGTCTTCCGCCGCAGCCGAACACGTCTCGTGTAAAACTGCAGCACACTCTCGCTCTGTGCATTGCACATCATCTTCTGCAGCAACTAATAGTAATATCAAACTAATATTCACGCTTTGAGCTATGGTGGCGGTAGTGCGAGAGGCGTGCGCTGCATGCGTTGGCGTGGACAACGCGGCGTTCGAGCCTAGGCCTCCGGCGTACATTGTGTAAATTGGCATTGACGATGAGATAGTTGAAGACGCGCATAACAGACTCCCCGGTTCAGTGGACATCTCAATCGCGCTTTCAGGTACGCAGCGGTGGAGTGCACCTGCAGAACACTGTGCTTTCGCACGATATTTCGCGCTTAGCAACGCTAAACCACCAGCCAATTTTTTTTTCATGATAAGGGAAAGAATTTCAGTTTATTCGTGTCCCAGTGGGGGGGGGGGGCCCTTAGACCAGGGCTACTGGGTGTCGAGCGGGTCTGGTTGAGCAGCTGTCACTGCTCGTCTAGGCTAGAGCTGAGCAGCGCGGCCTTCTACTGGCGCTGGGTGCTGTTGGGGGGGAGCGGTAATTTGCTGACACTCCCACGTAAGCTGGCACCGAACAAAGGGTATTCACTTATGTATCGTAGGGCTTCCAATAGTATGGCAGCTAGGATTGTGTGTCTTCACGTGTTGGTTTACAATTGCAGCCTGAAGACAGCCGCATCTCTGGTTAGCTTCTTGTGGGGCCGGGGTTAGTCTGCTTCTGCCTGATCGGTAGTGTTGCGCGATTTCTGCGTTATGGGGGCAGCGGATGGCCGGTATACGTCCCTGCCGCTAGTGTTCCATCTCCCGTTCCCGGAAGGTACTTGCTTGAGTTACAGACAAGGCTGGATGATTAATTTACATTAATCAGTAATTTGCATTGCCCGGGTAATTTTTAGTGCAATGCACTACAGTCCTCGTCTAGTAATTTGTTAATGTAATGGTTTTCTCTGGTGAATTTTTCAGGACAATATACGCTATATAATTTCTTTTCATTTAATATGCACCACTACTCGGCGTCGGCCGTGCACAAGCTTTGGTATTTCTGCCGGCAAAACGGGATTAAAGATTCGACTCCTACTTTGAAGCACAGTTGGCTCTTTGGTGGAAAGCATTAAGAAACCTGGAATGCCTGCGAGAGACTTGTCCAGTGCTCTTTGCATGCGGCAAAGCTAAAAAGAATAGTTTGGAAATAAATGCATTAGTTTTCGGGAGTAATTCATTTATTTAATCGAAATAACCTTGAGTGCTCTCAGACGAGAATATTGAAATATAATGCTATTACTTTTTGTGAGTAGCAATTGGTAATCTAAATTACTTCATCATCATTTTCGGACGGAATGAATAATAAGATTGAATTATTGCCCAGAAGTACCTTTGTCCGTAACCACATCGAGTGTCATCCGGTTCCGCCACTGCGCAGGGTGGCCATGCTTTGGAATATTCGACGCGCCCTCCTACATATGTCGTCGCGTGTCTTGAAGGGCGTCTGCTTATCGAGGATATACTCATACTCAGCTATCTGTCAGCTGAAAACTCGCAAGTGTGAGGTGTCTGTGTCGGCAGTAGCTCATTCTGCCTTCACAGACACTGTTCTGCTTGTAGAGCTGTGCGCTACGGCTCATGGACCATCTAGTGCGTGCCAGCCTCAGTATAAGACCACTGTCAGTGCATTTTAGTGCTTCCGCCCACAAGCAACGCCCTCTATGCTTCACAAAAGCAAACTCCGCAGAATCAGCTCAGCCAAAGCCTGTTCGCCTGCGTGGATATGATTTGGACTGAACGTGGACTTGCCCGTGCACGTGTAAATATCTTGCACACAAACACTTCCATGATATGGTTTGTACATTATTCGGACGGCGGCTTAGCGCGAAAGAAAGAACGACATTTTCTTACACAAGCTTGTTTCTTAGCCCCTGGGTTTTTTTAGTTCAGTTTACTTTGATATCTTACCGCCTCCTCAAATCACTGGAGAGCTGGGGATGCACTTTTCATTTCATTTCATCTTTATTTTCTTTCCATTGGAAAAAGTAGGAGCCGGGACTAAAGGCTGTAAGAAGAGCTTGATAAGAGCCCCGATCCCCTACATAGTGGCACTTACAGCGTGTCATAGACAATTATCAACATAACAAAGCCACAATAAATACAGTTATGCAGCTACAATATTACAGAGGCAATAGAAATAAGCGCGAAATGTGTTGCTGGCTGGCTCTATGGAAGACCGAAAAAAGCCACGTAAGTCACCGAAAAATCTTCAGTATTCATTTAGGATTAGATACTGGTGAAAAAGCAATAAATGGTCCCTCCCCATTTCTCCCATCACTTGTCCTTAAACCCAAGAATATGTAGTTGGCTGAAGAAGTCGTTTACGCGGTGGTTATACGGTCAAGAAATGCCTATTTGCTGTAATTAAAACAAAGATGGCTTGGCTACTGCGGTTAGCGAGGAGCCTATGCATTGCATTCAGTTATGAATACTGTTTCTAGAAATTTAGTAGTTGCAGCGAAAAGTGGTTGGAACTGATTTGCCTGATAACACAACCGTGCACGAAGCAGTTCCTGCCGAAATTATTTCAGCTCTATCTGCCCATGAGCACATCGTTTTCAACCAGAACTTGGAGAGCAGGGCCTCAGACATGAGCAAGGCATCTTGCTTGCTACAGCGCCGCAACACTCTCTGCCTCACCTTGTACGAGAACTCTGCCATGGACAGGGTCACATGAGGGCAACACCTGCCTGATGCCGGATTTCTCTCTTTCAATACCTCATTGCCTCAACGAAGTCAAGTAAGAACCAGCGACCATCATCTTCGCCATTATCAACATCGTCACATTATACCGCCGGACAAAGGCCCTTCCATTGTTCTCCAATGAACCTCGCCTAACATCAGCTTAGACCGACATATCCCAGCAAACCCCCTTGTCTCATTCGCCCATCCAACTCTTTTTTCGCCCCAAGTTACGTTGTCCTCGCCTTGGAATTCGCCTTGTTAGACTTAACCATAAGAAGGGCGACGCCAAGGACTTGAAAAATCAAATTACAGACCGATAAGCTTAGTACCTGCTGCATGCAAGGTATTTAATAAGATAATCGCTAATAGAGTCAGGGCAACCTTAGACTTTGATCAACCAAATGATCAGGCAGGCTTTCGTAAAGGATATTCCACAATAGATCATATTCACACTATCAATCAGGTGATAGAGAAATGCTCAGAATATTTCCAACCTCTACATATAGCCTTCATTGATTACGAGAAAGCATTCGACTCAGTGGAATCCTCACCAGTCATACAGGCATTGCGTAATGAGGGTTTAGAACAGCCTTATATCAAAATACTGATATATATATATATATATATGTATATATATATATATATAGCAACTGCGCAGCTGCCATAGTCCTCCATAAAGTCAGCAATAAAATTCCAATAAGGAAGGGCGTCAGGCAAGGAGACAAGATCTCGTCAATGCTATTCACCGCCTGTTTACAGGAGGTATTCCGAGACCTGAATTGAGAACAGTTGGGCATAAGAGTAAATGGAGAATACCTAAATAATCTGCGATTCGCTGATGACATTGCCTTGCTGAGTCACTCAGGAGGTGAACTGCAAATCAAGATCAATGAGTAAGACAGGCAGAGCAGAATTCTGGGTCTAAAAGCTAACATGCAGAAAACCAAAGTGATATTAAACAGTCTAGGAAGGGAACAGCAGTTCACAATTGGCAGTGAGCGCCTGGAAGTGGTAAAGGAATACGTCTACTTACGGCAGGTAGTGACAGCTAATCCGGGTCATGACAGGGAAATAACTAGAAGGATAAGTATGGCGTGGAGCGCATATGGCAGGTTCCTCAGATCATGAATGGCAGTTTACCAATTTCTCTCAAGAGAAAAGTGTATAACAGCTTTATCTTACCGCTACTCACCTACAGGGCAGGAACGCGGAGGCTAACGAAAGGAGTTCAGCTTAAGTTAAGGACAACGCAGCGAGCCATTGAAAGAAAACTGATACGTGTAACGTTAAGAGACCGGAAGCGGGCAGAGTGGGTGAGGGAACAAACGCGGGTTAATGACTTCCTAGTCAAAATCAAGAGGAAGAAATGGGCTTGGGCAGGGCATGTAATGCGAAGGCAAGATAACCGCTGGTCCTTAAAGGGACACTGAGGAGAAATTGAAGTAGGCTTGTATCGATAGAATACCAGCTCCTGATCCCAAAAACGCCGCTCTTACTGAAAACAAAGCTCTTGTAAGGTAGAAAATAGCAAGAACCAAAATACAGGTATCGCCACCACAGGCCAATCTCGCAAGTACAAGCGTGGTGACGTCGTAGGACAAGAGACGCCACCTTGGAGGAATTTTCCATCCTACATGTTTGCGCGAATCTCTGAGGCTGACAAAGGTAGGTTGCGCAGATCAATATTGAAGTAGGTTTTGTTTTAAAAGCAATAGTGCACTTTTATCACACAAGAAAGACAGGCAAAGGACAACCTGAATGTTGGAAACAAAGAAAACCGATGCTTGGCGGCGCCACAGGCGGCCAGGAGAGTTTCGATTTGTTATGGCGTTTCGCGTCTATGAGCTTTGCGTGCCCCGTGGTTTTGTTTTTGACGCGCCTCGATTTACAAGCGCCGAACAGCATAGGAACTCAAGTTCCGTTTCAAGTGCTAGTTGAACCTTTGAAGGAGCCTGTTAAGGCTTGTCAGATGATCGCCACGGTCGATGAAAAGCAATGATGGCATGATGGTCGGTGATCGTACAAGGCAGCACTTGTGTGTTCGCACGCTCGCCCGGCGAAACATTCCCGGCTGTGCCAGTCAACTTCAAACTACTTAACGGAAATCGTTTATTAGGGACGGGAGACAAGGTACAAGGCAGTTCAGAAAAATTACTGATGGCCTAGCTCTGTTAGGCCAGGATATACCTAGCGAAAGCGCGGCGATTTCTGCATCAGAAGAGTGCATTCACTAGACGCGCCTTTATTGACGGCTGTACCTTGAGCGTCGTGGCGGAGTGGTAGCGTCTCCGTCTAAGGGCCCCTTCACACTTGAGAGTCGCAGAGGTCGCGCGACCGTTTTGGTCGAAATGCGACAGTCGCATACGGTCGCGTTGGTCAAAAAGCGACAGTCGCGGGCCGGTCGCTCGCTGCTCGATTTTGCAGCCTCGCGACTGCGAGTCGCAAACCGCTGAACCAATCAGCGAGCGATCCGACCTTTCGGCATCGACGCCGCTCGCGGGTGCGCCGAGCTGCCGTATTCGTCACTAAGCCTAGCCGGTTTCACATCGATCCCGTAGCTGAGGGCGTTTCGGAACTGACCCGCTCTGTAACGAAGATGCTGCTGCCGTCACGGATTTATTGTGAACCCCGTCTCATGATAATATAAAAATATGCTCGATTTCCGCGACGCCTTCAGGAGCGGAGAAACAGACGCCAGGCGATCGAGCCGCTTTGGGCAACAGCAGCAAAGCGGCTATGAGAAGAAATTTGCTAGTATCCAGCAGCTCGGTATTGGCCAACGACCTTCAAAACTGATTCATTTTTGAATTTCGACTTCCCAGAGCATGGTATGAACGCGAACAAACAACATACTAGCGCATTTTTCTGATGCTAGCGGCCGGCATTCAGGCTGGCTGGCAGGCCGCTTGTACGGCCGCGGTGCACATTGCCGCTATATCCTCCTCTCCGCTCAGGTCGTCACAGCCAATTGCTAATATCGAGTGACCAGAGCACTTTCGAGTGCCAAGCGCGAGCGCAGGAGACGCGGCCAAAGCAGACGAAACTCTCGAAAGCGCGCGAACGGCGTCATTCCCAAGACTTCTCATTTCAAACGAGAAGGCGACCCGCAGGTCGCCTTTCCAAGTGTGAACATCGGTGTTGTCGAACTTCGGTGTAGTCGCAGGCGACTGCTGGTCGCGCGACCTCTGCGACTCTCAAGTGTGAATGAGCCCTAAAACACCGAAGGCCCTGGTTCGATTCCGAATCTCGGCACGGGATTTCTTTTCTTTTATTCAGTGAGTGGGCGGGGGGCTTCAGTGGCTCCCATGGATGCCGCCGCCGAATACGTTGGTTAGCGGTTAAGCGCAGGCTCTTTAAGGCCCGTTTATGCTGCGGCGAGGCGCGCGCTGCACGGCGAAGTCACGTCGGCCAAAGCGAGGCCCTCTATACTCCAACTGCGCTTGACCGCCGACGCGTTCGGCGGCTTCGGCGCACTCTGTGCGCCAACCGCCGCCCGCCCGGCCAGACTGATTTGGCTCCGCGGCGAGGTGCGCGTTGTATTCAATAGCTTCGGCAGTTTGGCGGAGCTGTTCTTTTCGAGCTCGGCTAATTTAATCCACTCACACTACATGTCTGAAGGTACATGCAAGTGGGCAAGAGAGCCCGATCCAGTAGACCCGTTGGATCCAGCGGAAGCCGTTGAAGCGTCGTGCGCCGGGTTTAGTTTCAAGCCACCGACTTTAAACGCGACCGCCCTTGAGCACCCATTTGGTTTTGTGGCAAAAAATAAATAAATAACTTGGCCCTTGCAACCGTGGGAGACCTCGACGCCGCCAGCTGCGCCGTGAAACCGCGCCGTTCAAGGAATCACAATCCGTTGGCCCCAAAGCCCCGGCCAGCCTCCGATGGGCGCAAGCGCCGACCTTGTCCTGGCCCCTTGCGACTCCCCGCACTGGGGTTATGATATTTAGTTTTCAACGGCTGCTCTCTGAGGAAGGGGGAAACCACCCGCCGGCGCCTAACCTAACCATGCTCCCTCAAAAGCATCGCATGCTCTGTGGGGCTGAGGTCGCTGAAATGCAGGCCGGAGTTTTTGCGAGAACTACGTGGTCGGGTTCGGGAACGGGATCCATCGTAACGCTGGCAAGACGCCGGTGCAAACGTAAACGAAGCGACGGTAGCGACCCCCGATAGATGCCTTCAACGTGCGGCCGGTAGCTTTCATTTCGGCAGCTGCTAGACCGCACCGCTAGCCGGCAGAAATCACGGAGTCTCCGTTTACGTCACGTTACACGTCACTCCGTCCTGTGGCGTCATAAGAGTCCTCCGTGTCGTCATAAGAGTTCTCGAGTTTGAATCGGAGCGGCGGGAAAAAATTTTTCAACTTCGAATCCAAATTTCTTTGCAATAAATGCATCTTTCGCTCCCGGACAAGCGGCAACAAAGCCATGAAATGCCGAACTATCAGATATTGCTAACAAAAAAAAATTTGATAGGGTTCTCCTCAGGGTCCCTTTAAGGGTAACGGAGTGGATTCGAAGAGAAGGCAAGCGTAGCAGGGCGTGGCAGAGGGTTAGGTGGGCGGATGAGATTAAGAAGTTTGCAGGCAACGGGTGGATGACGTTGGCCAATGACAGGGTTAATTGGAGAGACACGGGAGAGGCCTTTGCCCTGCAGTGGGTGTAGTAAGGATGATGATGATGATGACACTTATCCAAGCATCGGTCCACCCTTCTCTGTGTAACATGTGTCGCCACAGCGGTTTGCCCCCCCCCCCCCCCCCCCCCCCCCCCCCCCCACTGTTCACATTCGCTAGGCTATCGCTATTTTGCAGGATTTTTTGTATAATCTCCGCTGCTTTCCTCGTCCTTTTTAACAGACAACATGCGGTTTATACACAAGTAAACAACAAAATGCAGTGGCGAAATGAAAAACGGTTTTCGTCGTCCCGAAGCGCCTGCGTGCCGCTGTCATCCATCTCGGTCGCACCGCGTGCCCTGCCCGCTCCATCGGCTCACCGAGGCGCACGCGGGCTTTATAGATGCGCGTTCGCGGGCGCGGAACGAGTGACAACAACATATCGTTCGGTGACCGGGACGCAAACAAACAATGAATAATTCACACTCGTATGCGCGCACCATTTCCGACGCGCCCTACGCTAAGGTCTTACGCGTCGCCCGAGTGCGCGAAGTGCTCTCGCCCCCTCTCTCATTTTTAACCCACTTGCGCCAGCCAGAGGTTGTAAACGGCTTGCAGGGACACTCTCCGCCACTCTTCGCAAAAAAAAAAAAGACAAACAAAGGTGTAATACAAAGGCTAACATATAAAGTGTATGGGGTTGCAAGTGGAGTGAAAAGGGGCTCAGTCAAGTCGACGACACGCTCGCTTGCACACACGGAGCTGGGGAGACGAGAAGTGAAGAGGGGGGAAAGAGCGGTCCGAGAGGTCCCGCGACCCGAAACAGAGCGTGCGGGGTTTCGTGGGGTTGGGACCTCCGGGGTATCGGGTCGGTTTCGCTTCGGGGTCGGGTTATAGAGGACCGCCGCCGCCACCACCGACCCGCCCCCCACCCTTCCTCTCAACCCTGCAGCTTCCAGGGGCTCCCGGGCGTCCCGTCGATTAAGAAGCTCCCGGCGCGCGCGCTTCTCAGTCGCACAGTCGGCATCGCCACTGCCGTGGCTTCTTCCCTCCACAGCGCCGCAGCCTCCGCCAGCGGCGCTCGGCGTCAAAGCGCACTTCGCACGAGTGAAATGCTCTCCTCTCCCCTTTCTCCTCCACTCGATCTTTTGTCTCCGCGAGCCTTTTCCATTCGCTTAACGCTCGGCATGACGAAGCCCTCCGAGCTGTCCCCCTCCTCTCCGCGGTGCAAGTAGGAGCGCGCCAACGATTCAGTTCGGAGAGGGAGGGATGCCGGGTTTTCGAGAGTTCAGGGAGTGCAGAAGGAAGAGGGGGAGGCGAGTTTGTGACCCGGGCAGCACGACTGCGAGCGTCCAGACCGCCACAGTTGCGCCGCCGAAGAAAAGGGGTGCTAACGCAGTTAGCGGTGTTGGCGCGGCGGCGTCGGAGGCAATGGATGATGGTCCTCGGCGTGCGACAGAACGCTACCGCTGCTCACAGAATATCGGGAGACGAGTGGAGAGGAGGGGGCGGGGAAAAGCGGAACCAGAGCCGGGCGCCGACGGGTCGACGACGGCGTCTCCACGCTTTAAAACGCCAACTCGATTAGTCGCAGCCGCGTATCGCTGCACAAGCCGCGTGGCCATCATGCGAGATGGATGAAGCGGCCGGCCGACCAGTGTGCGACGCCGCTTCGGCCCTCCGTCACCGCGGGGTTCAAAGGGTACGGGCGGAGGCGGTGAGTGAGTGCCGGTTCAAAGGCCCCTTGTGTCTCTCCACGACCGCGGCCACGCGCCCTCTACCCGTGCGTTCGTGAGCTCTCCTCTTTTCGGCGGCGGTTGGCGTCGAATTCAGTAGCTTTGGCTGCGTAGCTGCGCTCTGCGAAATCGCCGTAGCGGGGCTGTAGACGTCGCCTGCAAAGAGCAGCCGTCGCGTTGGAAGGACATCGCGGTGTTTAGGACGGAGTTGGATTATCCGATCGTCGCTTTGCCAGCCGAGAAAGAAGGAAGATATATGACGTCGTGGCTCTCAGTGGCGACCATTGAGAGACAAATGAACGGTCGTGGATGCGAACGCCTCCTCTGCCTCTCGTTGGGCCTTCGCAGTCCCTCTTCGCTTCATGCTACCCACGAACCCTTTCGTTGAGTTCTGACGCCGCCGAAGCTACGAGCTCAGTCTGCGGAATGTGGCTCATTTATTCGGGGCGCAAAGACAATGGCCCGAGCTTGGCGGGACATTTTGTGTGGATTAATGGACGAAGCCGTCTGGGGATGCTCGAAGTGACGCTGAATACCTACCAAAGTGTCCCCGCGTGTCGACAGCCTACCACGTTCTTGCCTCAAAGAAACCACGGTTCTTTTACTTGTTTATTTATTTACTCAAAGATTTCACGTTGAGACATTACCATAGGGAGTGAGCGTTTCACGGCAGACAAATATAGTAAAAATCACGGTGAAAGGTTTTCAATGAGCCGCTAAAATGCTAGTCAGCCGATTATGGTGGCAACCTCGGTGCGCAGGTCATTCCAGTCCGGTGCTGTGCGCAGGAAAAATGGCTGCTGAAAAGTCGCAGCCTGCACCTGTGGAGGATACACTGCATTAGGATGGCTGGAGCGGGCGATGTGGTGGGCTCTTCTTATGTACAGGCTGTTAGAAGACTAAATAATAAAAAATATGAAAAAAGGTTAAGATCCGCTATCTTACGCCGCGAGGCTGGAGACGGTAACTTTATCTTAGATTTTAGGATTGAAATGGTTGTATTTTTAAAAATTTTCGAATATTTTTATTTCATATTTGAGGTGCGGTACATGGTCATAGGGTATATATATAGCAGGAGGCTCAAAAGTCGAAACTGCAAGTCGGGCCTCCTATAGCTACATGCACAACAATCCCAGATGAAAAAAAAAAAATAAAGGAAGGAAACAAACAACAAAAGACACACAAATGTACAGTAGATGAATGTGACACAAAATCTGTAAGGAAAAAAACGTATTGATAATCTAGGATTCAAATATTCGGTGTTTAACATTTCTTTCACCTTACACAATGTCATTGGCGATTTCAATGAAGGGCGCAAGTTATTCTAAGTGCAGATGGCAAAGAAAGATGTCGTTTGCTTGCCCTAATTAGTCCGTGTTTTTGGTAATAAGAAATTGTTCGACAAAGCAAAATTTGTCATATTATTATCTGTAAATATTGTAGAAATAATTCGACAAAATGAATCATGTTGATCGATTCGGAACCGATTCGAGGGCGTCAGTGTGGTTATTGTACTGCGGGTCAAGAGAGAGAGAGAGAGTTTATTGACAGGAAAGGCAGATAGGTTGGCCGGAAAAATGAATATCTGGCCTGCTTCTCTGCACTGGGGAACGGGAAGAGGAGAAAAAAGAGGGTCACGATGGGGGATGATGATGATGGGAGGAGGAAGATGAAAAAAGGCGAGGCACATTTTCTAACATTACAAACGCGAGTAAAGGCCCGCGTCGCATTACCATAGCAGGGATAGCTACTATAAAGACACTAAAACAAAACAATGGCGTGGCCATCCTGCCCATCCCCGACTGGTTTCGGATCCCAGAGTCTAGGCAGCACCACCATTCACTTCAATACGATGGTTCCCGTTCCTTTACGGTGAAGACGTTTCTGTGAAGTTTGAATCACGGAAAAAAAGAAAAAAATTTAGTGCGAAGCACATATAAGTTCACCAACACCGACCAAGAATCTTTTCACCGTACGTACGCTCGTTCGACCTTGTGCCATTGGCTAGCAACCCCAATTAATACCAGGGCTTACGGGTAATCTCGGATAAGCTCGGAGGAGCGTCGCGCCAGGTGCGCGGAAGCTTGCTCGGGAAAAGCAACATGGGTCGGACAATCCCTACCGGCGGCTGTGGTAGAAACAGCCACCTGCCAGTGCTGTGTCGCATCGCTTAAGCGCTGCGCCACTGCGCTGGTAGTGGCACGATACCTCGCCGCCATCTAAGTATGCAAAGTAGAGAATGAACCACTTTGCATATATGGCCATTAACCCACTAAAGATATCGCGTCATGCCGTTAAGGCGGAGCTCATGTGCCCCCTTCATTTGAAGAAGTAACACCTGCCTTCGCACGTCTACTCGGTTTGACTACGTTAAGCGTTAAACTCGGTTTAAGAGTTGCCCGTTAAACCCATAGCAATTTTTAAATTAAATTTTGCTTTCAGCCACAAGTACGTCTTGTGCAGCCGGACAAACATTAACGTACACAAGAAGAGCCAGAGAATCACTGTTTACTCAAAACAATAATTTGTGTTCAGTGTGCTTTAAAAATAAGACAGACAGACCCATGGAAAAGATGACTCCTCCCAATGCACACACTTGGGCAAAACCAGGTACAATGGGACTAAATGCGCAACTTACGTATTTCTGATGAAATATTACTCAGTGCGGGGAATAAATGGCATGTGATCCAGCTTATTTGAACTATTACGATGTCGCTGTCAGGGTTATATTGGCCTTTTGGTGTGTAACGGTTGTGGCAACGCACTCAGTCCTCAATGGTAGTCCTCATGTAGTCGATAGTAAGTGCTTATTTTTTTTTATACGTCTTTATTTCTGCATAAAATAGGCCTAGCCTTGCGGCAGAAATGAGGGGCTTCATGGGGGTGGAGGTGGGGGAGGGGGAGGAGGGCCGGTCTCCACTTCTTCGAAGTGGGGTGGTCCTGTGGTCGCCTCTGCGAAGAAACGACCAGGCCCTTCTTCTTCCTTGAAGTATAGGAGAAAAGCCCGCCAGAGCCGGAGTGCGTCCGATGATCCGATGTGTAATGGTGGATCGACCCATTCCTGCAAGGTGCCAGGTCGGTTCCCGCCCAGGGACTGAAGTGCTCGCGCCCGCACCACGTCAAAAGCAGGGCAGCGCCACAAAAGGTGTTCGGCCGTGCCTCTGGCCGGGCATGCCGGGCATTGAGGGGTCGGGTATGAGTGCGGGTTGATGAGGTTGAGCTTTGCTGGCGACAGAAGCTGGCCAGTCTGGGCGCGGCGGAGGAGTACCGCCTCTACCCTTCGGAAAGTTCTAGGTGGGCGGCGGTATAATTGCTCAGGGTTCGCCACGTGCTGGAGGATGCGGCGGCGATAGCATTGTGCGCGATGCCATGTCTCAGCCCTATCCATAGGAGGTGACGACGCATGTGCAACATCATCACGGGCCCAAGAAGCGGAAACGAGTGTGCATCCAGGCAAAGGTGCGGAAAGAGCTGCAGCGCGCGCTGCCTGGTGTGCCTTTTCGTTTCCAGTGATTCCTTCGTGTGCAGGAATCCATCTAATAACAATAGTGTAGCCCTCCTCTCGCAGGCGTCGGGCTTCCGTTCGAATTGCGCTAAGAACGGCATAGTCTGCTCCCCCCGCGCGGCATGCGGTGTACGCTGCTTGTGAATCAGTGTAAACATGGTAGGTGCATGGAGCCGGATCCTGTCGATCTACTATTCGAGTAATGGCAAGGCGTATGGCAATGAGCTCGAGATTAGTGACAGTGTGTTCCTCGGAGAGCCGTTCAACTATTGTGGTATCTGACTCAGAGTCGTGACAAGCTATTGCGGCGCCAAGTTGAAACTGAGCGGCGTCTGTATATAGTTAGATAGCCCCTTCCTGGGCTAGCTTGTATGACATCTTCTCGTGACGTTTAGCGGCAGCTTTGCGCCTTTGGGGATTAGCTGAACTCATGTTCTTTGGTAGTGGCGTACCCTCTACTAAATCGATTAGTTCCCATGGTGGGGCAGGAGATGACAGCAGCTCTAATTTGTCAGTGTTGTAGCCTAATGCCCGCAGGATCTGACGGCCAGCTGCCGTTGTGGAGAGACGGACACGCTGGGCTTGCAAGTGCTGCTCTGCCACATCCTGTAGGGCATTGATTTTGCTGCATGCGTGTAGGTCCTCTACTGGGCAGAACTGTGGTAGGCCAGTAACAAGGCGCATCGCCTTCCGATTGATTCGCTCAAGCTGAAGGCGTTGGGTCGCGTTAAGCCGCATGTAGGAATATGCGTTCAGGAGTGCAAACTGCTGGGCTAGTTGGTTCATATTGCATAGAAAAGGAACCAGCGAAAATAGACGCAAGACAAGAACAAAGGAGGCACACACCACAACGCTGGACTTACAACTGATTTAATGCGATGAAGAATTGCTCATTTTAAAAGAATTTCCTGCCTGCGCACCCACCCTACAGACAATACACTTCGCGCACCACATGATGACATGCCTACTATAACGATAAAAAACTGCCTGCGCACCCACCCTACAGACAATACACTTCGCGCACCACATGATGTCATGCCTACTATAACGATAAAAACTTGTACTCCTTTTCAGTGATAATCACAGACGGCTCACTGACGCATTTCTGCTTATTCTTTCTGATCATGAATGCCTCCAATAGCTCACGCTCACGTTTAGATTTCCCCCGCCCGATAATGCTGGCAATGTGAAAGCTAGGAGAACATTTGCAGTCCTTTACATGTAAGGCTAGATTGCTGCCAGTGCCTGTGCCCAAAGTTGTGCGATGTTGCTTCAGGCGCTCATTCAAGCATGCTCCAGTTTGGCCTATGTAGATTTTCCCGCATGACAATGGGATTGAATACACCACGCCCACTGCGCATGTGGTGAACATAGTCTGGTGTTTCGTGTTGCAAACACCAGTTCTGCGCATGTGTGCAAAGGTTTGGACGCACAAACCGGACAGTTTGCAAGGAGCAGAAAATGCCATAATGTGTGCCTCCTTTGTTCTTGTCTTGCGTCTATTTTCGCTGGTTCCTTTTCTATGCAGTAGGAATATGCATACAGTATTTTTGATGTTATGAGGGCCAGGGCTATCTGACGGAGTCCCACCTCTTTGATTCCCCACCCACGCGCAGAGACGCGGCGCATAAGATGTAAAGCCTGATGGCAACTAAGCACCGTGTTATGAATCCAGCTTTTGGCTCCTCCATCCTCGTCAATAAGCATTCCGAGTATACGGATTGTTTGTTTCCGGCAAATAACCGAGTCCCCTAAATGAAGAGAGATAAGATTTCGTTCGGCCTCGGCTCGCAGCCGCGGACCGTTTATGACAGCCACGTACTCGGTTTTTTCCGGAGAGGATTTCATGCCACATTTTTTGATGTAGTCGTGGACGGCATTAAGGCCTGTCTGCAAGACTAATTCCTGCTCCGCAGGGGACCCAGAATTGGTCCAGAGCGTTATATCGTCCGCATACACGGCAAAATTAAGACCGGGTATCGACGTTAGAATTGGCAGAAGACCTGACATCGCGATATTAAAAAGAGCCGGAGATATGACGGCGCCTTGGGGTACGCCGGTTCGGTTAGGTTGCCGTGCACCCTGAGTATCCCCAACCATTACCGAGAAAGTTCTGTCCGCAAAAAACGCTTTCACGAAGCGGTAGAGGTTCCCGCCTATCCCCACTTCCTGGAGCCATTGAAGTATGGTAGAGTGGGGCACGGAATCAAAAGCCTTTTTGACGTCAACCCCAACAACCACCCGGAGCTGTGCGCTGCTAGGCTATGCGAGAACGTCGTTATGAAGCCTTCTGAGAATATCTTGCGCGCAGAGTCCTCGTCGAAAACCTACTTGCATAGGAGACAGGACGCTGGACTTGTCTAAGTACCATTCAAGTCTTCTCAGAGCCATACGTTCCATGACTTTACAAAGGTTGGGCGTCAGCGATATCGGCCTGAGGTCTTGTAATGTCCGACTTGGCTTACCGGGTTTTGGAATTGGTATGACAACTGATTCCTTCAAGGCAGGGGGAAGAGCACCGTTGGTCCAGCATTCGTTGATTACTTTCAACAGGGCAAGTTTATGTGATTTGGGAAGGTTAAGAAGTGTTGAATAGCGTACACCATCCGGTCCCGGGGAACTTTTATGGTTTGAGTCATACAAGGCTGCCTCCAGTTCGTCTAATATGAAGGGAACGTCGTAATCATTCGATGTATCTGAGACGGGGTCCGCAGGCAAGGCATCCACCTTTTCAGGTTGGGGGAAAAAAGACCTTCCCTGCTTGTATAGCTAGATCAGCCGGGGAGAAGTTCAATTTCAGGGCCATACCTTGGGAAGGGGGAATCGGCCTTTTGCGGCCAAGGATAGCTCGAAATATGTGCCAGGCCTTCGACAAGTTAACTGTTCCATTGAGCGAGTGGCACAGAAGCTGCCAATCTTGGAGAGCGAGCTGCATAGTATACTGCTCGACCTCTTGAGTAATGCGGGTGAGGGCGCGCCTACGGTGGGATGTCCGACCAGAGCGGCGGTACGCCTTGAGAGCACGAAGCCTACGATTCCACAGACTCAAAAGGTGGGAGTCCGGCTTCGGGGCATCGTATTTAACTAAAAAATTCGTTGTGGCTTTCTTCTTGGCACCGTTGATCTGAGTAATGAGTTCGTCTAATTCTGTGGGAACGTTCACCTCACCGAGCATTCTGCGAAAATCGTCCCATGAGACGTGCTCCTCTATTGGATGGCGTTGTTGCCGCTTTAGTGACTTTCGCCCTCGAGGGGCCCATGACACCACCACGGGATAGTGATCACTGCCCATGACATCATCAGCCCGTGACCATATGATCTCATTAGGATGGGAAACAAGTGTCAGGTCTGGAGAAGTGTCTTGTTGACCTCTGTGCTGGCCAAAGCGACTGGGCAACGTAAGGTCGTTAACGATGGTCAGTTTGTCTTTGACAATGTGCTGCCATAGATGCCTTCCCCTAGCATCTGAGCGATGATATCCCCAGCAGGTGTGCATGGCATTAAAATCACCCCCAACTATAACGCGATCCTGGGGATATATCCTTAAGAAGTGTTGTATAAAAGATATATCTACTCGATATGTCGTAGTACCGAAGGATCTGGCATAAACCGAAAAAACCAATGCTTGTTGGTCCCCTTCTAATGTAAGGCGCACTCCCGCTACCTCTTGCGTCTGCGTGCACCACGCGGGCGTATCAAGCTCGGTGTGGGCAGCGCGAGAGAGAACAAGTACGCATGCCTGCCCATAGGCTACTGGATTCGCGGATCGCGATCCTGGCCCCGGACGTCGGTGCTCTACGGAAGGGGTGCAGTAAGGTTTGTACCCTATTAGATTGGGCCTATTAGTACCAGTCTCCTGAAGCAGGATAGCTAGAGGAAGCGTCGGCGTGATGGACAGTCTCCTTTGAAGTTCTGCTTGTTTGCGACGGATTCCCCGGCAGTTCCATTGTAAGAACCATATAGGAGAGTCCGAAGCAAAAATGTCATGAGGTTTCGCGCTAGTGCCCGCCATTTTGAAACTGGAAGGTGCGCGGAAGAGAAGATGATGTGTGCCCAATTCCGGGCTCTTGATTCGGAGAAGCCTGCGACAGTCCTAAGAGTGGAAGCATGCGCTTGATTACCTCAGCAGTGACCATTTCGATAATGTGCTTGAGTTGGTCTTCATCTAAGTGCACCGTGCGTGAGCGATCTTACGCCAGATGCGTTTCTGCACCGCGCTGTGTAGCACGGAGAGTTTCAGCATAAACACGGTGTATGTGTGCTTGCTTTGGCGCCGTCGCGGAATGCTCAAGAGATCTCGTTACGGATGGAGGTGTGGCATTCCTTAGACTAGTGCTCTCAGTTTGTGTAGAGCGGCCGTGCGCATTTTTCCCTCTAGTTTTATGTTCACTGCCTCGTTCCTTTGGTAACAGCTGACTTTGCATTGGAGGGAAGTCCTCCTTAACAAGCACAATATGCTCCGAGGGTGATCGCTGTGCGCTGGCAGGGCTCTTGTGCGCAGCCGTCGAAAACGTTTCGTTGCCATGTTGAAGCTCGGCTTGTTGCTTGCGTTCCTTTCGTCGCGATACTCGGATTCGGCGGACAATGCCGTTCCTCGGGGTTTTGGTAGCCTGTCGCCGAACAGGGCACTTCGGGTCTGTAGCTACGTGTTGACCTCCGCAATTACGGCATAGTGGTTCTGTCGGGCATACCTCGAGGTTGCCATGTGCGGGGCGACCGCAGAACGAGCATCGACGTTGGTCGACTGGTGGACACGAATTTGTCCTATGTCCGATTTTATGACAGGTCTCACATATGACAGATTTCGGGTGATGAGGTATGACCCGCAGGAGTATGCTGTATAGATGGATTTTGCGGGGAAGTCTGGAGCCCTCAAATGTGATGAGAGCTGCTCCGTTCTTGCGCATTGGCCTGGCACTGATTACCTTGCACGAGTAGCACGTCAGGTTGGCCATGAGCTGTTCGCTTGTTAGCCCGTTGGCCCGATATATGACCCCGCGGATTTGGCCGGAGCGAACGGTTTCATAGGCTTGTATAGATGTAGGTTTTCCAGAAATTAAGACACACTGCAGTCCGAGAAGATGGTCCCTGGCATGCGTATGCGATACGTCGACCGCTAACTGATTGCTTCTTTCAAGAGGCCATGCTTGAAAGCCTGAGTGAAAATGGATTTTTTGAAGCTCATCGGCAATGGCTCTGTGCAGCCAGTGTGCGGGGAGTGAGCCTAGTTGTCCAGGTGAAGTTAGCTTCATTATCACAGTATGTTTGACACAGGTTGGATCGGCAGCTGTAGCTTTGTTCTTTCGCCTAACAGGCTGCCAGTCATCCTCTTCAGAGTGGTCATTATCAGTCAAGTGATCGGTTCTGCCGAATGTGGTGACCATGGGAGCCGAGGAAGGGCCCCGCGATTGAAAATGCGTATCCGCGTAGCAACCATTTATTGCTGTCTGCGAGCGGCCGAATTTTACGCCGTGTCGTTTGTTCACCAAGCGAGCGTTTTCTTGAGTTATCTGAGAAGTGCCTAACCCCATCCTAGGCTGCTTGGCAAATTTCGAAAATGGAAAAGTGCAAGATCCTACCTGAGAATGGTTATTTCCAGGCATGTTTTCCGTGGAAAGAACAGAGAAGGGATTGGAGACAGGTATCGCCGCAACCACTTGGCTGGATTCGTCGTCCGTCATGCTTGCGCCGGCGTCAAGCACAGCGACAGATTGCGCCGCGTTATCTGTGCCGCTACGAAGCGATGTTGCCTCGGCGGCTTGCTGCGGCTCCCCGGGAGCCATGTTGGCGGCATCGGCGGTGGGCGTATCGGATGTATCCGGATGGTTTCCTGTGGTAGTCTTCGACATGGAAGCGTTTAAACTGTTGTCCACAGGTGACAAGGAACACGATGGCACTGGCCTATTCATTTTTGGGAGCCTAGCCCAAAAACGTCCGGACCAAAAAGATTCGAAAAGTCGGAGCGATGCGAACGTGCGTCAGTTCGAGACGGCTACTTGCAACGCCCCCCCAAGTGCTTATTTATGTCTTCGTCTATGTCCTGCCATTTCTTGCTCTGTTCAGATCCGCTTTTTTGCTTTGCAGTAGTCGCTGGATGGGTTCAGAGGTAAAAGCCACATTTGTACAGGGCTGGTCAAAAGTTCCCAGATCGCAGGGTCTGCTTTTGAGCAGTACAGTTGGGCACTTACGGCACCCGCGATGCCCAAAATATCTGTATAGAGTACAAGAAGTATCTTTATAACCTCTGACCACTTTGATAGCTTCATCTTCATCTTATGTGCCAGGAAGAAAAAAATACTCCAAGGAAAGCAGAGCCTCTGTCCTGGGAATTTTTGACCAACCGTGTATCTCTACAAGGCCCAGGAACCCATTCACATGCGAGCGACATGGATTGTTGCTTTCTTTCAAGAGAACGCATAAAAAAATATTACGAAAAAAATACATGGTAATAAGGATACAAAGAGCCCACATACGTACATAAGCACTCATGAAAAATAGAAAAAGAGAATCAAGAAAGTGAATAATAGTACAGACCTGAAAACTCCAAATTAGCTATGGGCTAAGAAATATGCTTCAAAGGCACGTGAAGAACACAGTCTTAGATATGAACGGTTATAAAGTATAACAAGATAGAAAACGGCCGCCGAAACGACAGAGCAGCTAAGCAGGGCAAAATTCTGCAAAGTAAACAGGGTAAAAAAAATTTTCAAGCCAATCAAAAGCGTCACTCAGAGCAAATAGAAGCACAAATTCAACAAAAAAGTACATAAACAAGAATGTAATGAATAATGCTGTACTTTAAAAATAATTTGTGGAAACCGTAGGTTATTAGTTGCGATTTCACCACATACGTTCGCAGTTGTATTGAATTATAGCTGACCGTGTTTTTACCTTTATTTACGTTCGATTTGTTTGCGCACCACAATAATCCCCGCTGATTAACTCATGCCCTCTTCCCACTTCTATATATTTCTGGCTTCTAAATGACAGATTTGGATCGCAGAAAAAGCTATACAAGTCATACTGCAGGCGCGCGAAGCAAAATGCTCCGGACAGAGAATTCTTGGTGCAGGCGACATATGCGGCAGCAGGGCTCCCAACTGGTGCGTGATACTGCACTCTAAACCAGAAAGGCCTATCCATTTTTTTAATTTCAGATACCTGCGGCACCCAAAGGCATTATCGCAGGGGGAAAAGAATACATTATATATAGTACATTTGTTAACAAAACAGAGCGGGGTATAAAAGTCTTAATGCTTAGTTTTAATGAAACCTTTTAATGAAATCCTTGTTGGAAAGAAGCATCCAACAACAAAGGCCGAAACGGCACATCAGTTTCGCATTTCATAATTTTTGGCAGTTGATTCCAGTGGCTGATGGTGCACGGATAAAAATGAGCCATGAAAGATAGTAGTTCTCAATTCATTTCGCTTATTTTACTTTCATGATCATGCCTCTTAGGCGCAAAATGAGAAGGCAAAAGCAAGTTTTATTGTCTATTCGAACTGTGCTAAAAAAAATGGCAGTGAACCCTTGCCTAAATTCTATAATCGTGCGAAAGCAGAATTTCAGGAATGATAACGACGCCTATAGAGACAGAGAATTCTCTGTCTGTGTCTTCGCGCCGCAGATGGAAGTTGATGAAATATACGACGGTGTGCAATGCACAGTGAGTGTGTTGCAGTTTATCACAAGGCGTCTTCGGGTGCGGCGAAACAAGAAGTTCGTGGCGTAGCAGTTGAGTTCGACTCTATGAGGTCCTACTTTCAGCATGGTGAGGAGAAACCGTCGCTTCAGAGCCTTTGTGATTTGCACGAACTTGAATGGGAGGCTCCAGGATCGCGCACAGAGGAAATTGCAACTGTAAAGTGTCACCTGCTAAGATTCGATGCCGAATGCTTTCGGGTGGCCCGTGTGCGATCCCGCAGGAATCCTCCTTTGTACTGTAAGGAGCCAACTAAACAGGAATTGCTTGATGAGCATCGCCAGCTGGCTGCCAAGCGAGCCTATGAGCTCTACTGTGGTGGCACCCTGGGCACAGGCACAGATGAAATAGTAACCGAGTTTTGAAACGCTGCACCTCTTTTTTTGCCTCCGCTTCAAGCATTGCTGGCGATGCTTATGTAGCGAACTGGGTGTCTATGGTTTCCCAGCTTTGTTAAGATGAATGCGAGATAATAAGGGGCCCTGTAACCTTGGATGAATTGGAATATGGATTTGATCGATTACCACTTTAGGAAACCATGGGACCTGATGGCCTCACAGTGCAATTTATAAGACCTTTACATCCGTGCTATTCCCTCTCCTACTCCAAATTTTTGAAAGCAGTATTGATGTTGGATTTTTGCCACAGTCATTTTCAAAAGACATATTGTCTTAATACCGAAAACTGACGATAAGGAAAAACTATCGTTTGTAGATGTCTACAGGCTTATCACGCTTTCTAATGTTGATTATAAGATCTTCGGTAAAGTCCTCTCAAATCGGCTACAGCTTGCAACGGCTACATTGATTGGACCTCATCAAACATGCGGCTTGAGGGGTCGGTCAATACATTGTAATCTACATGTTGCGCGCACGGTGTTGCAGTATGGCACTGACGCTCATGAACTGCACTGCTGCAAGTTGATCAGGCAAAGGCGTTAGGTCGGGTGTACCATTCATTTCATTTTTTTCTATTCTAAATAACGCCAGTCTTGATTGAATTTTTTTTCTACGGGGATATGCCTTTGTTACAAAAACTGTTCCACGCGCTTGATTGTAAATGGCTGTCTCTCACAACCAGTACGCATTCAGTCCTAGTGAAACCGGGTTTCCCAATCACCCCGTTCCTGTTCGCGTTATATATTTGGAGCCACTTTGTCTAAATGTTATAAACAGTGCAGCCGTCAGTGGCTTTCTTATAATGGGCCTATGCGGATGACCTCGCGTTTTTATGCGCCGATAAGCCAAGCATCGATGAGCTTATTCGTTTAACGGAATACTTTGGTTCAGTGTCAGGAGCTCGGATTAATCGTTCTAAGAGTTGCGGTCTCTGTATGGTATGTGGGGTACGACAACTGCCAAATATGCTGGTATGCAGTCGACACGTAGGCCACCCAGATTAGCTTGGTGTCCCTTTGAGTGCCTATAAGCACAGTGCACATTACTTGAAATGCTCTTCAGCGCTATGCTCAGGCTTTTGTGCCCCATGGTCTCTCGGTTTTTTGGCAGGGCGACCGCATGCAATCTCGCCACTAAAATTTATGATGTACTGTAAATCATTCATTGCACAAGAATTTATATCAAGCGTTTCCAGAGAGTTTTCCCAACTTTTGTGTGGGATTCGTCTTCTGAATAAAATAGGTCTGATAACATTTTCCGGCCTGTAAGCGCTACCGGCTTTGGTTTAATTCACCTGTATGTCCGACAGATAGCTTCAGGTTTCATGTTTTTCTATAACACTACACACCCAATAGTGCGTGCTTTCTTGCAAGTGAATTTAGTTCATGCTTTACCGAGCATCATTGTGTCTTGTAATGTTTATGATCGTCCATGTTTGTGGGGATTCATGCATCAGGCGTATTTGTCCTTTCGTTTCCTACTTGTCCGTTTCCCTCCTGAGTTCCTTATTTCGGCGTCGAGGAAACGGTTGCACAAGGACTTAATCTGTGTGCTCTTCCCTCCGCCCATATGTACCGCTCTTGTTTACCGTGACATGACGTATTCAAGAGAGTATGTAAAATGCCCCTCTCTCTATGTACAAAAATATTTTTCTTTAAGCTACACACTGAGTCATTACCGGTTAAATCCTGCCTGGAGAAAAGAGGTATTTTTGTGTCTACGGTTAATGGTTGCTTTTGTGATGCACCTGAAACGATTGAGCATTGTTTCATCGATTGTAAAGATGTAATACTCTTGTGGGACATCCTTCAACGGACATTGAAGAAAGCCAGTTTGACGCTGCATTCTGTACGGTACTCTCATTGCACTGCCATTTTTTGATTAACCCTTAAATGTGTTATTTTAATTGAATTACTCAGCCTGTGGAAAACACGCATGTTGGACCGAGATTTTGAATCTGTTCTTTCTGCTAAATACCCTTTCAGTAGAATGATTGTTCATTTATGGGAATTGTATACCCAGACCGAGTTTGAACCAGACTGGCACTCACACTTGGTGCTGTGCTGTTCATTGCATTTTTTTAGTTCTTTGTTGCATAGATGTGTCGTATTATGATGTATTAGCCATGTGCTCCGAATCGACTCTCCTCTCGTGCTTCGTCGCTTATCTGCGTTGACTTGACTCTATTTTCTTAGTTTGTAGATTGCGGATGTGCACAAAACATCGCATCATTGTTATAAATACCATGTTAAAAAAAATGCGGAGATAGCCTAGTGCTCTGGTGCAGTGGCCAGCGAATCTGCTCTGCTCGCGCCGCCGCATGTTCGGATCCCACTAGCAGATATTTATTTCATTTATTTTTATTTGCTTCTTTCGCTCGGCACAAGCCAACAAACATCGCAAGATCTTGGTCGGGGCTTGCCCATCGGAATAGTGGTCTCGCGCTAATAATTTTTTTTTCGCCTGGTATGGTGGTGGGATTTTCCCGGATAAATTTTTCATGTACACTGCGGCCGAAAAAGAACGGGATAGCAAAGCTATTACCGGGGCCAGTTGGTTGATCATTATGCGAAGGAATGCGCTAAAAGCGGCACAAGAAATCAACACACACGCACACGACACAAGCGCAAACTAACAACTGTTTATTCCTTACGGAAGATGCGTTTATATACGCGAGGTCAGGTTTTTGAAAAATGCAACCTTCCCATCATCAGACACGTGACCATCACCACGACACAGCATCTGCACTTACCATGTCAATTTCGGTTTTTGTAAGTAATACTTACAAAAGTTTTTGTTTGTAATACTTACAAAAACCGAAATTAGCATGATAAGTGCAGATGCTGTGTCGTGGTCATGGTCACGTGTCTGATGATGGGAAGGTTGCATTTTTCAAAAACTGACCTTGCGTATATAAACGCATCTTCCGTAAGGAATAAACAGTTGTTAGTTTGCGCTTGTGTCGTGTGCGTGTGTGTTGTCTTCTTGTGCCGCTTTTAGCGCATTCCTTCGCATAAAAGAACGGGACTTATTTTTATGTCGACTGCGCTAGAACACATAAATCTTGTTTCGCCTGCTGCCGCTGTATTTGGTATTCGCATGCTGCATCATGCACTGATAACAAAAGAGTCGTAAACTGTGTAGGTAGGGTGACGGAAAAGTGGCAAGCCATGCTCAGAAACTGGCACCTCTGCTTCGGAAAGCTTCCACTCTCACAAGGAGAAAAGAGTTCAAAAGACGAGGATGAATTCAGCGGGAAGCTTACTCCTGAGGATTAGTGTCTGCACCATAGAATTCAAACTTACAGAGACATGGTGCGTCACTTGGCGGCACACAAATATTCACGAGTGTATGCGTTGTGATTTCCCAGCTGTTTACGGCAGACTTGTTATTTAAAGTGATAATTTAGGAGCGAATAGTCGCCAAAGCGCACGTAAGGGCAGTCTGCCGTCTCTATTACGTTGCGGGCGGTTCTGAGAAACCGGCGCTTAAAAGCAAAAACAGCCGCAAAGCAAAACAACCTGTTTCAGCTTGCAACCGGCGACCGAAGAGCCTGGAAAGATTCTGCAGAGTGTGCGTTTTCAGAGGAAATATTTTTGTAAGCCTCTTTCTGTTTTTTTGCTAAGTTGTGTGAGTTGCTGCTGGCTTGGTCGGCCAAGTTTGTTGATGTTCGCAAAGGCTGTTGTGTGAACTACAAGACAGGCGTTGAGCCTGTGAGCAAGCTCGGCTTTGTAAAATGAGCACAAGAACGTTCCATCGCCAAGACATCATCGCCTTCAGCCTTATTACGCCCACTGCAAGGCAAAGACTTCTTCCATATCTCTAAAATTAAACCGGTCCTGTATCGATCAGCTGAGGCCACCACCAAGGCTTAGTCAACTAAAAGGTTTACCGAATGATCCGTGTGCGGCGGATTCAACGGGGCTCCCTTTAAACGCCGAATCCGCTCTGAAAAGTTAGGACACTGTCCCACGTCGCTTATTTTCGCGCAGCTGCGCTACGAAGGCACACGTAACCTTGATGACCGGGCCGGTTTCCGGGTGTATCGCCTCACCGCAGCACGCGTGTGCGGCCCATGGTTGCGGCCCCGTTTTACGTAGAGCCGTTGTTACATTCCAAACGCTATCAACCGAGCGGCACAGGTGGCGCAACCACCCGGCGGTTGCTTTAGCCTGTAAGCACCTCAACATCTCAACATGCGCTCCAATCTGATTAAACTGTCATATGACTTTGATGCAGATAGGAAGGCGCCTCGCCTGCGATATCCATTTACTATTCTTTTCAGTGCGTGGTACATGGTAGGGTTGAAGTGGCGATCGTGTCGCATTCTGGAAACGGTTGTATAAAACGCCCTTGAAGATGTCGCTTGTCTTGAATTGGCGCTTCATCAAAACTGTCACTGCTTAAAATGTGACTTTCTCACATAACATCAGCTATTTGTAATTCAAAATCACTTTGAGCGCTGCTGGTCTAAGTGCTTCGCCTCTGTTTTAATCACTTCATTAGATGTTGAACGTGTGCCAGATAATGACATCGCAGAAAAACGGCTCAAAGGACGTGGACGTGCTGCCATTGGTCTGTGCCCTGGAAATTGATACATGGCTACTACTGGCGCTTTTACTCCCACAGAGTACTTAGTACGATCATTTGACTGCATGGAGCGCAGAAAACAAGAATATATAATCTTTATACGTATATAAAATCTAGAGCACGTAGAGCAGAGACGACCACGGGCTCTTAGGTTGATTAGATGCGTTCAATCTGAATGGCTGATGGTTTTGCTTTGCTGGGTCGTCGGCACGTCTCACGACGCTATTAGACCGAGGTTAATCTCCGATCGACGTTAAGCTGCTCCGATCTGTTCTCGCCGCAGATGAAAATTCATGAAGATGACAATTTGCAATGCACAGCGCGAGAGTGTGGTGCAGTTTAACACGAGGCGTGGTGGGCTGCGGAGATAGCACGGTGATCTGGTGCTGCGGCCAGCGAAGCTGATCTTCTCGTTCCGGCGCTGGTACGAATGTCTGTCGCAGCAATATTCATTTTATTTATAATTTATTTGTTCCAGGCCAAGGTCAAGACTTCAGCGATGAATCGGCTGTGGCAGCTTTTGTCGTGAAGTAGAGGTTTCGCTCTACTGCACTCCTGTATCTTGCCGGTGCTCACCTACGAGGCAGAAACATGGAGGCTAACGAAAAGGGTTCAGCTCAAGGACAACGCAGCGAGCCACGGAAAGAAAAATGATAGGTGTAACGTTGAGAGACCAGAAGCGGGCGCATTGGGTGAGGGAGCAGATGCGGGTTAATGACATCCTAGTCGAAATCTATAGAGGAAGAAATGGGCTTGGGCAGGCCATATAATGCGGAGGCAAGATAGCCGCTGGTCCTTAAGGGTAACGGAGTGGATTCCAAGAGAAGGCAAGCGTAGCCGCTAGGGGGCAGCCGAAAGTTAGGTGGGCGGATAAGATTAGGAAGTTTGCGGGCGTACGGTGGGCGCAGCTGGAAAATGACAGGGTTAACTGGAGAGACATGGGAGAGGCCTTTGCCCTGCAGTGGGCGTAGTCAGGCTGATGATGACGATGACTAATGAAGCCAGCGCAATGTTATGTTTCTCTAATTCTCCATCTTATTTCTCAGTGAATTTTGTATAGTAGTAATTTAAGCGAATGGCTGTGTTTCAGTTTCGCAGCCGGTATTTTCTTCTTTTACGAACGCGCCCTAGAGAGGAGTCCATCCAGAGTTCGTCCAGCGGCGTCTGCAGCATGCAGACACGGTAAAAGCGATGCTGCCGGCTATGAACGAGGAGACCGGACGTCTGCAGCGCCAGAGACTGACAGCGAGAGACCACGTCAGGGAGAATTCCGGAAACCTAGGAAAAAAAAAAAAACTCGTCTCCAACCAGGCATGTCGGACACGGGACTAGATCAGGGTTTCTTTGTAATAATGCTAAAGCTGCACCCGTGCCAAAGTCGGGCCGAAGAGACATCTGCCAGTCGGCGCTTGGCAAACGCAAAACCTCAAACACGAACAGCACCTTTCATTTATTCCTTTAGCAAGACCTGAGATGGATACCTGTTCACCGAGTCCAACACGCTGCGGCCGGGGTTTTAGTGAAATGTATACAGAGTGGATATGTAATTCTAGCTCTGCGCTGAAAGCAAGCAGTCAGGGCACGGAAGCTTAACGCTTTAAGAGCAATTACTGAAGAATCAAAAGGTAGACATGCTGCGAAGATAAAAAAAAGAAAAGCAGCCGTACAAAGCGCATCACGCGCGATAAAAAGAAACAAAACATCGGCTTCCTGCGCATTAGGCCGCCAGATATTTCTCGAGCACCCCGCTATTCTCCGACCTTTTCACTCGTGGCAGCGCTGAGGCTGGGACGGGCATAGTGGCGGAGAATTTCCGCCCGCATTCTATTCTAAGCCCTCCCTCGGTGTGTCCTTTTATTTTTGTTTTTCTCGGAAGCCTTCTTTCTTCAACTCGCGCCATAATTTCGATTCCACTCCGCGAATTCGAGAACAAAAGGCCAAATCTCACCGCCGCCGCCGCGTTCACAAAAACGTGCCGAGTTCGAAAGACGCCATTTCACGCGTCGCTTGGCTTTCGCCTTGCATAATGCGTGCATATGAATATGCCAGACTGGTGCGTTATCCCGGGCTCGGCCTCTCCTTCTTTCCCTGCCGAGATTTTGGAGGTATCATTACTGCAGAAGCGGTCTGCTCCCAACTACTGTATGATTAGGGATCTTTTCTTTCACTTCTTTCGGTCCGGAAGAGCGTACACGAGCGCGCATGCAAATTTTGGAAGCCGCCTTCTTCGTTGACGCATAAGAGCAACGGTATCGGCTGCAGAGCATAGCATTAACGTCGTACGCTGCACTGGAGGAGATGCAACTTGCGAGGCGAGTGAAGGCCACGTCAGAAAAACCTGGGCTGCCCGACCGGCATAGAAGCGAATGAGTCCAAAAACAAAGCGCGAAACCTACGAATCTGCGAGTCTCAGGGTTGCAGCTACAGGGCTCCGAGTTTCGGGCGTACAATCGGCAGGTTGTTCAGCATTGTTTAATTTTTTCTTGGAAGAAACAATCATCTGCGCGTATCAAGTTCACTGGAGTGCCTCCTCTGTTGCTCAAGCACGCAGATCGAAAGGAGATGCTTGAAGAGGTCGAAGATAAATAGTAATTTTATTCAATTGCACAAAGATGGAGGGCCGATTTTGGAACGCGCAGTCCAGCAATTTTCCTCTCCGTTGGTTCTGCATATTTCCGATTTGTCGACGCCACTCGTGGATAAACAAGCGCTGTGGAAGCAGCTGTGCACATTGCCGCAATGGCAGAAATGGTGCCCAGAGAATCGTCACTCTTAGTCCTCAAACGACGTGGCCATGCGGACAGATTTGTTCTAAGTCATCTTCGTGACCATCTCGTGACCCTGAACTCGTAGCCGTCACAAATGATGACGGTGGAAGCTAGAAATGTTTACTTCTCTTTGCATACACAAGCGGTGAAAAGGGACTTTAATTATGCATAGCTGCACGACTAATGATGGAGACTTTTAAATGCCATTTTCTTAAAATCGAGCTTGAAGTCGCTATGACAGAGCAACTTCCGGTATTGTAACGCACTGCCTTGAGTAGCCAGTAAAAAGCACGCGACTTAATCCTCGGCCTGAAGGGCCTACTTCTGGAGCGAAGAACCCAGTAAAATAACAACGGGGCCATAAATAAGAGACCGCTGTCTAGATAAGACGTCAATAGTAAAATTCCGGTCTTGCAAAAAAAAAAGAAAATGATGGTCGGTCTCCGTAGTTAGTCCTAATGCGAATTAGGTGTTCTAGCACTTCGGCTTTCACTTCGGTTTCGATGTTCAGATTCATCGTTCTCTCATGGAAATTGTTCGGATACGGTCAGTGGGTTAATGCTTATACATGTGGATTAGGTCGTTCTATACTTTACATACATAGGTCCCTGGGAGTCCTCGTACCACTAACGGCGCATTGGTGCAGGGGTTAAGCGATACGTCAATGGCCACACCAGCTCAAGTCCACATTAAGGTAGGAGTGCATTTATTATTCTTGCTATCTAACAAGCTCGCGACCTTTTGTAAACAGATTAACTGAGACGAGGCTCAAGTTGTAGTGTGTGACACGAACCACAGGAGAAGACTTGCGCAATGCAAAACTCATGTTGTATATGAAATACAGCTCTGATGTGGTAATACTTCAGTAGGACAAACCGGTAGGTGCATCAATGACAGGTTGCGGGAGCACGCCAATTCTGTGGGAGCGACGGCAGCTTGTAACCTATAGCCATTCAATGCGACAGTTTTACAGATTGATTTCCTGCACTTAGCCAAACACGCATCTTGAAGAAGTATCATGACCAGCGCCCGTGCGAAATTTGGAAAGCTTTTACCATTCACCAGACAAATCAAGCCTATGTCAGCATCCCTCACCTTGTTTCCTAAGGAAGTCACATTTCTTAATCACCAGCTCATTGACACGCGCTAAGAGACAAGTTAGGCTTTCGTTGTCTATGTTTACAAACCTTTTTATTTATACCTTCTATTACGGTTTACGCTTTTATTATCGTAAGCCTAACATGATAAAGGCTTCTCCCACTGGCTTCTGGTGTATGGTTTCCTGTTCGAGCTGCACATGCCAACTTATAAGGCGTAATCCTTACTTGCTCCATAGCGAAAACACCGTGTGTGTGTGTGTGTGTGTGTGTGTGTGTGTGTGTGTGTGTGTGTGTGTGTGTGTGTGTGTGTGTGTGTGTGTGTGTGTGTGTGTGTGTGTGTGTGTGTGTGTGTGTGTGTGTGTGTGTGTGTGTGTGTGTGTGTGTGTGTGTAACATGGCACGAGGCAACCCTTAGGGGGCTGCCCTTACAGGGCAAAGGACAGCCCTTGGAGGGCTATCCGCTGCAGGGCGTCGGTAATTATCCGGCGCTGGTCAGCAGCAGCGGAGCTGGCCAGGAGAGTCTCCCAGTATGACTCCGCCGTGGTGGGGGATGGAGGGTGTGGGAAAACAGTACATGTGAGGAGGACATGAAGGAAGTCTCCCGGTTTCCCGCAGAGCTTACAAGAAGAAAGGAATTGATCGGGGTAGCGGGCATGAAGGAGAATAGGGTAGGGAGCAGTTCGGGTCTGGAGTCGGCGACAGTGGGAGGCCTCGATTAAGGTTAGGGAGGGAGCCGGCGGTGCGTAAACGCGCCGGGTATCTCGGTAGTAAGCAAAAATATCTTTGAACGTAAGCAGACGCTCTCAGGGTGGCGGAGGAGGTCCAGCTCCGGCCCGGAAAGTGAGACCTCGGGCGAGGGAGTGGACTTCCTCGTTACCCGGGAGGCCTGCGTGTGCGGGGGTACAGATAAGGGTTACGGGGTGGGTGGGGTGCCAGAAGCGTAGAAGCCGAGCCGCGGTGCGGGATATCAGGCCTTTGGCGAAATTGGATAGGGCGGATTTTGAGTCGGAGATAATTTTGGTGGCAGAGGTGGAGGCAAGAGCGAGTGCAATGGCCGCTTCCTCTGCAATTTCCGATGAGTCTGTGGGGACGGATCCTGATACGATTAGTCGGGCCTGAGAATTAGCGACGGCGAGAACCATGCGGGAGCCCGACCACGTAGGCTACCTCGGGACTGTTGCTGTAGAGCTTGTGCAGGGCTTTGGCGCGGGCTGTCCTGCGTTCTCCGTCGTGCTCGGGGTGCATGTTCTTGGGGATTGGAAGGATGATGAGATGAGAGCGTAGGTCTGGAGGTATGGGAACCCCCTCGGTAAGATGGGTGATCGGGGTGATGCCTAGCTGACAGAGTAGTGCGGCCTGCCGCGGTACTCGACAGGCGAGTCAGCTGTGCTGTTAGGGTGGCTTCTGCCAGCTCCTCAAACGTGTTGTGGGTACCGAGGTTGATGTGCTGGGGGTAGTAGATGTGCTGGGGGGTAGGCGGAGGGCAACCTTCGTGCAGCTCCTGAGGAGCGCGTTGATGCGGTCCCGCACCTGCTTTAGGGGGAGGTAGGGGAATGAGCACGCCGTGCGGCTCGTGATGTAAGCTTGGGTGAGGCGGAGAGTATTCCGCTCTCGCAGACCCACGCGCCGGTTCGCCACGCGCCGAATGAGACGGGTGGCTTGCTGGGCTTGGGTCTGGAGAGTTTGGATGGCGTTGCCATGCTCGCCATGGGAGTGAAGGACGAGGCCCAGGATGCGAATCTTGGAGACCAGGGGAATGGGGTGGTTTCCTAGAGTGAATGAGATGGGAGGTTTGGCGGGGTCATGAGGCCTGGGGCGGCAGAAGAAGGGTTCTGATTTAGAAGTGGAGCAGGCTAGGCCGCGCGCGCGAGCGTATGAGTCGATGATGTTGAGGGCCGACTGCAGGTTGTGTTCCATGTCGGCATCACTGCTTCGATTAGCCCAGACAGTGATGTTGTCAGCATATAGGCTGAAATGTATGTGGGGTATTTGGGCGAGTTGGTGGGGGAGTTGGAGAAGAGCTATAATAAAGAGGATAGGAGACAGTACAGCACCCTGAGGGGTTCCCCGTGCTCCCAGTAAGACACCGGACAGCCGGTGGTCGCCCATGGTGAGTGTGGCTGTTCGTTCGGAGAGGAAATCGCAGACGTAATGTTACATCCGCGGGCCTACGCCTAGGGCGTGGAGGCCCTCTAGGATGGCTGCGTGGGTAACGTTATCGAAAGCTTCTGTTAGGTCGACACCGAGGATAGCTTTGCTGTCGCCCGCGGGGGAGTCAAGGATGCGGTCCTTGAGCTGTAGAAAGACGTCCTGAGTGGACAAGCCCGGGCGGAAACCAAACATGCACGAAGGCATAAGGTTGTTGTTCTCCAAATACTGGCTGAGACGGGTCTGGAGAACGCGCTCCATGAGCTTGGCCACACACGACGTAAGAGGGATGGGACGGAGGTTAGCGGGGAGAAGTGGTTTGCCAGATTTTGAATAAAGACTGCTTTGGCGTCTTTCCACTGAGGTGGGAGGGCGCCGCGCAGCCAGCATTCGTTGAAGTAGTCAGCTAGGGCTTTGACGGAGGGGGAATCGAGGTTGCGGAGTGCCTTGTTGTGCACTCCGTCGGGGCCAGGAGCTGAGGACGCGTTGAGGCGCTGAAGTTCAGCCCTCACTTCCGCCTCGGTGATCGGTTGGTCGAGAAGGTCGTTGGGGGAACCTGTGTAGTCCGGGTGGTCTGCGGAGGGATACGCCGGGAAGTAGAGATCACGAAGCTCCTCGAGAAGTTCCGGCGGGGAGGCCTCGGATGTGTGTATGAGCTTCATGAGGTTGTGTTTCTGGTGTGTCTTGGACTGAGTTGAATCAATGAGATGGCGGAATAGGTTCCAGGTCTGGGGCAGGCTCATGCCGTCCAGCTTGTTACAGAGAGATTCCCAATTTTGGCGAGAGAGAGTTGCCGCATGCGTCTCAATCTCCTTGTTGAACCGGGCCAGTCGGCGTCTGAGTGTTCTATTCCAGCGCTGACGCCGCCATCTCTGTTCGAGACCCGTCTTGGCGTCTTATAGGTGCAGGAGATGAGAATCCATCGCGTCTGCAGGGCAGTCCTCTGGGAGATGGCGACTCACGGCGCGGACGTCACGCCGGAGTCACGCTGGCTATGTCTGAGATGGTGTGTAGAGTGCGGGCTGCTCTGGAGGTGCGGAACGAGTCCCAATTCTTGATGGTAGCATCACGAGAGGGTCTACGTGTTGGGCCTGATTGTAGGAGAATCTCGATAATGTAGGGATCACTACCCAAATTCTCCTGGGTGTTACACCACGCAGCGTGAGGGAAGCAGTGGGTGAAGGTGAGGTCAGGAGTAGTGTCTGCGCAGACGCTGTTCCCGGTGCGAGTAGGGGTGGTGGGGTCTGTGAGAAGAGAGAAGCCGGCCTGTTGAGCTGCGAGCCATACCCTGCGACCCTTGGGGGTGTCGGCTGTGTAGCCCCAGGCCGTGTGCGGGGCGTTGAAGTCCCCTACAATCAGAAGGGGGCATTTGTGTGCGACTTGCTTAGCAAGCGTGAATAGTCGGTCGAAGTCGTGCCGCAGGCACTTCGGGTGGCTGTATACGTTGAGGATGAAGAGACCAGTATCCCGAGCGCGCTGCGGCACGAGCTCGATAAGGAGATGATCTATTTCGGGGACGTCTAAGGGGAGGGAGATAGTGGTGAGCGCACGGCGTACATGAAATGCAACCCGAGGGTGTGTAAGAGAAAAGGGGACGATGGGCACGTAACTGGGTAGGGTGAGGGGATTGGAGGGCTCTTGCAGCGCGAGCACGTCGGGGCCGTCTGCCCGAGCTAGGAACTGGTGAAGCAGCCCCCGCTTTGAACCAAAGCCCCGACAGTTCCACTGCCAGATGGTTAGGCTAGTGCGTAGGTCTCGCCATCACTGAAGCTTTCATTTGCAGTGTAGGAGTTGGAGACGTTGTGGAGCCGGGCTTTCTTTTTAGGCCGCACGGCAGCACAGGTTGTCGCGTGGCGAGACTCTTGCTCCTTAAATCACTCGTCAATTTGGCGAGCAAATTCGTCTAGACGGGTAGTGAGGTTGGCGAATTGATTTGTGAAGGCCTGGATGGCCGTCTGCACCATGGCCTGAATTCTCGCCTCCATGAGTTGTTCGAAATTGGGAGGCAGGGCTGGCGTTCCCTCGGTCGGGGTTGGTGTGGTCAGGGAGGTAGTGGGTGTTGCGGCCCGCTTCTTGGCCGGTTGTTCGCGAGTAGGCAGAGGTGGCGGTGGAAGAGTGGGGGTAGGAGCGGCCGGGGCCGCTGGTGCCGGGGTAATGGTTTGGGTATGCTGGTGGGCATGCAGCTGTGCCTGGAGGCGGTGGTTGGTGGTTTGGAGGGAGGCGAGCTGCGCGCGGACACGCAGCAGCTCTTCATAGAGGGTGTTGGCGGAGCCCTGGGAGACTACGCCTGCCCAGCTCACCTCATTGGTGCAGCGGGTCGTGGAGCGGCTGCGGTGTTGGGGTGGAGCCTGAGTGATGGGAGTCTGGCTGGAGTGTGTGTGTGTATGTGTCAACACGCTCTGCTCACGGGTCCTGTACACGCCACTCATGAGACAAAAGAACTGCTTTCGCATTGATAAATGATTGCTAGTGGATTAGCAGGCTCATACCTCACACACAGCGGTCAAATTCTGGGCTAGACCCATTATTAGTCGACGCATAGATTGTTCTTGAATTAAGCAAGCTAGTGCTAACTAGCCAAATTAAACGAGTCAATAAATTTTTCGTTGAGTCTGGCATTTGTAAAGCCAATTTGTATTACCTTTCGCCTTTTTGTCTGGTAGAAATCCTGACTTTCTGAAAGCAGTCGGAACTAGCCCCATTAAGCAAATGAGCTCAATCTTCAGGGCGTCTACTTCCTTTCTGAATGGCCTCAAAGACATTCACGCAGATCAGCAGGTCGCAGGCCAGCATGTATTCAGGGGTGACACATTTTTTTTTTCGGTAGGCGTAATCTCGCACGCTTCGATACACTGCTTTTCAGTGTTCGCCTCTGTGTGTGCTAGGATGGAGGCGTCACCTGCCTAGCTCATGGAAAGGTGAAAATTGAAATGAGAATGTTTGCCACGATTTGCTCAGAAAAAAAAGCTAAAAACATACCCTGCCTGAAAATACGCCCGGCGGGAAAGAAGGGCAGTTGTTGATAATAGGTGTAGCTAATCTTGATTTGAAGACAGTCCCAGCTATCCAGAAAGTGGAAGTAGAAGGCTGCAGAGTGCTGGGGAAAGTACGAAGGGAAAAGAAAAAAGTGCAAGCAAAAGAAAAAAGCTGGCGATCACTAGTTGGCGTTTAATCGTTCCTGAGAGCCGAGGACCTTCGTCGTTACACATAACAAACGATTACATGCAAAATTAAGTTATAACGCGAGAGCGTGAAAGGCCCCGTTCCCCAGAAGATCTGGTTACGTTCGGCGTTACAGGCGTCGGAGTTGTGAGCAAAAAATCACGAGCATGGCTCTGTCAGGTGATGCCCAAAAAGCAACCTAGGTGCCAGGTGGGCCATCTAGGTCACGTGACCTTGCGGCGTTATCACAACCTGCTCACGGGATAGTGAGAAAACTGCCCACAGTGGCAGGTGGCAGTTAATGTATGGTCCCTCAGACAGAGCAACCTGGGCCGCACAAGGCCCACCACTGGGAGCACCTGCCATCGCAGGGCAGTGGCGCATCGCTTAATCACTGCACCAGTGTGCCAGGAGGGGTATGAGGACTCCCAAGGATCTATCAATATAAATTAGAGAATGAACTTCTGCCTATATGGGACTAACCCATTACGCTATCGCGTCATACTTTTAAGCCGGAGATTAAGTGACCCGTCAATTTTTTTGTAGGAGTTGGCTGCTTAAGAGGGGACGCGACAATTACTATGATTTTTCTTAATTGAGCAAGAAATGTAATCGAATTTGGTCCTTGTATACCCCGGCTTATACTGACTTCAGAGCAGCATTATAGTTTAAGTCCACTAGCATAGTTCTTGAGTAATTACAATTAATACACTCGTAATGTCATCACCAAGAATTAAAGAAAAATTGTGCAAGTTTTTTGGTTACAATTTTCAAAAGCCCTGGTCTGTGCAATAGAGCTTTTAGTTCTCGTTCTAGATGCCCAGCAGTGATGAAAATAAAGGTTAAACTCAAGCATGCACATTACTTGAAAATGTTTCTTACTTGGTGTTGTTGTCGGGCTAGTTGGCGAGATTCCTTATTCGACGAATTTTGTCTTATATTTGTGGGCATAAAACACCGATTAAGCCTGTTGTTAGTTCGTGCTCGTCCGGTCGTTTTGTCTATCTGTCGTCTTTTTCGCGGAAAGAACCTGTCATGGCGAATGAAGAATATTACTAAAATAGCTTCAAAGAACTCTTGCTCAAGAGCAGAGGAAATCGAGAGCTGTTCTTACACTCCCAAACGTCTCAGGGTTCTTGCGCAATATAGAGAATCATACTGCTGTCAATCGTTATGAAATTCCGAAGAGATGAGTGTGTGCGGCTGGGGCACAAACAACAAGCGGTGCTTGGCTTTTGCCGCATCCATCGGCGACACTTGAGTGGAGATGGCTGCGTGGGGGATCTTTTCTGTCGCTCAATTATCAACTTTTAGAGCGGGAACTCTACTCCTTGAGGTACAACTCCCGGTTTCGATGTGGATACGACAATGACCTTCAATGCCTCGCTATCGTAGTATGAACACTAGATCATATAAGTGTGACCATTGGGCACCTAACCTCCTAACCTTGACCCTTGGCCATGACATTTGATTTCAGACAGTGGGCACCACATCGACAATGACCTTCAATGCCTCACAAGCTCAAACCGAACTTTACTTCGTGGTTGCGTGGCCCAGGCTATCGCAGTGCGACCACTCGATCATATGACTATGACCATTGGGTACCTGATCTTTGACCTTGACATTTTATCTGAGACTATGGAGACCGTGCTTAACAGAGCTTTCGCTCGTATAACAAGGTTCGAGCCACCCCAGCTACCTTTTTTCGCAAATCCCGTCTGCCCTCAAGAGGCGGTGAGAGTGGCCCCATCGGTGCACTTTCCTTTTCCTCCTCCGTGCAGCCACTTACAGGCACACATAAGCACAAACACCATCGATCAAAGCTTTGAAGGGCGTGGAAATTCTAGAAAAAACGAATTGCGCTGCGTTTCCATGAGAAGCCATTCAAACAACTGCCGCTTTGGCTCAGCGAGGGCGACAAGTTGTCGATTGGCTTAGTCCGGCATTCTACGTCGTCAGTCTTCCCCACTTAAACTTTTTTTTAAATCCCCTTTCCAGTTTCTTTCTTTCCAACCCAGCCCTCCCCTTCTGATGCTGGCGTTCGCGTGCCGCCATTGGGGCGCTCGGCGACAGAAGGTAATAAATCCCGCCGAGCCCACGCTCATTTAATTAAACATCGCGGCCCCGTTACTCCCTGCTCGACAGACGCTTTACTTGCTGCGGCAGTGCAACCCAGAGCGCAAGGATCAGTTTCTCGGACAGCCGACGGAATGAAGCAAATATGAGACCCCTTGTTCGGCACAGTCTTAAGCTTGTAGAGCTCTCAGATGAGGATTCCGTAAGTTTCGTGTTTTAAAAATAAAACAAGTCGCCAGAGGCACTAAATACTGCTTACGTGTGAGAAGGCCTAAGCCCGCCTGTTCAATGTGTGAACGCAGCCGCCGAGCGCGCTGTGGCGTGATGTAACCCGATGCCACGCAGCTGGCAATTCTGCCTCTGCATGGCTGCACGTGGCCCCGCCGCACGCCTTGTGAAAGCAGTCGACGCCTTACCGCGCCCAGCGCTCCGCCTCAAAGGGTAACTGCATAAGTTTTAGAAATCGATGGGCGTAAAGGGGTAGAATGTATGCAACTTTCAGGTAAAGCATGCGATGTCCTTTCGGGCTAGCATTTGAAATGGTGACGTAATCGCCGATTGAAATTGAGATGAAAATCAAGCTTCTCCGCACCGCACAGCGCCAAGTGGGGGGTGCATCATGACGTCATCGAAGGTACCAGTACATTTCCAACGCATAAACTCTCGATTTCAAGGAAAAAAAACTGACGTCACCGATGGCAAAAGCCTCCAAAAGTTGTTTCGCAGCGTCGAACTAGGCCTGGCTGGGTGTGGTTGCCGGCAGCACGTGCACATTTAAAATCTTACCTTCCGTGAGGTCACACCGACCTTCTCCTCACTCCTGCAGTGCTGTGAGGAGAAGCCTAAAGGATAACCTACCATTATGTTAGTGTTTTAAATGCTAGCGCAGAAGCACTTGGCGTGCTTTACCTGCAGCCTGTATATAGATTTGAACCCTTGAATAGCGAGGGATTCTCAAAGACTGGTGCAGTTTCCCTTTAAGGGTATGACGCGGTAGGTAATGGGTTAATGGCCATACATGCAGAATTGATCTCGCTCTCCTTAGCATTCATAGATTCCTGGGAGTCCTCATACCACTCCTGGCGCAGTGGTGCAGCGGTTAAGCGGTGCGCCACTGCCCAGGGATGGCCGGTACCACCACCGGTGGAATTTGTGAGACAGCAGGTTCTGCCGAGAAACCTCGCGCGGTCAATCATTAATCTAACCGCCACCTGGCAGGCGCGCACGCGCGCGCGCGCGCCCACACACACACACACACACACACACACACACACACACACACACACACACACACACACACACACACACACACACACACACACACACACACACACACACACACACACACACACACACACACACACACACACACACACACACACACACACACACACACACACACACACACACACACACACACACACACACACACACACACACACACACACACACACACACACACACACACACACACACACACACACACACACACACACACACACACACACACACACACACACACACACACACACACACACACACACACACACACACACACACACACACACACACACACACACACACACACACACACACACACACACACACACACACACACACACACACACACACACACACACACACACACACACACACACACACACACACACACACACACACACACACACACACACACACACACACACACACACACACACACACACACACACACACACACACACACACACACACGCACGCGCGCGCGCGCGCGCGCGCGCGCGCACCACAGATTTTTGCGAAAATGCGGTTTGGTTTTATTTATGAGGTTTAACGTCCCAAAGCGACTTAGGCTATGAGAGACGCCGTAGTGGAGAACATATTGGAAAAAGAAAGCGCATAAAGGGCAGAGGACAAGAAGAAGGAAAGACACAGGGAGAGCGCTGACTCACAACTCAGGCTTTATCCTTAGCCCAGGTTTTATGAATAACGCGTTGCGAGTCCGCGCTCGTCCTGTGTCTTTCTTTCTTCTAGTCCTGTGTCTTTTGTGATCAGTTTTTTCCCATATGAACTTACACCAAGTCGCCCAACAAAACGTTGTACTAAGCCGTAGTGGAGGGCTCCGGATAATTTTCCCCATATCGCGTTCTTTAACCTGCGCTGACATCGCACAGTACACGGGCCGCTGGAATTTCGCCTCCATCGAAATGCCACCGCTGCAGCCGGGACCGAACCCGCATATTTCAGGTCAGCAAACCGAGCACATAACCACTGAGCCACCGCGGCTGTGTTTTGGGAAAAGAAGAGTCAGTGCTAAGGCACTAAATATTAGGCAATGTGCGCACTATATCGCTGTGTAAACCTTAAAACTGTGCGAAAGCTTGCTGCACAGAGCGCTAGCGCACAGCTTAGCCTAGTGGCTACGGCGTCTCACACCGCTCCCTATACCCGTGTTGTGACATCACTACGCGGTCACATCCACACCGCTTAGTTCATGCAGCGTACAGCAGCGCTTGTACACGCCCCTATGGGAACTATTTCGCGCCTTCCACTCAAGGGCATGAGGCAGTTATGACGAAAAGACCTCTGTGCACAGACATTGATGGAGATAGCGCTGATGCATACGTTGTTCGCACCACATATCCACATCTGCAGCGGTCTTCGGAATGCAAACGCGGCGCCAAGCAAAGCACGTTACTTCCCTCGCCTCTGTGTTCCTCCTCCTCCTCCTCCTCCTCCTCCTCCTCCTCCTCCTCCTCCTCCTCCTCCTCCTCCTCCTCCTCCTCCTCCTCCTCCTCCTCCTCCACTCATTATTTCCATCCACCTTTGCGCCGTCAGTAACGCCGCAAAAGCACACAGTCTGCCTAGAAGTGCAACGAACCGTTTACCGTCGGCACGAGTGGAGCTGACCGCGCCTCCTTGAACTACGACGGATATAAACGGGAAAGACAGAGCGAAATTTTATTTATTTATTTATTTATTTATTTATTTATTTATTTATTTATTTATTTACAATACTGCTAGTCTCAAGTCGAGACCGTAGCAGGCGGGCAATCAGTCGACATAAAGTTAAAAAAAAAACTAAGACAAACAATAAGAATACACTTTGACAATAAGTGCAGTATTAAGCCTTGTGCAAATGCTTCAGCCGTTTTTTGAAAGGGAAACTGAGGATAAATAGAAGTTGGCCTGTATCGACAAGGTACAGTATCCCAATCACAAAGAGACCGCTCTAAGCGAAAACGAAGCTTTTACGAGGCAGAAAAGGCCAAAAAAACTGCGTACGTGTCGCCATCACCGAACGATGTCGCAAGTATAGTGCATGCATAAGAACCGATTTTTGGCGCAATCTCAGAAGCTACGTCACACAACCATCCGCTTCGAAACGCTGTCAACCAGTCCTTTTCGTTAAGGACGTCGCTAATTTGTATCAACTGGCGGGAAGGTTTTTAACGCCATAGCGTCAAGACTCCCGTTGGTGAAAAAATCTGGCGTCGAGAGCGATAAGTAGGGTGGCGCATGGTAGTCGAGGTGGTCACCCCAGGAGAAGCAACCTAGGTGCGCCACCTATGTCACGAGACCTCGTGGCCTGATTACAACCTACCCATCGTATTGCAAGCAAACTGACGAGCCTGGCAGGTGGCAGTTATTCTAATGGTTGATCACGAGAGGTTGCTCAGGAAGCGCAATTTTGGTAGCCCAAGTCCTACAGATCGTAGCACCTGCCATCGCAGTGCAGTGGGACATCGCTTAATCGCTGCACCACTGGGCGAGGAGTGTTACGAGGACGTCCAGGGATCTATGAATGTTATCATCAATTCTGCATATAGGGGCATTAACGCTATTTCGTCATACTCTGAGTGTCCCCTACAAGTTTTTTTCCCTTTTCTGCCGTGTTTTCTCTTGGCTTTCCTAAAGATTGTGTAAGCACCTACAATCGAAGGGCGCATTCCTTAACCATGGCGCAACGAGGACTCCCTGTAGCTATGAATGTATAGTTGAGAACGACCGACTCTGCAGGCATTAACTCAATAACGCTATCGTTTCATATCCTTAAGGTTGAACTTAAGTGTCCCCTCCATTTTATGATTAAATTTTCTCGGCGATAAACGTGTCTATTGCTGCCTGATATCCAGCATGACCTCCAAGGGCAATTTTTGCTGAGTACAGCAATGTGGCCGAATTGTCCTCAGCTTCCCTTTAAAATTAGCTCCACGTGTGCGTTCTTTCCTGCGCATTGCATCGTTATTGCTAACTTGTATTGCAAGCTTTGCGAAAACTTTGCACTACCGTTGATTAAGTTGAGCAGATTCTTTTTTCAAGTGACACGCGTGACGGGTTTAAGATGATGATAGCGGAGTCTCTCCTGTAAAGGACCGATGTCGTCCCGCACAATCTGATTTGCTCAAAATTATCATTCTGGGCATTCCTGAAAGTATTCTCGACTCCCTAAATGATTATTCACACCAACGAAAAGAGGTAGTTGTTCTGAACGAGGAGACAACAGCTACTTCGAGGAAAAATTCGAGTCCAATGCGGTAACCCGCTTTGGAGTAATGCGAAAGCATTGACGCCTCCTCAGCATTCGTCGCCTCTATTTGCTCCTATTTGCCTCTATTGCCCCTATTTGCCTGAGATCTTGTGCAGTTCGTCTAATTCCCAGCACGCTTCGTTCCAAACTTTCAAATTTGCCGCTGCGCGTTTGCTGCGCCCACACTTCCGGTCACATGGTACTACACTTTCGGCATTTCAAATTTGCCGTCATTTCTGCCATGGCCACGCCCATTTTGTGCACATTTTCTCCTCCAATTAATCCGGAGTTCCCGGGTTCGAACCCGACAGCGGCTGCTGCTTTTTTATGGAGGAAAAACGCTAAGCCGCCCGTGTGCTGTGCGATGTCAGTGCACGTTAAAGATCCCCAGGTGGTCGAAATTATTCCGGAGCCCTCGACTACGGCACCTCCTCCTTCCCTTCTTCTTTCACTCCCTCCTTTATCCCTTCCCTTACGGCGCGGTTCAGGTGTCCAACGATATATGAGACAGATACTGCACCATTTCCTTTCCCCAAAAACCAATTATTATTATATAGAGGTTAGTTGACGGATCGCTTACGCACCTCTCAGCCTTTTTCTTGATGTTAAATGACTCAAGCAAAACCCTCACCTTTTCGTACTTGCTCCTGCCCAGAATCGTCGCTTCCTGGAGTCGTGGCTCGCACTTGCCACATGCCAATGTGCTGGACCAAATTAGCGTATTTTTCACAATTTTCTGCACTTTTGCCGTGCTTCCTAAGGCGGTAATTAATGCGTCGCGCTGTTTGTCCTATATGGGGCATTCCAGACCTCAGGGGGATCTCATAGACCCCTCCTACCAAGCAGCGGACGTAGGCTGTGTCATGTTTTGTCTTGCAGCCGGCCACATCCGCGCCGCAGATACGAGGTATCAATCTGCGCAGCTCATTTAGGGCTGAAAAAACCAAAGGTACCCTGTGCCTGTTCGCAACGTCTGCTCGCAACTGTCTGCTGATATGCCTGCTTGGCAGGGCGACTTATATATATATATATATATATATATATATATATATATATATATATATATATATATATATATATATATATATATATATATATATATATATATATATATATATATATATATATATATATATATATATATATATATATATATATATATATATATATATAACAGTAGCTATTTGGTACAACCGGTGGCAGACGACTTTAAACGCCAGGAAATGTTATGTGCAGTTTACCAAGAAAAAGAAAAAGTTCCCCAGTGCATATAACGTATAAAATACTGCACTTCAAACCGCAGAACATATCAAATACCGCGGTGTCACGTTTATTGAAACTTGACTGGTCCAGTCATATTGACTTAGTTACCGCGAAAGCTTTCTGCCTCCTCCACATTTTCCAGCGCAATTTTAGGCACTTTACGTCGCCCCTGAAGGCAAACTTGTATTTGACTAGCATTAGGCTTATTTTAGTGTACGCACGCGTAAGCTGGGATCTATATACAAAAAACATCGTAGATAAAATAGAACGCGTCCAGAAACAAGCAGCACGATTTGGAACAGGAAATTATAATTTTAAAGTCAAAGGGTCCGAAGTATGTGAAGTATTAGGTTAGAAACAAACTCATCACGCAGAAAAAAAAAATACCGTATGTACTCGTGTATAGGCCACACTTTTTCATCACGATTTCTCAGGTGCGGGTCATACACGATTCAGGCCTATAGCCACACATTAACACACTGTGGGGCCACCGCGGTTACCGTGTCAGGTAATTAAAAAGCTGGCAACAGGTAAGAACATTTCACCATTCATCGCCGGTTTCGTGCTAATCGCCGTCGGACGAGCTCAGCTCATCGGCACTTTCGCCGCTATCGGACGAGCTGGCCTCGTTGGCGTGCTCCCAACGCTGGTCGTCCTCTTTGACGTCCATGTCGTTTGACAGCCCAGTGACTAAAGAACTCCTTGAGATGCTGTCCGCTGACAATGAACGCCACGCGTGCAGAATCCAAGCGCACGCCTGCTGGAGAAAGGCTCTCTTCAGCCGCTCTGTCGGAGTTGTTCCGTGGTTGCCCGCCGGTTGCCCGTGGTTGAATGGCCGGTTAACGTAAACACGGAGCGGCTGCAGCACGCTTGTCAGGTCACAAGGAATTACGGCCAAGTCTATTAGGCAGTCTGCCAGCCAAGTCTTGACTCGGTCTGTTAGCTATAGGTGCATGCCCTCTAATAAAGCTGTCGAGCCCGAGAAGGGCTTTGCACCGGTGCAGGCCTCCTGGTCGGTTCTGCCACACTGGTTTCAGCCAGTCTATGCCCAATTCGTCGGACATCGAACCTTTTCTTGCACCTGGATTACGACACCCTAGGGAAACTTCTCTCTTCGCAGAGTCTTTCTCTTAAAGACAACGTAGGGTGGAAACTTCCTCCCATCAAAGGTGATGCAAGCATGACTGTGCACCTTTGCCGTTGGAGACAGTTTTTGTCCCTTTGGCTTCCACCGTGCAATTTTCAGGAGCATCGAACCAGACAGGAATCTGATCAGCATTGCCTGTCTGTGAAAGGTCGTACTCATCCTTCCTCCGAAGTGCGTTGACAAAGTGATGAAACTGCATTATTTGGTCCTCGTATTCGGCTGGCAGCTTCTGGCACAACGTCGTTCGACGGCGGATGGAGAGTTGGTTCTGTTTCGTAAAACGTCGACGCCACCCTCGACTGGTTTTGAAGTCCGCAAGTCGAATGTTCAAGGGCTGAGCGGTAGCGATTGCTTTAATGCAGACCATTTCTGCAGACAGCGCGTAGCCGTTGCTCCCCGAATTGCGAACGTACTCGACGAGGCCCTGTTCGAGTTTGGGGAACTTGCAGTGTTTCCCACGGAAACCCTTCCGGATAAACTCGGCGAGGTCTTGCATTGCATAAGCCAGCAGCTCACACACTTTTTGTCGACGTCAAACTTTCGCCCGGCCTCCCGTTTACCGTGTTCCTCAGCGTATTTTGCCACTTGAAGTTCGAAGCCTGCAGTGTAGGACCGTCTGCGCTTGCCCACTTCATTTTGTTCATATTCAAAAGCCCGCAGCCTGCCACACGATGGCGCACGCAACACCACAGATTCCGCAAGTAGTTCACACACTTTCGAACGAAGCACCGGATAACAAAGACCAAACGGCGCTGGGCAAGGCACTCTGAAAACCGGTAACAGAAAGCCGCGGAAACGCCGCGTTGCGTGACGACGATGATGATAATGGATGCGGTATGGGGAAAAAACAAATTGGCGCCATCTTCTAGCATTTTGGAGACTAGGCGCGTTTTTGACGCCTTTTATTTTTTTCAAATTTTTGCGGCCGAAAGCGAGAAGGGGGTCCCTTCCCTTACGGCGCGGTTCAGGTGTCCAACGATATATGAGACAGATACTGCGCCATTTCCTTTCCCCAAAAACCAATTATTATTATGGGGGGGAGCGGGCTATGGACCTCCTTCACCCCGCGACGTCACGAAAATGCGGTGGCGCTGATGTTAGCAGCGACTTTCGCATGGTAGGCAAAACAGGTTCCGCTTGCCCGTGCCTACCGCAGCTGCCGCAGTTACCGGCGGCTGCTTCAAGCCTGCGCACTGCAGAAGCAGCATATATTGACCAGCTGCGTCACTGCTGGATCCGCGTAGTAGCATAAAAATATTAAATTAGCCTCGATAGGTTTCTCGCGCATAAATGCCACATTCGGAAACTGGCTAACAGGCATTGGGCCACGGTAGTAAAGCGCGAAGTCTGGGAGTCGATAGGCACTGCCACTCAATGCACTTAATGCATGCAAGTTACTGCGTTCATTCACCTGAACTTCAGGATAGTAGGCTGATAATTGCTCAAGGAAAAAAAAGACATATGTAGCTGCACACGTACTTATCACCTTGAGCCGGAGTGTAAGGGGCGCCGACAGGTTCACTCGCCCCCAAGGAATGCGTTTTTTTGTTAATAGCACACCATGTTTAAATGGCGCGTTTTGTGACATTTAATAGTTACTTGAAACTGTTTCTTTATATGACGACGTAATTATTTCATTCGAGTAGAAAGAAGTCTGGTAAGTTGTGTCAATCTTGCGCGGTCGCGTTGGTGTGCTTAGAATAGCGTACCTTAAGTGTGCTAAACGCCATATGCTTTTTCATTGCATCATGCATGTGTCATGTTTCATGAGGTAATACATGATCGCGAAGCTTGTTTGGAAAGAAGCAGCCGCAGGCGTGCTACTAACAGACACGTGGCGAGATTGAGAGGGGACGCGGCATGAAAAGTGTTTTCGTTATTCATGCATGCGATATGTAACTAAACTTGGTGCAAATATGAAATTCCTACGCTAGTTTCAGTCATTCCTTTTATTTATAGCTATACCTGGCACAGTTCTGGGTAATTATAATTAACACCGTCGTCAAGTCCCCCCAAGCTAGGTCTCAAATAATTGAGTAGATAGTGCGCAGTTTTTTTTATGCCAGCATGTGCATAAAGCCCTGTTCTGTATGATGACGCGATTAGTTGTTTTTCTATATGATCAGTACTTATGCATGGATAGAGACATGAAAACGTTTCTTACAAAAAATAACTAACACAATACTGCACGTGTAGGGAAAAAATCGAGGGATTTATTACGCTCCTCAACGTCTCAGGAATAGTTTGCGACAAATGGAATCATTTGATTTTCATGCTAATTACGAAGGTGAGTGATCCAGTCGCAGAAAATGTGAGAGGTCAGAAAACGAACCTTAAAGTTTATTCCCTCGTTTATGGCATCTTCGCTTTCGCTTTGGTCAAAGAAATGCGGCACTGAAATCAAAGAAATTACCTCACAATTTTTGACGACCGCACTTCTAAAAAGCGTAATTTATAAATTTGTACTCAATATTTTGCTATAATTTTTCGTCACGAAACTAGACTTCAGGGCTAGGAAAGGAAATAATTCTAGAAATCAAAAATTTTCACCAAATCGACCAGCTTAACAAGAGGACAAGTCGGCCTGGCTGGTGCGTGGTCATGCGGCTAAAAACAGCGCTAAGCGAGACAGGAGATCGGGGACACGACTCTGTCCCCACTTTTCGCGCAGCGCGACACGTACGTATGTCAGCAGACGATGAGCGCATGTCTGCTCCGACGAAACAACGCCAGCACTTCCCCTCACTACTGTCCCGAAGTAAAATCATTCCGGCTAGTGCAGAGTGTCAAAACTTGTTTTATTCAATGCCAAAACGCGTAAATAAACGGCAGGAACGCTTTCTACATTTTTACTACTAACCATATATACAATACACAGTGGCAAACTATTTCTCTTTATAGGCCGCACGTGGACAACGCGAGCTCGTGTACTTCGACAAATTACTAAGTTGGAAGCATCGACCATTGCTGTGATTCACAGAAACTGGAAACGCGCCTACAAGCCTTGAAAACCCGCGCACAACACCTATCCGCGACGCCACTCCCCGACCTTTTGCCTACCACGAGTACAGTGCTCTAGAATAGAGCACTGTACCACGAGCTCGCTAGCGACTGCAGCGCCACCTCGTTTGTTTACAAACATGCAGGAGGTCCATACACGAGGGCGGCTTATACGCGAGTATACCGGGCGTCCCAGCTAAATTGAGCCAAGGGTTAAAAAATAAATTATTAGAGGCAGGCGAGTGAAACCAGTAGCATATCGGCGATAGCCACCTTGCGCACTACAGGCAATTTTTGCTTCGCAATTATTTAATAGTTTAATTAAGTTAGTGTATTTAAATTAATAAATATTGATTTTACACAACAAATTCCATTTGCAGAGTTGTCGCGCACCTTCAGAAATCCCCATTCCAACATTTACCACAAGGAAATCCTCACGTGCATCTTTTTTTCCCAGCTCCAAAAAAGCCCGCGAAATACAAAATAAGCCACGGGACTAACGCACTTGCGCGCCAAGATCATGCTGCTCTCAAGCGTGGTTTGAGCAAACAAAATCACCTGCAGCCTTGACTCGACGGCCTCGCATCAGCCGATATGTTGGCGGTGGTTTCTCGTCTGCGTCAGCCAGTGGCACACATGACGTGCGAGTTGCTGCCGCCAGCATATCGGCCTGCCGCTGGTGAGGGAGCATCGAGTCAAGGCTGCAGCGATTTCCTTTGCTCAAACCACGCTTGAGAGCAGCACGATCGTGGCGCGCAAGTGCGTTAGTCACGTCGTTTATTTGGTATTTCGCAGACTTCCTTTGGAGCTGGGAAAAAAAATACTCAAGCCAGGTTTTCCTTATCTTAAATGGTGGAATGGGGATTTCTGAAGGTGCTCGACAACTCAAGTGCAATTTGTCATCTAAAGTCAATATTTATTAATTTAGGCAATTAAACTCAATTAAATTACTAATTATTTGCGAAACAAAAAATTGCCTGTGGTGCGCAAGATGGCCGTCAGCAATATGCAACTGGTTTCACTCGCCTGCCTCTAATAAGGGATTTTTTATGCCGTTGGATCTAGTTAGCTGGGTACATTAATATTCCGTCATCGTATATAGTGGAACAAAACAAGTATTGACAAAGAAGTGTAAATAAAAGAGCAGCATACGTCTTTTCTAGGGGAGACAGTGGTAACAAAATTAGACCTTGTCAGTGCCGTATTAATGTGTTGGAATTTTCATATTTTTTCCTAACACGATGAATGACTACAACCAGCTTTTGAACGAAGTGATGGATACGCCTGATATCGAAAATTCGATTTAGTGGCTTATTCATTAAGTTTTTAGGAGTGTTTTTTATTACTTTTTGCCTATTCAACCGTATATATTTCTCACATATATTTCCATTCTATTGTTATACAGTGTTACAGAACAGTATGTATGCTTTCCAGTAATTTTGATTTCAGTGTTGGTCGTTGTTATCTGATGCAAGATAGCAGCGATGGCGTAGAGGTAGAGCGTCCGCCTCGCGTGCAAGAGGACCGGGGTTCAAATCCTGGTGCCGCGCAATTCTCCACCGGGCTTGAAAAAAAAAAAAACGCGTGTTGATGGAATTGCATAAGCAGGCCTTGGGTGCAGCCTGATCTCGTTGACCAGAACCAACAACGCACTCCCTCACCTGAACAGGCCACCCTAGTGTAGCTTTTGGCCATGACCTTCCATGAACAAACCAATTAACCCTCGTCCTTCAGTCCCCAGCGGCTGCGGAGCAACTGAACACGGCGGCGGCCAGACCTGTGACGCAGCGGAGGGTACTAAGAATCTCTGGCTCCGGACAGGCCGCCATTGGAATCTGAACCTGGCAACGTTTAACGCTAGAACTCTATCTAGTGAGGCTAGCACTAGCAGTGCTGTTAGAGGAACTAGCGGGAATTAAATGGGATGTGATAGGACTTAGCGAAGTTAGGAGGACAGGTGAGGCGTATACAGTACTAAAGGACGGACACATACTGTGCTATCGCAGATTAGCGGGTAGATGAGAACTAGGTGTGGGGTTCCTCATTAATCAGGATATAGCTGACAACGTAGAGGAGCTCCATAGTATTAACGAGAGGGTAGAAGCTATTGTGATTAGGCGAATAGGAGGTACAAGCTGAAAGTGGTGCAGGCCTACGCGCCCACATCCAGCCATGATGACCAGACCGTTGAAAGCTTCTATGAGGACGTGGAGTCAGCAGTGAATAAAGTAAATGTAAAATCACAGTACACTGTACTGATTGGCGACTTCAATGCGAAGGGGGGAAAAAAGCAGGCTGGAGACCACTCGTTAGGCGACTATGGGATAGGTTCTAGAAATAGCAGGGGAGAGTTATTAGTAGAATTCGCAGATAGAAATAATTTACGGACCATGAATACCGTCTTCCGCAAACGAGAAAACAGGAAGTGGACCTGGAAGAGCCCCAATGGTGAGACTAAAAATGAAATCAAGTTCATACTATGCGCTAAACCTGGCATCGTTCAAGAAGTGGAAGTCCTCGGAAAGATGCGTTGTAGCGACCACAGAATGGTAAGGTCTCGAATTAGCTTAGACTTGAAGAGGGAACGGAAGAAGCTAGTGAAGAGGAAGTCCATTAATGAGTTAGCCGTAAGAGGGAAAGCACCGGACTTTAGGATAGCGCTGCAAAACAGATATTCGGCTTTAACTGAGGAAGACGATCTTGATGTTCATACAATGAACGATAGTCTGACAGACATCATTACGGAGTGTGCAGTAGAAGTAGGCGGTAGGACAGTTCGAAAGGATACCGGAAAGCTATCTCAAGTGACGAAAGATCTGATTAAGAAGCGCCAAAGCATGAGGGCGTCTAACCCTACCGACGGAATAGAACTAACAGAGCTGTCAAAGTTAATAAATAAGCGCAAGGTAGCCGACATAAGGAAGTTTAATATGGAGAGAATAGAGCATGCTCTAAAGAACGGAGGTAGCCTAAAAGCAGTGAAGAGGAAACTAGGTATAGGTAAAGACCAGATGTATGCTTTAAAAGACAAGGGGGGCAATGTCGTTAGCAATATGGATAAGATAGTTAACGTAGCCAAAAATTTTTTCGTAAATCTGTACAGCAGCCAATGCAATCAGAGCGTTAATGAGAAAGACAGTAGTGCACAGCAATGCATCATACCGCCAGTAACGAATGAGGAAGTCAAGAAAGCCTTAGAAGCAATGTAAAGGGGAAAAGCTGCTGGGGAGGGGAGGGGATGATGAAGGATGGAGGGGAGATCGTGCTAGAAAAACTAGCCGCCCTATATACGCAATGCCTTATGACCTCGACCGTACCAGAAGCTTGGAAGAATGCAAACATTATCTTAATTCACAAGAAGGGAGACGCCAAGGATATGAAAAATTACAGACCAATCAGCTTACTATCCGTTGCCTAAAAGGTATTTACTAAGGTAATCACTAATAGAGTCAGGGCAACCTTAGACTTTAATCAACCAAATGATCAGGCAGGCTTTCGTAAAAGATATTCCTAAATAGATCATATTCACACTATTAAGAAGGAGATTGAGAAATGCGCAGAATATAACTAACCTCTCTATACAGCCTTCATTGATTACGAGAAAGCATTCGACTCATTGGAAACCTCAGCAGTCATACAGGCATTGCGTAATCAGGGTGTAGAAGAGCCTTATGTTAAAATACTGGAAGATATATATATATATATATATATATATATATATATATATATATATATATATATATATATATATATATATATATATATATATATATATATATATATATATATATATATATATATATATATATATAGCAACTGCACAGCTACTATAGTCCTCCATAAAGTCAGCAATAAAATCCAATAAGGAAAGACGTCAGACAAGGAAACACGATCTCGCCAATGCTATTCACCGCCTGTTTACAGGAGGTATGCTGAGGCATGAATTGGGAACAGTTAGGAATAAGAGTAAATGGAGAATACATAAATAATATGCAATTTGCTGATAACATTGCCTTGCTTAGTCACTAAGGAGGTGAACTGCAAATCATGATCAATGAGTTAGACAGGCAGAGCAGAACGCTGGGTATAAAAATTTATATGCAGAAAACCAAGGTAATATTCAACAGTCTAGCAAGGGAACAGCAGTTCACAATTGGCAGCGAGGGTCTGGAAGCGGTAAAGGTCTACTTAGAGCATGTAGTGACAGCTGATACGAATCACGAGAGGGAAATAACTAGAAGGATAAGAATGGGGTGTAGCGCATATGGCAGGTTCTCAAATCATGAATGGCAGTTTACCAATTTTTCTCAAGAGAAAAGTGCACAACAGCTGTATCTTACCGGTACTCACCTACGGGGCAGAAACGTGGAGGCTAACGAAAAGAGTTCAGCTTAAGTTAAGGACAACGCAGCGAGCCATGGAAAGAAAAATGATAGGTGTAACGTTAAGAGACCGGAAGCGGGCAGAGTGGGTGAGGGAACAAACGCGGGTTAATGACATCCTAGTGAAAATCAAGAGGAAGAAATGGGCTTGGGCAGGGCATGTAATGCGAAGGCAAGATAGCTGCTGGTCTTTAAGGGTAACGGAGTGGATTCCAAGAGAAGGCAAGCGTAGCAGGGGGCGGCAGAAGGTTAGGTGGGCGGTTGAGATTAATAAGTTTGCCGGCAAAAGGTGGATGCAGCTGGCAAAGGATAGGGTTAATTGGAGAGACATGGGAGAGGCCTTCGCCCTGCAGTAGGTGTAGCAAGGCTGATGATGATGATGATGATGATAATGATGATGATGAATCTTTCATGTGCATTATGGCGAACGTTTTGCCATTGTGTGACCCCCATGTACTTAACCCCCCTACAATAATACCTTCTGCTTGAAGTAGATTGGTAAGGGTTATTTGTCCCGGATACCAATGATGATTGATGAGTATTCCAGGGAAAGACGCGGGAGGAAGTACTTCAAGTTTATAGCTAGCAAACTCTTTGTAGGCAATGAGTTCAGTGTTGGACAACATGCTGGTCCAGGAATAACGCAAAGAGCGACTGAGAAAAAGGTGCGACAAGCCGACGATAACCCATTGTCGCATGGGCGCCCCATGATACGAGTGATAGATGCTCCCCTCCCCCTCCTCCCCTCAGGTATTCTAGACATTCACCGGCGAGAGTCGGAAAGCAATAGCTATGAATTATTTACATCCCCATAAATGTAACTTATCGCAGTCCTCTTGAATACCCCTGCGCTCTGATGCAGTTTTGCTATTCTAATATAAGGAGGAAATCAAGACGCCGGACAAAAATCAGAACGGGCCCACAGGCTGGGTACACTCTGTGAAGGCAGAAATTGGCCCATCATTGTACGCTTTCCTTCTTTTAAAGCCTGGCAGTCCGTGCCTGCCAAGGCATTCAAGTTTAATAGATAAACCGTTGCTGTATTCGAAGACTTTTCCCATACTGCACGTGATAAGCGAAAGTAATCATGGGAAAGAAATAGTAAATAAGCCAGTTCCGAAATTTGATAATCTTCACTTTGGAATGTGATGTAGGAGAATGTTCTTGCGGGGTAGTTGGTTCATTCCAGAAAAAAAGTTAGGACCGCGCGAATGGGACAGGACCGGAGAACGATGAACGAAGGCGACAACACAGGCGCAGATTTCTAACTGCTTAGTGAGGACCAATAAGCACACGCTATATAAGCGATGAATCCATCACTGCCATTCACAGAGGACCTGATAGAATCTAGAACATAGTGAGCAAACGTTTACGTTGCAGAAAGCCTGATAAATCAGAAGGCACTCAGTCAGCATGTCCCCAGATCCCAGATCAACGCGATCTAGATTTTATCAGGTCTTGTGTGAGTGACCGTGATGGTCATGCACATCGCTTATATAGCGTTTGCTTTTTGGTCTTGACTAAACAATTGGAAGTCTGTGCTTGTGTTGTTTTCGTTCCTTGTTTTCCTGTCCTGTCTCATTCGCGCAGTCCGAACCTTTTTCTCACCTTGGAAGCTCGTGCTTTCGATGGGACAGTAAAGCACGCCTTGCACGGGAGCAATGACAAAGTATTGATAAGGCCGTGACGTGTGTCAGTGTTTCATCAATAAACTGCCGCAGTATAAAGTCGGTGACTTTCATTTCCTTCTTCGTATCTTCCATCCGACTATCCTTCTGGGAACACAATCTTGGCTTAACCCGACTATCTCAAGTACTGAAGTATTTCCTGGTGCGTACTAACGTAAAGTTTTCGTCGAGACCCTTGTGCACGTGTCGGACACAAACATCAATTTTTTGAAATTATTAACAATGAATGACTTCTACGGGGGGGGGGGGGGGGGGATCTTAAACTTCTGGATATTGACTGATCGGCTCGCGAGTTAAGGAGCACAGACCGAGGGAGCCTATACACAACCTTTTTTGATATAGTACATCACAACGCTAGCACCTTTTATCAGTACGTAGGCCGCCGCGGTGGCTCAGTGGTTATGGCGCTCGGCTGCTGACCCGAAAGACGCCTGTTCGATCCCGGCCGCGGCGGTCGAGTTTCGATGGAGGCGAAATTCTAGACTCGCGTGTACTGCGCGATGTCAGTGCACGTTAAAGAACGCCAGATGGTCGAAATTTCCGGAGTCCTTCACTACGGCGTCTCTCATAGCCTGAGTCGCTTTGGGACGTAAAATTCCCATAAACTAAATTAAACTTTTATCAGTAGGTGCGTGATCCACCGGGAACGGACGGAACGGGTCATCTACTCGAGCTCTTGCTCTGCAACGTATGTATGGGTGTTGATAGGTTTGAGCGACCACATTGTTGTCCTAGCAGATTCGGCAGCTCTGTACGTACCCGCCGCGGTGGTTCAGTGGTTAGGGCGCTCGACTACTGATCCGGAGTTCCGGGGTTCGAATCCGACCGCGGCGGCTGCGTTTTTATGGAGGAAAAACGCTAAGGCGCCCGAGTGCTGTGCGTTGTCAGTGCACGTTAAAGAACCCCAGGTGGTCGAAATTATTCCGGAGCCCTCCACTACGGCACCTATTTCTTCCTTTCTTCTCTCACTCCCTCCTTTGTCCCTTCCTTTACGGCGCGGTTCAGGTGTCCAACGATATATGAGACAGATACTGCGCCATTTCCTTTCCAGAAAAATCAATTATTATTATTATTATTAGCTCTGTACGTGCAGGTTGTAAAAGCACCTACCCGAAAGGTTTGTGCCTAGAGCGGAGTCAACTACGCGACGATTGGCGTTGCTTTCCAGCCCAAATTTTGGTGCCCTTGCAGATTTCTTAATTATCGAACAATTGTGGCAGGCTTTTAAAATTTAAACTGTTCAAACTACATGAAGCTTTTGTCTCGTCATGAGTTATACCGTCTCGAGAGAAGCCATGGTTTAACAACAAAGATTTGCGTGCTCTATTTTGAAGACAATGACGATTTCAACAAAGATGCAAGGCGTCCATTTTGCTGGAGTGTTTGGCCTTGCTGAAAGCAATAGACAGAGAATTTAAACAAAAGTCCGACATCACTAAGGGCTTGCACTTCTTGCATCTAGGTGGAAGCTTGTCAGGGACACCAAAGAATTTTTGAGGTATGTGAAGCGTAATGGCAAGGACGACAGCTCGGTAGCTGCTTTGAAAAATGGTGAGAAAATTATTCGTGACATTACCGGTCGAAAGTTGAAATTTTTAGACCTTATTTTTCGTCTCTGTTTTGCCGTCTAGCTCACATGCCGCCTGTTTTACATTGCCTGTTAAATAGACCGCTTAGCGGAAGTCACTTTTTGTGTCGATTGTGTCGGCAGATTATTCAAAGGTGTGAATAAGGCTTAGGCATGCGGCCCTGACGACATTCCTCCCGCAATTATAAATAATTGCGTGGATACATTATGTGTTTACTTCATTTGGTTATTCCCGACGTCCCTCAAGGAAACTTAATTGCCTGCTGATTGCAAGTTAGCGCGAGTAATGCCCATACGTAAGAGTGACATGCCAAATTTCGTTCAGAAATGCAGACCAGTTTCCTTGACTAGTATAACGCGCAAAATTATGAAACTTCCAATATATAGCTGCGTTATGGCCCATTTATCTAAAACTAATCTCGTTACCCCACGCCAACGCGATTTCAGGCGTGGCTTATCTTTCAATGCGCAGTTGGTAGAATTGATCAGCAACAAGTATACTGCCTTCTGCTAGATTCCCGGAAATCATGTGATGTTGTGGCGCATATTCTTCTCCTCACCAAAATAAAAGCTTAAAACTTGGATTTTAAAGTAATTCAATGAATTCCCGAATATTTATCATTAGAGAAACAGGCTATCGTTTGTCAAGTAGTGGCGAGGGCAGTCCTGCGATCAGAAAGCAGCGAAAAGGCTCCCAAACAAATTTTTTTATTACCGTCACGGTGACTCCGGTTATAGCGCTCGGATGCTGACCCGAAGGACGCGGGTTCGATCCCAGCCGCGGCGGTCGAATTTCGATGGAGGCGAAATTCTAGACTCCTGCGTGCTGTGCGATGTCCATGCGCATTAAAGAACACCAGGTGGTCGAAATTTTCGTAGCCCTTCACTACGGCGTCCCTTAGTCGCTTTGGGACGTTAAACACCCATAAAAGTAAATAAATAATCACTTCCGCTGAGCGAACAACGATCGCAGCAAACTGCCGAGGGCAGCCAAGTGTGCTAGCATTTGACCTAGCTTACCTCTTTATGCACAAGCGAGTCGAAGCAAGCTAAGTGGACTCGATGAACGGTGTGAGCCTTCATGCTCCGTCTCTATCTTGTCATGAAACCGGATGAATGCAGCGGACCATGACGTCTCTTGCTTATAGCGTGCTATACTGTCACGTTCAAAGCGCATTGAGGTTTCTACCTGAGGTTGAGTCAGCGTATTGCATGCGTCATGCTTGAAGTGTGAAAGCACCTGTCTGCCAAGGATGATAGGTTTGAGCTCATTCTAAAGCTGATGAAAGCCCAATAAATACTGCGAGTTTCACTATGCATAGCTCTCTTCAACTTCCCAACCACCATTTAAAATCTCGTTTAGCAAAAAACCAAGACAACCATTTTCGCTTTCTTCTCAGATTGCACATTTCAAACCTCAAGCGACAACGCTCCACTTTATAACGCAAATAAAGGTGGAACAATAATGTTATTTGAAACCATCACAAACGGTCTGCATGCAACAGATGTAGATAATTTTCAGAGACACGTCACCTTTTGTGGTGGCGCGATTCTTGTGACCCTCTTCGTAATACTGTGCGCACCAGGAAACAAAATTCCACCTACCACCGAGTGCAATGCGGTGATATAGCTGAATCTTCCCATTAGGACAAAATACATCCGTGGCTCGAACAAAACTAAGTCGGCCTCGTGCGATGCACCCGCCATGAGTATCCACGAATCTCCGACCTAAATTGAGGCCCGATACTCAGGAAACCGCCGCTCATCAGGCTCTAACGATCCGACGCCTGAGAACTTCACTTTAGGACAACTAAGGAAGCCGTGGTCCTCTAGCGTATGCCCTTTTCCGCAACGCTGCTACGACGCAGTCTACCACACGAAAACCACCGGAAGAAACCCCAGCCAAAGGCAGACAGCATAGATTAGAATAAAGCTTGCTTAATGACGCGGCGAGCAGCGATCAGCGCCCCGGCGAGCTGCCCGTCGAAGAGACAACGGCCCGGCTTCGAAAAGGGACGTCAACCTTTTAAGCTTCGGAGAAGGGGTTGAAAAGAGGGCTTCAAACAATTGAGAAGCGGCCCGACGAAGGCGATTAAGGCCTTACACTGCATACGCACCCGAGAACGAGCGAGGTCTAAAACAGCGGGCGTTTTCGCGCCTCTCATTTAACCGCCCTTTCTCCTCGCGCCCATCAGCGCAGACCGTCTTAACGCCTCTGCAGACACAGACGGGGGCGGCATTATCCGGCAAGGCCGCTGTCCCGGGAAAGCCGTCGAGGGGAAACGAAACCGTAGCCTTTCGCAAGGCCTAATCGCCCAACTGTGCTAATGGCGCCTCTGCTGTCTTCTCTCGGACTGAGGGGCAAAGAGCGGCGGACGGCCGGCTTTGGAGCGGCGGGCGCGTCCCCCGTTTTCCCCACGCTCCTTTTCGGAGCATCCCTTGTCCTCCACTTACCTTCCCCTAATCCTTATTCACGAGTGCGACCATCCTCACACGTTCTCACAAACACGCGCACGCACGCACGTTCGCCAGCCAGATTGCACGAGACACTACGAGGCCTGCAGCCTGTGCACTGTAGCAGTGATCTCCTCTAACGAAGCTCCGTCTTTCCTCCTTTACTCCCAACATCTATCCCCTTGGTTTCCTAATGAGGGAGGGAAGAGTGACGTTGGCTTGGTAACCTCCGTCACGCACTCCTTTCTTCTCTCCCATATACATCCCTCTCGCACTGCATCACTGAAACGAGACGACAACGAGCTCCCATTTACTGCTGAGAAGAGAGTGTGTAAGAGAAAGAGTGCTTGGAGCGAAAAGGGAGAGGGGGCGCGGCATAACACAAAGCGCGAATCCCGTAAGCGTCTTAATTGGGCCTCCTTCCGCAAAACGATATGGGGAAAGCCAGCGGTTCGGCTCATTTGCGTAATCTGCCCCGAGCCGCGCTTAGGGAGCGGCGCTCCCGACGTATATACAGGAGCGCGGGACAGCTCCCGGGATATTGGAGATGGTGTTGGGAAGAAAGGGAGCAGACAGCCGGCCGCCGGGCGGGCCGGCCAGCCGCCAAGCCGGGTTGCGTTGGGGCTGCTTTAGGGAGGATCCCTAATTGGCGGGCATCATCCGATTACGAGGAAGCCCCTCGTGGCGGCTTCTTGCCCTTTCTTCTCTCTCTTACCGTTTCCCTCGAAGTCTTTTCCTTTTTTTAAGCGGAGGGAAAGGGGCGGAATGGAAGCCGCGTTGCCGTCATCCTCCCTGTATTGTTTTAATCCGACCAGTCAAGCTGTTCCCTTCCGCGCTGACGCGCTGGTAGCGTGATCCTGCTTAACGCCAGAGTCGGGATCGGCACCCCATCTAAAGATTGAAAGCGAGAGCTTTCCCACTTAGCACCGCTGTCTGTTCGCTCTCCCTGCACTGTTTCTATTTCCAGAGTTTTTGTCAGCTATACGCGAAACGCTTCTGAGCAATTAACGTGTTAATTTTGATTTCCCTGATCTTTTCTCGCCCCTCTCCAGACACTAGCACCGTCACTAATCCGCAGCGATGCCGATCTCTTTCTCCCTTTTTGCTCCCTGAAAAGACGGAGGGGAGACACAGGCGCTAACCACGATCTTGCGGATCCTTTCCCAAATGAGGAGAAGGAAGGCGAGAGGAGAAATCCTCATGAGCTCGAGAGGCGGACAGCGCCTTGTTTGCACAGCACTGAGAGGGGATAACGCAAACATTGATCTAATAGAAGAATCACAGAGGGATGAGGAGGAAAGAAGGAAAAAAAAGCATAAGGGTGCGGGCGTGTTGGAAACACTCTCTTTACCGGAAGGTCTGTTGTGCGAGTGAAACGGACAGAACTTCACGCTCGTTTCAAGAGAGAATGAAAGCAACATTGTCAAAGGAATAGGAGTGGTCTCACCGGGGGTTTTGAAGGAGCGAGACGGAGGGCTAGGAGGAAAGAAGTGACGAACGCTTGCACCGTTTCTTTCATTATTCTGTCGCGCTTCTTTCCTCTCCATGCTTTTATCTGCAACCTTTGCCCGTCGCTGTTCGGTTACCGGATCAGAAAGGATCAACCGGCTCAGATCTCCAGAAAAAAAGAAAGAAGTAACGTAAACTAAGCTGCATCACTTTGGACCATTCCAGCTTAGCCCGTCAGGGGAGGGTCCGCAGGGCGCAGCCATTATTTGTCGCCGCCAAAATATACCCCGGCCCGACCGACGCGCGGGTCCGGACAAAGCCCGGATTAAAGGCAACCCAATGAGCGGCCTGTGGACTCCTTCCCCTGCGGCCCGCGTGTGGCTGGACTGAGTGAGAAACTGGCTCTTCGCCGAGGCCTAGTGGTTATCGGTCACTGTGAACTCACGCGCCCGCCCATCGTCTTTTGTACTGGCGTCACGGCTAGGCTAGGTCACTGCTGCAGCAGCCATTTATTTGCCTTATAATACAACTGAACACGAAATCTTTTTGTATTGCTTTTGCATACCGGGTTACACCTAGCAGGAGCGCTTGGGTTATCTTTGGCGCTACCCACACAGTGTAATTTTCTGGCCCGGCCTAGCAACTGTTTGTATACGTAGCAATGTGCCCCCTGTTTTTTTTTTTTTTGCCGTGATCACCAGCATACAAACGGATATCGGAGGTAAATATTGCCCCACGATTTTCACTAGCGAGAGCGAGATACATCTATGATGTGCGGAAGAGTAGAGAGGTAGGAAGAAGTAAACCCTATTTTCACTAGCAATGTACGTGGGATATACGTCCTAGTGGTTTGGGCGTGCAATGCACCTGGGATATATGGCCTAGTGGTCTGGACGTCCGCTTCGGCTGCGGGAGGTGGTTGGTTCGAAACCCACCGCCGGACACCCACCGGTAAAAATGGGTGCAAGCCACCCCCGACCCGGCGCCCGGCTTCTTCGGGAGTGTGTGCTTGGAGGAGGCTCCGCAAACCCCGCTGCACCCGTTGGGGGTAAACCCAGTTTTGAACGCTCAGCTTGCAAAGGTGGTTCGTGTTTCACTCCCAAGTGAAGGGTTCGACTCAAGGCTCGTACGCTCTAACCAGCACCAAGTCCAACACTGCTACAAGCGATGCTTCGTCAGAAGCGAAAACTTCAGAGTATCACTGCGGTCCTAGTTCGGTTTTTCCGGTTGTCCGAATTTGTGAGAAAAAAACACCGCTGGTGGGCAGGTCACGTCCTAATAGAGGCAGTATATTCAAGTATATGATGGTCAGGTAACTGCCCATATTCTTACCCGATTTTGATTTTTCGTAGCAACAGCAGGTGTAAGGGACACTTCAGGAAAAACTGAACATCAGCGACTAGTTTAAATTCCCGGTTTGAGCTGAGGATATGACCCAATGTGCCTGCATGTGTGCTGTACTCCTTACTGCATTTATTGATTTGATACATGGAAGCATCACTTTGCATCAGTGAGGTGGAACTGGGAGAAATTGGCACAGAATAAAGAAAACAGATGCGATGCAAAGGAATAAAATAGGGGCACAAATATGTCAGGTGCTACAAAAGCGAATATTTAAATAATCTCAAACTGCATTCAAGACTTTAACATGTCGATAGTCTGTATCTCGTGCTATACGCGATGTGTAATCTTTTATGTGCATTTGTTTATCGATAGGAGCAGTGAAACAATTTGCTGCTTTCAATGATCACCATTCATATCGACTTTCAAGAGACTGTGGCGTTTCCCAGGGCTCGACCCTTAGACCTCTTGTGTTCCTTTTGTTTATTAATACTGTGCTGAATGGTATTATGTTTGACTTTATTGGGGTTTAACGTCCCAAAGCGACGCAGGCTATGAAGGACGCCGTAGCGGAGGGCTCCAGATAGTTTCCACCACCTGGGGTCCTTTAGAGTGTACTGACATCGCACAGCACACGGACCTCTAGCATTTCGGCTTCATCGAAACGAGATCCACACAGCCGGTATCGAACTAAGGTCTTTCAGGTCAGCAGCCCAGCGCCATAACCACTGAGCCACCGCGGCGGCTGCTGATTGGTATTTCTGTTAAGGTGAAGCTTTATGCTGATCATTATGTATATTACTTCGAAATAGAGAACACCATTGATTAGAAGCTGCTGAATGATGCTTTGAGACAAGTTGTTGCCTGGCGCAAATGTTGGCAAATGCCGATTAATTGAACAAAAAAAAGTGTTTTTTTACGTTCATTAGACACAAGAAGCATAGACTGAAGTTTCCACACGCCACTAATAATATATTTTCCTCGGAAGTAACACATCATAAGTATCTCAGACCGGATCACTAATGACCTCACTTGGGCTAAGCACACTCACTGCGTAATAGCTAACGCTAATCGCGAGTTCTTCTTTTAGTGAAATAAAGGATATTTTCAATTGAATCTGAATTCGATACCCGCCTAAAGGAACTACCGTGACCGCATCCAAACCGGGTAAGGCCTCGAACAAACTCCTCACACTCAAAACAGCCCTTACCGACAATATTGTGCGTGTTTGGTACATAGATGTCGGAGGTCATCACTCGCACACTGGACAGCGATTCTTCTGGTACAAGACTACAGCCGTGTTCTTTTGGACCCTCTCAATAAAACTACCATGAACAAGATAGAAGTGGTGCACAGAAAAGCAGCTGGCTTCATTTTTAATAGATTTCAAAGCACTTCAACGACAGAACATTTAACTATACCGAACTTGCCACCATTAACACAAAGAAACAGTGTGTGACGACTAAAATTTATCTTTACACTTATTAACGGTGACCATAAGAAATATTTAAAGGAAATGGTTTTTTTTTGTCTTGTTATGACACTCTATAAGGGCTAAATCGCACATTAACCCAACTGAAAAAACCACATGTAATAACTGTTTTCGGTGTTCTTTCTTTGAATGGTAACTGGATGGAATCTCATAAACAATGACTAAGTCTGAAAATCACTAATGTCGAAATTTTTTTTTCTAGTACTGCTTAGAAATGTGTTCCCTGTGCTTATTTATTGAACTCTTCAATTATCGTTAATCTGTTTTGTTTTTGTGTTTCTTGCCTGTGGTACTATTTTGTAATTACTTTTGTTTTTTGTATGCCATCCTGGTAAAATCCCCAGCGCAGATTGCAGCGTATGCAAATAAAATATTGCAGTACATTATAACAACAAACTCAAGCGCCTTAGCTTCCGCACAGCACAGAGAAACGGCAGGTTTGCTCCATCGTGCACGCGCCGCGGTGGCTCAGTGGTTAGAGAGCTCGGCTACTGATCCGGAGTTCCCGGGTCCCCGCCGCGGTGGCTCAGTGTTAGGGCGCTCGACTACTGATCCGGAGTTCCCGGGTTCGAACCCGACCGCGGCGGCTGCGTTTTTATGAAGGAAAAACGCTAAGGCGCCCGTGTGCTGTGCGATGTCAGTGCACGTTAAAGATCCCCAGGTGGTCGAAATTATTCCGGAGCCCTCCACTACGGACCTATTCGTTCCTATCTTCTTTCACTCCCTCCTTTATCCCTTCCCTTACGGCGCGGTTCAGGTGTCCAACGATATATGAGACAGATACTGCGCCATTTCCATTCCACCAAAAACCAATTAATAATTAATAATAGTTCCCGGGTTCGAACCCGACCGCGGCGGCTGCGTTTTTATGGAGGAAAAACGCTAAGGCTCCCGTGTGCTGTGCGATGTCAGTGCACGTTAAAGATCCCCAGGTGGTCGAAATTATTCCGGAGTCCTCCAATACGGCACCTATTTCTTCCTTTCTTATTTCACTTCCTCCTTTATCCCTTCCCTTACGGCGCGGTTCAGGTGTCCGCCGATACATGAGACAGATATTGCGCAATTTCTTTTCCCCCCAAAAAGAACAATTATTAATAATATTGCTCCATCGTCCAAAGCCGCAGTTTATACTTAGTAGGACGTTCTTGCGGACTAGTTGGTTCTTAGTTCAAGAAAAGTTAAACCTACGCAACAGACGAGGGAATATAGGAATGGAGGAACATACAAGACACCACGGGCGCAGACAGCTAACTGTTTATGCATGAAAAGGCAACACAGTATACATCAAGTGAAAAACCCAAAATCCATTCTACTGTTTCATCCCAGTTTTTCCATTTTTGCATTCCACGTTTTTACTCCGTCATTTTCACCTTTACTTTGGTTGACTGTTGGTTTTTAGGATTTAACTCTGATTGTCTTTTGCTTTCTTTGTTGTATTCATGATTTTTCCCCTCACTTTTGGACCTTACGCTGGTTAATTGTTAAATGACATATGCACCCCTTCTACTTCGCCTTTACTCTGGTTAATTTTTTAAATGATATTTGCCTTCTTGTCTTCTTTGTCATGCTCACCTATTGTGTTTTTGTTTTAAACAAGCGCAGTGTTCCTTTGGCTCAAGTTTTATCGTTTTGTTCTTTAATATTCAGCACTATTACACGATTAGTAAGCTATGCTCTCACATCTATTTCATCTTTAAATGTGTGAGTGACGAGGTGGTCAAGTGCTTGGGTTTTTCACTTGATAAAGGCTCTGTTGCCTTTTCATGCACAAACAGTTGGCACTTTGCGCCCGTGGTGTTGTGTATGTTGCTCGTTCCCAATATGCCCTCGTCTTTTGCGCAGTTTTAACTTTTCTTGTCAGTTTATCTTGCCTTCTGGATTTGGAAAAAGTGAAATAAATGAATGAAATAAACGCACGTCCTTACGTTACCCGAAATCCATTCACCAACATTGTACGTAGCCTTCGAGCCCCCTGTCCTGCACACGTGTTGCAACAATCAGCGCACTAATATGTTAAAGGCAGTCAATTTTCTTTAAGGCGCGGTAAGCTTTAGTATTCTCCTGATTAAACCCAACTTATTTTTTAAGATTACCAATAATAAGCATAGCAGGCGACCTCCGGCTCATATCTGAAGTAATCTTTACTGTAAGGTGCATTGGTAGTCGAAGCTCTTTCTTGCCTCGAATATTATCTCCTGCGGCCGACATCATGGGACATAGTCCTGTATACCAAGTTTTTTTTTTTGGCTTTAAGACCATATTTTCCGCATTTGACGGCAGTAATTTATTTTATCCAAGTACTGGTGGATATCATAATTTAGTCCTTTACCGCCTTAACTTTCGTAGGAATAGCCACAGTATACTGAGAATAAGCTTAGTTTTTTTTATGTGTAAGCAATAAGGTGGTTAATGTATAAAAGAAAAATAAAGACTCCAAAACGAAGCTTTGTCGCATTCCTGATTTCACGCTGGCTACGTCGGACTTGGTTCCCTCGATGCTTTCTAATTGTCTGCAACAATTAATAAGAACGCTCTCAGCTCTATAGTACAAGCGAATCGCTTTTCGGAACATGCTTCAGCTTCAGATTTCGTTTATATTAATTTAATTTATGAAGTACTCACATGATAACCGAGGATTTCATCAAGTAACGTTCAAATTTGGGTGAGTTGGTACGTATGCACAGAGCGTGCACAGTGGGTAAAAGACAAAGACTTGTTAATGGATTGATTTCTCTTTAGTTATTCTGCGAACGACATGCTTGACTTCCAGGAATTGCATAACCGTTGACTGGTCCCATTCAAAACCGCTTTGGTGCGTATAGTTAAGTTGTGGTTGGATAAGTACCGCCGAAGAGGTGTGGAAAAAGATGTTCCTTATATCTTGTGAGCTTTGAATATTAGATGGATGGACAATCAGAGAAGCTTCGTCATCTCCTTGTACTTCACTGTAGTCTACCGGTGCTGCAAACCTCGATATGACCGGAAATAAGCGAATAGCCCAGCGACTACAATTATAATAATGAGGACCATAAGGCGCAATCAGGCAAAGTACAGAAGACAAAGGTAGACACAAGGAAACAAAGCACGTTCTTTCTTTTTGGCTGTGCGGCACTGGTTGCATAAATTTTGCGAAATTTTAAAGCAGCTGGTATGCGTCCTGTGCAGGTTGCGTTTTCCTCTTTCTCTCTTCCTTCTTTCCCTTTATTGCACTAGAAAAATATCTTGTGTGCGAAAACCTCGAGTGCGGTGAATTGGGACTGCGTGCCTAATTTTTCGATACGCCGCTGTCGGACGATTACACTAATCAGCCTTATTCCTTTGGACTCAGTCTAATGATGTTAGTATTGAAATTAGTTTTTTCACTTCCGTTTTTCTAAATGGAGTCCATTTATGCCCAGAGATAATGTGTTCTGAAAGTATATTGGCATATCAACACCCGTCTGGTCCGAGGTGGCCCGAACACTAGTGGTCGCAAGTGTCCACGGAATATATGACACCTGGACAAAACAAAGTTGAGGGAAGGGGGGTTGCAGATGTTTCTCACGCTTGTCACTTGTAAAGCTGAATATGTGATGACGCTTGTTAAGCGTGCCCGTCTTCAACATGCAACGTCTAGAGCACCTGATGTCTAGGCGTAGGGAAACATACCGCCTAGAAAAAACGTGAAAAAAAAATTCGAAAAATTCACGCTTGCGAAGCGTGAACTTTTTTGCACATTATGCAATTACCTAATCACTGAATGCCTGACTGATGGAAGCATAAATCTATTAGTCTAAAAACTGTCCCCTGGTTACGTATGCCTGGAATAATTTCGTCCCGGATGGCATAGAGTTTAACAAAGCTGCTGAAGGGCTGAATAAGAATGGAACTGTCTGGTCACCGGAAAGACTTTTCAGATCAGCTAAGGCACTCGTGGTATGATTGAGAATGGTGTGTTGGTAAGCAGGTGTGTAAAAATAATTGACTTAGTATGTGAGTAAATGATGGGGGGTTGAGTGTCCTAGAGGTTCATTTGTGCTACAACAGGCGCCGCAGTGGAGGGCTATGGTTTTATTACAGCCACCGGAGCTCCTCTGCCGCGCACTCAGATCGCGAAGCACTTGGAATTTTTCGCCATTCGCCTCCTTCGCAGTGCTGCCTGCTGCTGTGAGCAGGAAGAGAGCGAGTGAGTAGTTGACGCTTTTGAGTCACTCCCAGACTGACTACTCGCCGACTCTCCTCCGCACTCGCTCACTGCAGCTCGTGTCGTGTGACAAATCATTCGGCGGTGAAGCTCGGATCTGTCGTGTACCCGAATGCACTCCCCATTAGTGACCGGCGAAGCGCGCATAATGCTCCCCCAGTTCAGGTTGAAAAGGTCAATTTCTCCGTTCAGTAACCGCTAAACGCCGCAGTATACCCGCTCTATGGACCCTACACGAGGCAGCGTCTTTTGAAGGGCGTCCAGGGAAGAACTACTAAAAAGAAAAACGCGCTCCGGCAACACCGTTCTCTAGCTAAAATAACATCGAGCTTTCCATTTCTCACTTCCCGTTTCAAAGGCGACCGACTCGGCGAAGGCGGGTAAAAAGGAAAGAAGAAAAAAATCGTCAAGTGAGGCCATGGTCAGGCGGGAGAGGCGGCCACAATGGAAGCAATGATAGGCTTCTGTGTGTGCATGCGTGTGTCTGCCACACAGCGTGTTCGTGGCAGCCGGGGGCGACAGTGTCGAGAACTGCGGCGCTCACAAATGCGCGGAACTCCGAAGGGAGAAGGACTCCGCGCTCAGCCCCGGCGCCCTTTAGAAGCCGGAGGCGGGGTGCTGTGTGGCGGGGATCAGCGCTAAACGGCAATGGGGGGGTAGTTGTGCCGCTCGCTTGGAAAATGGAGCTACGGCGGCGGATTGTGCTTCGAGGTTCAAAATCCGAGGAGTTAAGTTGGGATTAGCCACGGGGCGCTGACAGTTGTCGACTGTCGCCTATTCTCCGGGCCTTCCTGCTTCTTTTATTTTTCGCTTTTTCGCAGCTTCAAAGGAGAGGAAAAACTGGACGCAGTTTTTCTTTGTCGACGACAGTGGCCTTATGGCGAGGCTAGAAGCGTGTAATACGCGGCAACGGACCCAGTTAACATCTCGCGACTGTTGCCGCCAGGCGCCATCATCCAAAGGAACGGACTCCTTTTTTTTTTTCTGCTGTTGCCACGCCTTTCACGTGCGTTCGATGCGATGCGCTTTTTTTTACTTCGTCCAAATTTACTTCGTTAATTATCATAGATGGATTACGTCTCTTTTACTCCTTTTCTTTTAAAGCTTCCCTGTACCTAGGCCGCGCCAATTACTTATGACTTGTTACGAATATGCAAGTGCATAGAACAGAGTTGGTGCTCTGATCATGGGCGTTCTCACTTGCTGCATTGTTTGACAGTCAACTTCAGCGTTAAGCACAACCTTATATGGGTTGTCGGACTTGTGTGAAATTTCGCAAGGGCTCGTTTAAGCTGCTCTATGAGGGGTTCACGCGAAACTTTAGCCCTGCATGGAGAACAAAGTCTCAACGCATCAATGCAGCGCCCGATGATATACTACGAAACATAGAAAACAAAACGAAAACAGAACCAAGCAACAAAAAGTTCTAGAGCAGCAACAACGAAACGGTGAGTGAGTTTTAAAAACGCTGCTTGACCTTCCGCGCATATGATCCACAAGTCCTACATCTGCTAAAATCGGGTCGTTAACTTGCTGCAGCGACCATGGCTGGCACATTGGATTCAACAGCCTTCCGCTCCGCCGTAGCAGAGAAACGCGATCTGTGCTGTTGTCGCTGATATACTTTTATCCAAAGTTGGATTAATAAAGGTGCTAACATCTCGCTCAAACATGCAATACGCATATGGAAGCCGTCAGCAATTTCCGGTATTGTTTCATGTCTTCCGTCCAGACATCTAGCAATAAGGGAGCAACGGGTCTTTAATAATAATTGCCCTAAAAAATAAGAAAGGAACCAACCTGCATTGAAGCAGAGTTGCTCAACACAGTTACCAGCCAATAATGCTTTTTGCACGTACTCTCAACGGCTATTTCAGTGCTCTGGTTTACGATGTAGCGTATATTTTGCAGGACTTCAATCCGGGCCACTAAAAGTGTATTCAAAACTTGTTCTCCACACTGAACGCGAGCAGCCACTCATGGCGGCAATTTTACAGCTAACGCGGTTGTTAGGTACTCCAGCAAACCGCGAATCGACAGCTACGCTATGGCAGCAGTGGTGATGGCAAACAGCCACAAGGAACGACAACCAACAAAACGCTCAGTCTGCACTATAGAGTACTTTTCCGCATCGTCGGTCCCGGTGTATATTCATTCCTCAACAAAAGCGCCCTTTTCATCCCCACCGCTTTCACGGAGCAGAAACTTGGCCGAGCGACTGCTGACTTTCCCAAAGTGCGTTTCGCAACGAAGGCTACCTGCGACACAGAGTGAGGCCCCTGCTCTCCAGGGCCAGGCGCGGCTTGAAAAGGCTGCGTTGGCATAAAGCAGCCAGTGTGGCTCCATCCCGCCACCTAATCGAGACATGCAGCCGCCGTTCTCTCCTAAAAACTGTGTCACGTGCGCACGTCCGTGTGTGCCTTTAGATGGGCAACACCTCGAGCGCGCAAGTTTGAGCATGTGCGTGAACCGTGAGCGGCCTGCTCTCCGCTTGTCGCCACTATTCGCGCGCGCTTTTGTTCGCGCGCTTTTTCTCGTCGGGCCTGCTCTCCTCCTTTCCCGCTCTTTCCCTGTTCAGAGGCTCGCTCTTCCTTCGTCTCTCTCTCTTCCTCTCACCATCTTTCGCGCGCGATTCATCGGCCCATTCCGCTCCCGTGTCTCCCTTTCTCCCCAATCTCAGCCTCTACGTCCCTCTCTCCCTCTTTCTGGCGGTCTGACAATGCGGCCTCTTTCCGCAACGAACCCAGGGTGTTCCGGCAGCGTCGCCGGCAAAGCGAGGGCAGAGAGCGCGACGCCTTTTTCCCGAGGCGCGGCCCGGGAGGCACGGGACGCGCTCAGTCGAGCGCCAAATGACTCCTTTGGCGATCTCCGCTCGACCGAACGCGGCATCGCTGCGGCTCTCACAACAGCTGCCGTCATTTGCTGCGCGGAATCGGGGCTTGCCGCAAGGGCCTAGCCGCAGAGAGGCCCGCCACTCTTTCTCACAGCCCCGTCTAGTGAGGAGGGGAACAGCGGCATCGCAGAGCTCGCCCCGTCCGCGCTGTGCGTGTACGTGCGTGCTGCTGCGGCAGAAGTGTCTGAATTGGAGACGTGCATAAAGGGATCAAAAGAGCACGCCGATCTGTGTACATGGCCGCGGCGACAAAGACACTTTGTCGCCATTATATGCTGCACCCGTCCTCAGATTTCGTTCTGAAGAGATTTCGCTATAGCGGATGTCACAATCCGTGGGTTCACTGCGGTAAGCGAAGATGCCTTCACAGGGCATCTAAGAGAAAGCGTCTCAGTGTACACGAAAGGCGCTAGAGTGACGTTGAAGAGGTATACTCGGAAGGGCATCAGAGAAGGGTGTACAGTACCCGACTGCCTCGAGGCGAATTGGCTTCCTGACTGGACTGGCTCAGTCGGGCTCTTTCGCGGTGACATGAAAGCTGTTAAAACAATCTGCCCACTTCTTATTCTGGGAATAATGTGAAGTCGCTGCAGTTCCAAGAGCCTGCATTACTGCCCATAATATGTAAACTAGTTCTTACATGCGAAATTTTCTTGTCAACAACACAATCTCAATAAAACTCAGCAAGGACGCAGATAGCTACAAATAAAGCTTGAGTGTGCCGACGTTGCGACCAATATTAAGTAAAAACTTTCTGATAGATTGACGCACCTGAACTACTCGACTACAGACAGCGCTTCTTATCTTAAATTAAAAGATCGTAAACACCTTAAAACATCTTAAATGAAACTCGAAGTGAAGCTTGGCGTTAACATTCCACTGCAGTTCTGAACACGCTCGATCGCACCTGAGCTAACTAGGTAAGCACATTCAAGAGTTGCAACTAAACACTTAATTACACACCCCTCCTATCCGCTGCCTCCATCTCCACGTGTGACTATATACGGTGCACACCTAACGGCGCGGCAGGGCTACAATATATGAATCAACGCCCCTTGAGTACAGCTGTAGGGAGCGTGGGACTGAAAGGTAGTTTAGAGGTTGACTGCGCAGCCAGGGCGTTTTCCTACTACACGGCTCTATGGACTGTGCAGGAAGAGGGCCACCGCTTTGGCCGAGGCAGTTGAGCGCCAAACGAGGCCTTTGGCGTTGCCCACTCGACCGCACACACTCGAGACTTGCTAGGGCGAAGGAATAACAGCGGCGCAGCTGGCTTTCCGGGGCCTGGGAGGTCGGCTTTCAATGGCACGTCGGTTGGAGAGCAGTGTGTTAGGCTGGCAGCAGAAAGTGAGCGCAGGAGCTGCCGCATATCAGTTTCTAACGTGTATATATGGCTGTCGGGACTACAAAATGGCCGTAGAGACACGATGTTACTGAAAGCTGGTGAAAAGCTCGTGAAAACATTTTGGCTTTTAGTGCGCGGGAGACGTCAAAGGGTGTGTAAAGAGGAACACTGAAGTGCTTTAGAAGCCAGGATCGTGTTGACTGTATTCAGAGGCGAGCGATGCGAAATAATGCCAGCCGGAACAAAAGGGCTGCACTTTCTGGTGTTGCCCATAACTCTGGTCTCACACTCTGCGGCTTGGTTTGGGTGAGGAACGATAAGCTGAGTGGTCTGAGATTTATCTTCCAGAACAGGCCAGGTCGTCGTCTTTTTCTGGTTGTTTTCTGTGCCTTCACGCTTTGTTTAAAAAAATGTTTACGGCGTGAACAGCAACCACGCATACTCTAACTATTCATGTCTTAGAAGGAATTTAACGCAGGTATCATGCGTATGGCGTTGTCAGCGAAGCACAACGAAAATTATATACTGGCAGTAATGAAGAGAACTCATGCGAGTCAGATATGCCTGCGCTCAGATTCTGTCGATAAGGTGAAGAAAAAAACCTCTTCGCTCAGTTCCTGCGGCATAGCGCAGAATTTGTTAAGTCTAGCGTAAGTTGCACTGGAGACAGCTGAAGGCTGCAGACACTATACTTGTCAGCTCCCCAAGTGGCCAGTGCCGTGGGACTCAAGGAGAGAAGTGGTGCCCTCTTGAAGGTGGTATCCGGTTTCTACGCCTTCTCTGCAACGTGAGCGGGGATTGACGCGGGGAAGTCGAGTGTTAAACCAGGACTTTGGAGCCACCCGCTCAACCGAACGCGACAACGCAGGTAAGCGGAGCAGGCCTCTTGCAAGGATTTCCTTCTTAGTAACGTTCAGGCTTTGGTACGTCTCTCTGCGTGTGTGCCTATAGAACGGGAACATAAAAAGGGTGAAAAGGAAACACTCTTTTGTGCACGACTTTGGAATGAAAGTAACGACTGCGGACACCCTGTGTGATCTTGGAACATCAGCAACCCACGTGAGATGCGTTCGTTTGATTTCCTAAGTTCTGGTTTTTGAATTGACAGGACAAAGCTGATGTCCAGCAATATGAGTGAGTGAAGTGCGGGCAACCCAAAGATTCAAAATAAATTGTTCACGCTATTCACGTGAACAAGGCCCTTGCTGTATGGCTCCATCGACGCCTGCCGATAGCAATGTTGCACGTCTACATTTGCACAGCGCTCTTAACATCGTGGAAAGGTGTGGGGGAGAAAGGCAGATTGAATAGTATGCATCCAGCTTTACAGGAACTAAGGAAAATTTGATATGGGACAATTCTGACGGCGCGCCACTTTTTATACGAAAGATGATACTTTCTCTGAAGACTAGCAGTCATAAACAAGGAAACCGAGAAAACTGAACTGCATTTTATCGGAACCATAGCCAGTTAACTAGAAACTAAACTTCGGTGACGTCTGGGGCGATTCTTTTTCGCATAGAACACACGAAGGATTACACTGCAGCGCTGTGCTCTTCCCTGTGTGGTTGTATTTTTTTCGCTCTGCAGTTATGTCTAAACTGAGCAATCAACTTGCACAATAGTTCGTTCTACTAAAGAAACTAAGAAGAAAGATTACACGCCACGATATTATGGATAAATTTCCGCACCAAGAGAGAGAATGTGGTTTGGTAAGGAAAGGAAAAATCGGCTGGCCCAAGTTTACCGAGCTATGTGGTATCATCGCAACTGAGCGAGGCTGCGGGGGAAGGAGAGACGGAGATTAAAAGAAGAGAGAGTATCGGCGAAGTACATTATCATAAAAAAAGACGACGAGGAAAATTGAACGTGAAGAATGAACCCAACCAAATTCAGATCCTTCGACGTCGTCACTAATGTGAAGAGACTGATTCAGAGGGGTGATAAAAAAATCTCCGCCTATATGTAGAAATTTCTCAGAAATGAATGCGCCTTCCGTTGCCGGTCAAGCGTGTGCAAAGGTACAAAAGGCCTAGCTATGCAGGCTTTGCTGAGAACAAAAATTCAATAAACCAGATGCGTCCTCCTCTTCATCTTTTTAAAAGGTGCTTAGGACTACATTGCTTTCGTTCATAGTCTAAAGAGCTTTACCTTGCTCTTGGAGACCATGCTATTAACCCCCTAGCAGATTTGAGCAAGCCAGGCTCGTCACAAGCCGACTGTCATTTCTGGCTCATGAGTTCAGGATGGATGGATGGATGGAAGGTAGGAGTGTCCCCTTTGAAACGGGCGGTGGTAGCAGCCGCCATGCTCAACTTTTTTTCCTTTAGTTTTGTTTAACTCTGCTGCAAGTTGTTAGTAAAATTCGCCATTTTCTTTAAAATCCGTCTTCCTACACTTTAAAACTTATATCTCCTCTCTGCTTTAGAGCCACCAATCCTCCAATCGCTTTTTGCTGATTTCCACCGCAGATTTATTGACATGACTATTGTTATCTCTAAACCCTAAGGCCTCAGGAAGAGTGACAAGCCTGCATCGACATCGGGATGGATACCATCACATTTTAGAATGAGGTGTTCTATTGTTTCTACCGATTTACCACAGACAGCACATGTGTAACCTTCTTCGTTAAATTTCTTTTTGTAGCTGCGCGTTCTAAGACACCCTGACCTAGCTTCAAAGAGGAGGGCACTGCCTCTTGAGTTACCATAAAACGTTTCCTTCCTGATCTGCCTTTTCCAGCATCCATATAGTTCTACACTATGCTTCTTTTACATTGAATCTATACAATTTTTATCTTCGACATTTTTAACCTGTCGTTTAATGCTCTTTCTTTCTCCTTCCTCGTCTTTGGCAAACTTACTGGCCAGTTTTCTAGTTCTTTTCCGCCACTGTGTGTCAACGCTCTTTCTGTACAGGTATTTAAATGCCTTAGCTGCCCACCTGCTATCGTCCAATTTCTTCAGGGGTTCTTCGCATAGTACTTTACTCCGAGCTTCACGTGCTTTGAACGTTGCCCAGCCCATATCCCCCTGTACTGCCTCGTTTGTGGTTTTCCTGTGGGCACGTAGTGCTAATCTTCCAACCGTTCTCTGATTTACTTCTAATCGCGACTGAACTTCAGCCCTTAAGCATAGAACCGCATTCCCGAAAGTAAGCCCCGGCACCACTATTCCTTTCCAAATACCTCTGAGGACTTCGTACCTGTTGTACCCCCACAATGCTCTATGTTTCATTATCCCGGCATCTCTTCGCCCTTTTGCTATGAGAGACTGTTCGTGCTTTTCCGTGTACATATGCCCTTTGTTTACCCATACCTCGAGATATTTGTATTCGGCCACTCGGGGTATTTCATGCCCCTGTATTGTAAGCTCCTGATCAGTTGTACCGTTGAAAACCATCAAACCTGAATTAGTTGCGCTAAAACTGAAACCTAGACTGTCTCCTTCGTCTCCACAGCAATTCACCAAAGTTTTCAAATCTTCCCGGCTACCTGCTAACAGTACAATATCGTCCGCGTACATTAAACCCGGTAGTCGTTGCTCAACAACCTTTCCGCCTAATGTGTACGACCGATCATAACCTAGATTGCTTCCTGGTAGCCTTCTTTCCATACTTATCATGTAAAGTATGAACAGCAGCGGTAATAGAGCACAACTTTGCCTTAATCCTTTGTGTGCCTGGACAGTTGTTGTACTCCTTCCCATGTTATTTCAACTTCATTTTCTCAATATATTTCTTGTAGAAAATTAATTACCTCATGACCGACACCTTCACCTTTTATTATGTTCCACAGGAGTTCCCTGTTCACGTTGTTGTATGCCCCGCTTAGGTCCAGGACGGCTAAATACAGAGGTCTGTTTTCCGCCTTAGGCCCGTTTCACATGCATGCGATTTTCGCCTGCTACACTGCGAATTCTGTCGGTATGCGACTGGGGAGGGCCGTCGGTCTGTTCGCTCTGCGATTGACCATTGGGGAGCGCCGAGACGGCGTGCAACGTGCGGTCACGTGGGTACTGTTACCGCGGTGGAAACAAAAGTGTTTATTCTAATCAAAACATACGGAATAATGCCTTGCATCTAAAAATACGCTGGTCATAAAATCATCAACACATTCTGTGTGATGTTTCTGTCGCGTTTAATAATGGGTTGTCTATGCAAACATCAAGGAACCTTGCCTATTCCTCTGACCGAATTCGTTGTGTCGGTGTCGCATGTGAAAGAAGTGACCGAAAATCGCACTGCGGCCTCATAGACTACACCGGATATTTTCGGTCCAGTCGCAGCATGTGAAACGGGCCTTAGCTTTTCTATGCACTGGGTAAGCACGAACAGGCAATGATCTAAGCGCCTACCACTTCTGAACCCGTTCTGAAGTTCTCCGAGTATTCTATTACTTTCTACCCATGACTGCATTTTTATTTTCACCGCCTGCATCACCAGCGTGTATGTAACTGATGTTATCGTAATCGGTCGGAAGTATTTTATGTTCGTCTTATTGCATTTCAATTTATAAATCAAATTCATTTTACCCTGTTTCCAGCTTTGCGGAATTTGCTGATTTGTTATGACTGCCTCCAATACTTTTATCAGCGTTTCCTTACCTCTTGGGCCAAGTTCATCAATTAGCTTGATTGGAATTTCGTCGATCCCTGCGGACGTACATCTTGGAATATTTGCGTCCGCCTTTTTCCAGTTAAGATTCGTCAGTTCCACGCTGTTTTCTATTGTGCGTTCCTGTGTTGCTCCCTCATTTGGGGTGATTACTCTTTCGCCTTTCTTAAATGACTCAGCTATAACTGATGAAATGTAGTTCACAGCGTGATCTCCCTCTAAAAGTTTTCCCTCGGCATCGTGAATCTCTTCCTGCTTTCTGTGATTCGCTTTGCCCAGCCAGCTTATATGGTTCCAGAATTTTCTTGGCCCCCCTTTAGTTGCATCGCGAAGTGATGAGTTGTGTTTTGCACCACCTGGTGGCAAATTATTATAAATTTTATGAATACGAATAAGGGAAGAGGAGGCTGACGAATAGGGTCCGGCTTAAGTTAAGGACGGTATGTGCCATTTAGTGAGGGGAACAACAAAAGCAATGCAGAGAGCCATGGAAAATAAAATGATAGGTGTAACGTAAAGAGACCAGAAGCCGGCACAGTGGGTGAGGGAACAAACGCGGTTTAATGAGCATCCTAGTCGAAATCAAGAGTAAGAAGTGTGCTTGGGCAGCGAAGGCGAGATAAACGATTGTCCTTAGGGGTAACGGAGTGGATTCCAAGAAAATCCAAGCGTAGCAGGGGGCGGCAGAAAGTTTGGTGGGCGGATAAGATTAAGAAATTTGCGGGGATAAGGTGGCCGCAGCAGGCAAAGGACAGGGTTAATTGCAGAGACATGGGAGGGACCTTTGCCCTGAAATGGGCGTAGTCAGGCTGATGATGATGATGGAGATGATCCGCATCAATTTTGTAGCGCCAGAAGTCCATCAGGAAGGCACCTGAACTTCGCGGCAGTGAATGTCTGGGGGCTCCGCACTCGACAAAAACAGGTGCGGGTGCGCCCACTGTTCTCGGACAATCGGCTTGAAAGAGCTCTCCGGCCTTTTTTAGTGGATTACAGTGTTTGCATATTATCAGCTGTTCCCGAAATAGGGTATCTGCTATTCTGACTTTCTCCACTGAGTAGAAATGGTTGATATGTTGCGAGATTGGATGGGCGGATAAATGTGTCGATTTATCAATGTTTTTTCTTCAATGATCGGGCAAAGCGAGAAGTTTTCTTTGAAAACCTATGTGCTCAGTGTATGATCTATGAGGGAGTGGAAGGGCGGCCGCTTTCTTCCCTTCAGAACGAGAAATTTTTTTTAAGAAAGCCATGCCGAAAGTTGTTTTTTTTTCGGTTGAAAACGATCCAGGAAATACATGGTTCGAATGGGACAGCCCTCGGATTTTGTATTGTACTTCAGGTTTTCAAAACAATTTTTGATATCAGAGTTCTAACGCAATAGTTCTCCGAAAGTCCTATTATATTGACATCAAAAACTGATAAAGAAAAATTGCGGTATGTAGAGTTATATGCCAAACACGCTATCCTATGTCGACTCCTAGGTTTTTGCGAAAGTCCGGGGGATTAGCTAGTTTTGCAATGTCGACTGTGATTGGACGGCAAGAAACATATATGGCATGAGCGACCGTTATTTTAAAACAAACCTATATTTGGCGCGAACAGACAGCTGTACAGTTTTGAAACAACTCCCAGGAACAAAGTGGTTGAGAAAACATACACTCGCCAAAAAGGAAAAGTTTTAAAACATGAATTTTAAGAAACCCTAGATGCTCCCCGGGCCTGTTCACAATAAACAAATTCCAATACTTCAAGTCAACCTTGCGAAGGCAATAATCGTCACACATTCCTGTTCTTGCATTTGAAGCTCAGCTTTCTACAGTGGAACACACTTTTACTAAAGTAAGTGTTTTATTACTTTTTCGCCTATCAAACCTTTTCGTCTATCAAACAAGGGTGTCCGTTACCGCCACTTCAATTTACTTACAGCTATGGGGCTTCTGCACAGCACTACCATCTTAGGTGTGCTTCCCCTGGATAAAGAGTACTCATTTATGCATGTGATCAAGAATTTTAATGCGCATACAAGGCCCACGTATGTAGTTGTTAGCTTATCTGGACACTTAAGGAGAGTTTCTGGAGCCCATATGAATTGTTCAGAGTCGCGCTTTGAATTGCGGGTGTCATCTGAAAATGGCAGTGTGTAATAAACTTGAGTGCTGGCCAAGCATCTTCGCATCCCATTAAGCACGTGAAAGCGGAATGAAAGTTACCGGAAATATCGCATATCAACTCTACATCGCTATGCTCAAATATCTGTCCCACATGACCTGTGAATATTCTGCTAGGCTGCCGCCTGTAACATGCTTTTAGCAAGAAATATTTATTCTGTTTTTCAAATTATTCTCTACATCAAGCTTTATATTCATGTGTGGATTCAGACGCCGCGGTGGCTCAGTGGTTATGGCGCTCGCCTGCTGACCCGAAAGACTCGGGTTCGATCCCGGCCGCATCGGCCGCATTTCGATGGAGGCGAAATACCAGCGGCCCGTGTACTGTGCGATGTCAGTGCATAGTAAATAACCTCAGTTGGTCGAAATTATTCCGGAGCCCTCCACTACAGCATTCTTCACAGTCTGAGTCGTTTTGGGACGCTAAACCCCCATAAATCATAAACCATAATGCGGGGTTTGTCCTTTGAAACTGAAATTCAAAAGATTTATTTGAGCAGATCAGAGTGGATACAGCGTCTTCTGCAGGGGCAGTTGCTTTAGTAAAGGCTACGGCGCGCCTGACGAAGGCCTCTGTTTCTCTGCAGTCGACGAAAGTGCAGTTATATTTCGGAATAACAAGAAGGCAATGCACATGAAAAATGAGTTTAAGTATTACTAATACAATCAAAATACTCACACTGTACGTAATGATAGCAATATGTGCAATAAAATGCAAGGATTTAATACAAAGGTTCTGTTCAGTAGAAATGTAATACGGAGGGCACTTATAACAAAAGATAATTTTAAAATAAATGCCAGGATACAGCACAAGGATATCTTCTGCACACACATGACCAATATACTCGTCCCTTTCTGTGCAAAACCGCTGGTATTATTGAGACATCTTTCGAGCGCTTTTTGAATCTGCCTACACTGGACGTTAAATCTAAAGTGCCTTCTAGTTTATGAATAATACAAGCCATTTGTACAGAACCCCTTGTTCAGCATAATTCGTTCTAGATTTTGGCGTGAGTCTTTTATTGTGTCGGATTAGATGAGCAGATTTTTCTTCCCTGTCGCAGATGTACAACTTCCGTAGTTATATCAACTGAAGTAATTTATAGTAGTAAAGCTGGTCAGCCCTCAGAATTTATGTTTTAAGAACAAAGGAGAAGTTCGTAGGAGCCGATATTGTCCATAATAATTTTCACAACAACGCAATATTTTTCTCTAGTATAACAAGCTTTCTGTAATTCTATTTAGTTGCGCTTCCCTACATCATCATGACATATAGAATTTTGAGAATTGTGCGACAATTTTTTCTTTAATCATAGGGTAATTATATTTGCTAGTTTGTGCAAACATCCTACAGTTCCTGCGAGTTCTTTATTTAGATCGTCATTTGGCGTCTATGATAATTCCTCCTGGAACCACACGCCTAGGAATATTTGTTCTTTAACCGATGAAAGACCTCGCTCATTAAGTTTCAGTGTTATTGCAATGTCCACTGGTTTGCTAACAGGGCGAAATACGACACAAGTTGTCTTCCCGAAATTTAGTTCCCGCATATTTTGTTTAAGCCGTATGGAGAGGTACATCAGATCAGGCAGTTCACTTTGGTGTCGAGTGCTGTTATTTCATGAGGTGTGAAAAAAAATATTAGTAGATAAGAAGATAGATGTACTAAGGCAATACCGCGTACACCATACATAGATATTTTTTATTTGTGTGTTATACTGGATAGAACCGAATGCCTTTTTAATATCCAGAAAAAGTACTACTGTGTATTTTCGATCCTATAGATGTAAGAAATTATTTCATCCTTAATGTATAATAAAGTTTATGATGTTGATTTCTTTTTCGAAATCCACATCGGCTTTCCGTACTAATGTTATTTATCAAGAAGGACCCTAATAGGTTATGAAATACACCTTCAAAGATTTTTAGCAGTGTTGGTAGCACGGATATAGGGCCGTCATTTTCGAGGTTCTCAGGGCCCGCACCTTTATATATTGGGGTGACTCGCTATCTTTAACTTTTGTGGAATGACTCCTGTGTACCGAGTAAGGTTTACAATAAAGGCCAAACCAAAAGATATCATAGCGGATATGGACCAACGCAATGGGGCCAATGGCATCGGCCAGGAACCTCAATTCCCGGAACAGCATTTTTTAAAATCTTGTTTGTTGTTCTATTCGATGGGGATTTTTTGATGCATATAAATGGACTCATGTAACAGTGTTACGGCTGATGCTATTGACCAGTAATATTCATTGTTGCAGAAGCATTCGGGGCTACTATTTTAAAATGCATGTTCATTGCCTTGCCATCAATTGTTTAGGTTTATGATTGAACGGGGTTTAACGTCCCAAACCGACTCATGCTATGAGAGACGCCGCTGTGAAGAGCTCCGGGGATTTCGACCCCCTGGGGTTCATTAACGAGCACTAACGTCGCACAGTATACGGGCCTGTAGCATTTCTTCTCCATCGAAATGGGAACGCAGCGGCCGGGATCGAACCCACATCTTTCAGGTCAGCAGCCGAACGGCTTAGCCTCTGAGCCACCGTTCAGTTGTGATTTCGGTAATTTTTGAACACCTTTTTGTTTTTCCAGTGAGTGTATTGCATTCAGTACATTTCGAGTGATTCTTGCGTATGCTATCAAATTTGCTACGGAAGTATTCTTCCTTAGCTTTCTTCAGATCGTACGGTAGTGAGTTCCGGTACTTTTTAAATTTCAAAAATAAAGCTGGGTCTCTCGTGTAAAAACTAAAGGCACATGTTATTTGTGTATTTTTGTGGCTGTAAAGAAGTGAATTCATTCATGGTTTTCGAATTTTTTTTCGTTTCTACGAGAGAACATTTTCTTCTGGAAATGCCGCATCATAGAGGCATGTAACGAGGTTAAGAATGTGTCAAAAGCTTTGTCCGCGTATATTGTTTATAGATTTCACACCAATAACTTCCTTCTATTAGGCCTACAAAGCACTACAATGTGTTGCATCAGTGATTTTTCGAAGCGGATGAAGAAGCCCACGCGTATCTTTTCTGGTTTTCTTTTGGTATGCCGCAATAAAGAATATACGTAAGTGATCGTTCAAGTCGAATGCGAGCACGGCAGAATAAAATTTGTAAGGTTCTAAACCTGTTGCGCATATACCTAGCCATGTTGCACTTTGTATAATTATTCTAGTTGGCTAGCGTATGCTGTCTTCCGAATCGTATGTTTAAAGCAGAGTTTTTAGTTCGTTAACGCGTAAGTTATTAGGATAAAGGTCTGTGTTTGTCTCCCATAATAACGCACGAATATTCTTTTGAACCAATAAACAGAAAAAAACGAGCCAAGCAATTGCAGGAAGTTTATTTTGTGTCCCAGCGGAGGTCGGTGCACACGTAAATTACTAACTTCCGAACTCGTGCCTCGAATTAAGCCTCTTAGTCTTCGAGACGTAATTGTCTTTCGAGACCTGGCTTCGCAGATGAGCTTGATTTAATTCATCAAGTGCAGCCATTGACAAAACATTTCACACGCGATAGTTCCTTTCCTCTTGCAGACGAATTTATGTACTACTTTGCCCAGACTGACTGTCTCCTCTAACGTTTGTAGTCGTCCTTGTTTATCGGGGTTTATGAATGAGGTATATTTTGCGGCCCGTTCTCTCACAGACTGTTTTTAAACAAAAAAATTGTTTACAGTGACGCCAAGACATTTCTATATATGTCTTCATTTCAAAGCCATTCCCCCTGTTCATTTGTTATTTAATGCACTTTGGCTTGCCGGGGGCACGGTACACTTGTACGGTGCCAAAATTGTCCCTTCTATCTTGCATCAAAACCTTCTTCTACGCCGCCTTGTAACTTCTGTTTGCCCAGTCAGTGCGGCCAGATTTATCAAGCTAGATTCAAGACACGGACAGCATACTCCTTGAATGTTCGAGGTTGTTTTTCCATGCTTTATGTCGAAAATTCTTCGTCAGCTTTAAATTGCGTGCGTCCGAGTGCGATAATCACTCTGATCGTCGTCGACCACTTAGAACTTGTTGCTATTGCCACCCCCAAGTTCGTTCTAACCACTGAGTCACGGCGGCGGGCCATTTCCTTTCTTTAATACCAATTTTCATTTCATTTTCCTTCCCTTACGGTCTGGTTTGGGTGTCCACCGAGATACGTGAGACAGGCGTCCTTTCCTTAAATTGTCCAAAGGGCCACGCGTCGCGCCGAACGAGTGATGGCGTTCCGTGTACAATGACCCGCCGCGGTGGCTCAGTGGTTAGGGCGCTCGGCTTCTGATCCGGAGTTCCCGGGTTCGAACCCGACCGCGGCGGCTGCGTTTTTACGGAGGCAAAACGATAAGACGCCCGTGTGCTGTGCGATGTCAGTGCACATTAAGATCCCCAGGTGGTCTAAATTATTGCGGAGCCATCCACTATGGCACCTCTTTCTTCCTTTCTTCTTCCATCCTTTATTCCTTCCTTACGACGCGGTTCAGGTGTCCAACGCCATTTCCTTCCCCCCCCCCCCAAAAAAAAAACACTTATTATTCCGTGCACTCCTTTGCAACGCTGCAACACGCTGTCGCGTCTCACTCTTAAAGACGAAGCTTAAGCGTGCTCCAATACAAAGGGGGAAGATACCGCCATTATGGAAAACATCACTGAAAGATATTTTGCACAACAAATAGAGCTGATAAGAGAAGCAGACGAACAGAGGCAAATGAAATTAGCTGCAACGAGTTTTTCTTTGAAGTTACAACCACGGTGCCTCATAACTATACGACAGTGGAAACGAATGGAATTGTTTTCAACTAATGCAAAAGAGTAAATGGAGTTCTCAGCTGAGGCCCAAAATTGACGCGGCAGATTCAAGTTTCGCGAAGATTAGCGGTCGTGCAATAGTTGTTTTTGTGACCCGGCCGCAGCAGCAATTTCATGGCGCAGTCTTCCAGCCTATGGTCCGCGCTGCTAGCTAGTTTATCAATATGCGGTGACCAAGCAAGAGAAGATGTGATGTGAACGGCAATATAACAATATTTAGAAACTGATTCTGGGGTTGAATAGCGGACAGAGTAAGAGATGGGACAGGTATATATGCAAGAAACACATACCGCTTTAAATTTCGAAATGTTATACCAATCGAAATGTGCGTTGGTATTCCCTAACAGTGGCACGGCGCTCCTTCTTCAGTCGCTTTAGCCAAAGCAGCTCGGAAGTGTTCGTCCACTGCCAATAAGAAATTGATGAATGCTACGAAGGATGATCAATATATTCTTGGTTTTGAACTGTAACTATGCTCTTGTGGAGACGGAACTGAGAACGTTCGACTCAAATAAAAGCCTGCAATCTCCTATTTCACGGGAGCACCGGCGCTGAACAACTGCTGCCCCCGGCACACTGATATGTCTGTACTACACAAGTGACTTGCGCGACTTGTGCCATCAATAGCGATATTCATTATTCAGTGGCTTCATGGATTGCATATTAAAGGGAAAGCTTTACTAAGCCAGGCAGCGAGTCATTTCGGCTCGTCGCTCAGTATGCCGCATGTAGGCAGCCGTATGCCGTATGCACCGGCCTACGAACGACCTTGAGCCGCCGCTGGCTAGCAACGCCGCAGCCGCGCTGCAACAGATGGCGCCGCCGTCGACGCCGCTGCCGTCGCCGCTCGCTCCACCAGATGTGTTATGCGGGGGTAGAGGGAGAGGAGGTGTCGCCTCGCGGGGTATATATATATATATATATATATATATATATATATATATATATATATATATATATATATATATATATATATATATATATATATGCGCGCTTCGCCTCAGTATATTATTATTAGTCGTTATGGAGAGCGCGAAAGAGACGCAGCAACGACAGAACAAAGCGAGGAACCAACAACGCGCTCAAGAGACGCCAGAAGAACGCGCCGCGCGACTCGAGAAGCGTCGTAATGAAGATGCGACTAGAAGTCGTGCCACGCCTCGGGGTGACTCTTCAACTGCGGAAGAAATCGGTTTGAGTTATCGAGAGCGTCAGAATGAACGCTGCGTAGACGACGTGCCGAGGAAACGAAGCTTTCGCAATTCAATTAGGGTTAACCATGAGCTAAACCACAGCCAATTTTTGTACTTGCTGCGGGAGCGCATTTCGTATGGTATGGGAACAATATAGCCATGTGGCGTTTTTCTGGGAAAGACGACATTCCTAGCCAATATTTTAAGGTAACCTCTATCCATTCCATGGGACAATAAAAATGGATTTGAGTTTGAGTTTATTTGCAAAAAAAAGGAGATACAATGGTTGTGGGCGATACAAGGGGAAAAAGCTGCTCAGGGGCAGCTTGACTGGCGCCATGTACCGTTACAGTGGCGGCAGCAGTGCGGGGAGAAGGCTTATTAATAGTCGCGTTAAAACGAAGGCAAAACAAGAAACCCAAAAAGATACAATTCAAACAGTAAAAGATAAAATAAAACAAAAAGAAAAAACGCCGTACACAGCTTATTACAGAAACACAGTCATGCGTACAAAATATTCCAAGCAGGTTTCTTGAAAATCAAGTGAGCACGTCGATGTTACATTGAGTAAGGTCATTTAGTAACTTCGGCAGCCTGTAGCTTAACATTTGTTGACCATAATGAGTTCGCGGATGAGGAACACGCCAAGTCTCCGGAGCTCGAGTAGTGTAGGGGGCAACGCGTTTTGTTAGATTAGCGAGAGAGCAAAGATTACCTATTCTATTCTTTATGTCTTCACGGTAGGATAAAACCAGGCGATGATTCAATAAGGCGGGAAGTGTCAGGGTTCTAAGATCATGGAAAAGGGGAGAAGAATGAAAGTCGTGAGGCTTATTGCATATGATGCGGAGAATTTTTTTCTGGATGACAAGCAGTCTGTAAATGCATGTGCAAGTTGTTGTCCCCCATGCAAGATAGAAGTGATTAAGATGACTGAGGAAAAGTGCGTTATGTATTAAGAGTTTTGCGGAAAAGGGAAGACATCTGACCGAACGGACTAGACCCAGCACCTGAGAGAGTTTACCGGTGAGAAAATTTATATGAGAGCACCAGGACATATTGTGATCAAAGTTCACGCCAAAACATTTGAATGTTCGTACATCGATTTTAAAAGTATTTAGTAGTAAATCACTAGGTAACGCAGTGTTCATGTTTTTCGGTTGAAAGAGTAAAGCTTTAGTTTTAGCGGTGTTTAATAACAGGCCGTTTTCAATAGACCACAGATGTAACTTAGAAAGTATGTGGTTAGCATGTAGGGTTAGGTCATCTGGAGATTTGGAAGAGAAGAGAAGTGTGGTATTATCGGCATACATAATGAATGTGGTATTGAGATCAATGTTAGTGAGATAATATGCTTAGGAGGGAGATATTATAGTACACCGCTCGCACAGAACATGCCCCAAAGTGTCTGATGCAGTGCCCCGGCATGACACTTAAAATTTCATAATGCCTCCGCGGTGTGGCTGGAATTAAAAACCAAACGCAACGAATTATGATTGTTTGGTTAGTTCTCACCCTCCGTTTCAAGAGGCAATACGGCGGCAGACACGTGCCGTCATAAGTTCAGCGGTAGTAAGTGCAGAGAACAAAACGCGGAGAGCGGCCGGTATAGTCACAGGGTTTCCTGCACTAGCGGGCAATCCGGTGGTCGGCGATGTGGAAGCCGGCAAACCTACAAGTCGTCCCTCCTTGTTTACATCACTGTGCTGAACGCACGACATTTCATGCGGAAAGGAAAATTCGACACTGCCACTAAGATATCCGATGTCGCGGGGGAGGGGGGCGGGAGGGGGGGTGGGGGGGGGGGGGGGGCTCGACGCGAATGCATTACCAAGGGAACGTGGTCGAGGTAGCATTCCTTTAAGCTCGAGCAAGCACCGGATTGTAAGCAGTGCGGGTGGTAAAAAAAAAAAGAACTGCAGAAAAGCCGTGCTTCAGTTACTCGTGGGCATCGCACCGGTCCGATCACTTCCTTGAATCCGGATGTTTTGTATTGGACCCACGTAAGCCTGCTTTTCCGCACATCCTCTCTTTTTCCCTTCCTTCTTTCAGGACTAAAATCCTAAGAAAAACAAACCTGAAAGCGCTCAAAGAAAACAAACAGGAATTATGATTTGCTTGCCCTGCGCTTGTTTTGCTCAGTTTGGAGAGGAAGCAAAGCAGGGAAGAAACCAGATTGCTCCCGGCTTTGAGCGAAACCGAATCCTGCTCACGCCGAGACCAATTTTCGTCGGTGCAGCGCAAGTTGCCAACGGGGCGGCTGTTTGAAGACAGCGATGGACGCTATTTCAGCGCACGGCGCCAGTCTCACCGGACGCGACGCTGTGGGACACGGCAGATCGGTTTTCAAGAGGACTTCACATTTCCGAGCCCAGTTCTTTGGTGGAAGCGATGTGGAGATCCCCTCGCGCTGGTCTCGCGCTTTGGTTTAAATATTTTAGGCCGACTGCATTGCTGTCTGTGCAAAGCGCACTGTTTCAACGGCTACGACAGTACTTCCCCAATACTAATACCCCTGTCACACGGGCACTTGTAAGGCCTTAGAAATTAAGGTCCTTTGCCCCAAAGGCGCGTGACGCGCATCTACACGGCAAAGCGTCGAGACCTTTGCGATAAAGGTCCATAGCAATAAAGGCGGCCGTCAGCGGCCTTAAAGTTGCTTAAAGGAGCAACCCAGACGGCAGCGCCAGCTAGCGAGCTTAAAGAATAAAAAATTGACGCAATTTTTAGTTTTGAAACCGTAAGAAAATATTTAATTTATCGTATTCAATGGTTAATTTTGCGTTACAGTGCACTTAACCGTAGAGGAGGCTATGACTAAAGACATCCACACTGCTAAGAAAGGACTTGAACGCTTTTCAGCAGCCGCATCGACACACACGTGCTTGCGCATCTCGCTTTGCTGTTTTTTCTTCGTTTGCTCTTTGTTGTGTGCGTGTTTTGAGCTTGCTTGTGTGCACAAAGACACAAGCAACAAAGCACGCTTCTCGAACACAACGAGGAGCCGAACGGAAAAGTGCACCTCCCGTGGTCGGACCGAGAACGATGAAAAAAAACAAAACTTTGTTTCAAAATATCCGTTTCTCACTGTCAGAACACTCGTTTATTATCGTGATAGCTACTTTTTCCTACATAAACGACTGCTACCGTCTGCTTTAATTTCATAATGTTACTAGCGCCGCTGCACACACAGCGGTGACTTTTGGCATTCACGGAGGCCGCGTTCTAGCTCCTTTGGATTTGCCGTGTAGCAGCGTCGCTGCTCCTTTTCGGTTTTCCTCCTTTAGTGCAATAAGACAACTTTACGGCAAAGGCCGGGAAGAAGTCCCGTGTGGCAGGGGTATAAGATACATTTATATAAAACACCACAAGCAAAAGCTTCTTGATGAAACGTATCATAATGAGCGCACCTCTTCAAGAGAGAGAAGCGCTATAAGATATTTAAAGCACTTCACAGAGACCGTAACATCAAACAGGCGTAAGAAAAAGGTGAAAATTGGTGCAGCTGGCATTTCTGTGCTTTCGTTTGTGTGATTGAGTGGCCTAAACATATTGAGTTAAAATGCATGATTGAACAGGACGTGCTATTTGTTCAAGAAATTTTCTCCTTCACAATGTTAATCAATAAAGCAAATACTTCACGCAAATTTGCTTGTCTATATCTGGAATCTCATCTGCGACGCCGTTTCGAATGTGTATAAATAAGGAAAGGTTTTTCCACCTTTTAGAAAATCACTACAGGGGCCCACAGGGAATTATTTTACGACCATTACTCTTTACCTTCAATATCATTGACATAGTCAACATAAGTGACAGGCCACAATATGTAATTTATGCTGGCCACACTAGTGCCTTTTTAAGAGCGGTATTATCGAATACTTAGTCCCAAACAATAGCAGACAGCTAGATCGCCGGAAATACTGAAACGAAGCAAACCCCCTAGTTTTAAACGCGAAAAAAAAGCTTTTTTCCACACGCTACATGCAGCGATAATTTCAGAATTTCATTAGAACACAGGAAATTCGATCACATATATTGTATAATGTTCAAATCACTTGGATAATTTTTGCAAGAATTTCATCTCGGACGCTCACTTTGGGGCAGTTTTATGTCTTGTAAACTGTGGAATGCTAGCAAGATTTAAGTCCGTTCCTTCAACGTCTATAAAAATTATAATTTCAACGCGCTGTTTATCTCTGATTTAAATTACTCTTTCTTGAAGTGGGCAATGCAAAGCAGGCCAGCATAAAAAAGAATTTGGAGGATGCTCAAGCTTCTTCTTTAAGAGTGAGACGCGACAGCCTGTTGCAGCGTTGCCAAGGGGTGCACGGAACGCCATCGACCTTTCGGCACGACGGGTGGCCCGTTGGACAATTTAAGAAAAAAGGCGCCTGTCTCACATATCTCGGTGGGCACCCGAACCGGGCCGAAAGAGAAAGAATAATAATAATAATGATAATAATAATAATAATTGGTTTTGGGGAAATGAAATGGCGCAGTATCTGTCTTATATATCATTGGACACCTGAACCTAGCCGTAAGGGAAGGGGTAAAGGAGGGAATGAAATAAGAAAGGAAGAGAGAGATGCCGTAGTGGAGGGCTCCGGAATAATTTCGACCACCTGGGGATCTTTAACATGCACTGACATCGCACAGCACATGGGCGCTTTAGCGTTTTGCCTCCATAAAGACGCAGCCGTCGCGGTGGGGTTCGAGCCCGGGAACTCCGGATCAGTAGCCGAGCACGCTAACCACTGAGCCACCGTGGCGGGGCAAGGAAAATGAAATGAAAATTGGTTTTAAGGATAAGAAATGACGCCTGTGTCACAATTCTCGCTGGACACCCGTACCGCGCTGTAAGGGAAGGAAAATCCCTTCCCTTACGGCGCAGTTCAGGTGTCCACCGAGATGCGCCATTTTTCGCTTACGGCCAACGACGCGGACGACACCGGCTTTTCTGCGACACGAGCGCGATCCTTAACGCTGTCATGTTGATATAAACTTCAAAAAGATGGCTGCCCGTTACATAGCAATTTTGGATTAGCGCGCACAGAGACATCATTTGTGTGCTCGCTTGCACATCACACCAGCTCATGATCTCTGCGAATACTATTTAGCAAGGCGATATAAAAAATATATTCGTTATTGCCCAAATATGTTTCTGGAACAATCCTGCATCCAAGCACCCATTCTCGCGCATGCATTTCACAATTAATTATTCTGGCGCATTCTCATCTGCCGCAAACATGTTCATGAACTGACTTTACTAACTTTACAAACCAGTTTACTAAATGAATTGCTGAGTAGAGGCATGTGTGCTGCAAAGAGTAGTCCAATGACATTCGTGATGGTGTCATACCGTAACCTTTTAGTTTTATTTATTATTTGCGCTCAGGTAACCGAGAACTTTCTAGTTAGCACCTAGCTGAAATTTTATGCATATATTTTCTCTCATAGTATGACAGCATGTATTCTGATTAAGGCTGTTTATGTGGGCATTTTCTCTTCTTTTTATATTCATATATACGCACTTTTTTTTTCTTTATTGCCGGGCTTCGACAGAATACAACATAAAGCATACACGGGTAGACACCCAAACTACAAAAAGGTAGCCTACAGCCCCCAGAGGGGCTTTCAAAGCTCGAACCTTTGACGGAACTCGGGGAATTTTATTCATATTACGCACACCATTTGATTCTTTTGCTCAATTTATATCCCTTCTTGCAAACCTAATAGCATGAGTTTTTCAGCATGCTCTGTCATCTTCGTTCTCTTTGGTCGTGTACAAAAGTGCCCGGGCTCCTTTCAAGTGAAATGGGTTTCCCTCTTTTGTGCCCAGACCTTTCTACATCGTACTGGTTTAAGTGAGGACAACTGGACTTGAATTTTGTTCTTAACTTTCTTACATTTTGTTGCTCTTGTAAGTAATAGACTTTCCTCAACTGCTGTAGTCACGGTTAAGATTACCGTGCTTTAGAGCCACAACGTTAAGCAATGGCGTCTCCAACCAAGCTTGGAGCAGTCAAAGGGTAAGGATCAGGGTGAGTTGCGGTATAGGAATTTTTTTTCTTGTCAAGCAAGGAGAGTGATATTTGTTTACTCCCAATAAGTTGCTGGCGCTTTGAGACTGCTGATCTCACGTGACTCTTTGATGCACCCTATATAAAAGAAAAAATTATGCCAGGTAGAGCAGCACATTGTCAGTGATCTGTCCATGTCTCTTTCATGAGTCTCTTTCATGAGACATGGCAGAACGCTACCAGGATTTAGGTTTAAAACAAATATTCCGAAAAAGTCATTTAATTACCCATCTACAGAGCGCTTTTTGGTACCAACAGAGTGAGGTGAAGCTAAAGGCTAAAAAGATAGCAGCCAGATGGTATCCTTTTAGCAGTTGAAATAGGCATGTCTCCTCACGCTTTGATGCCTTTCATTAACCTGTTGTGCCTAACCGCTCCGCAATTTTTTTTTTCAGTGAATTCGCATCACGCAAACATTGTTCTTGGCTGTACAAATCAGCCAATTTCGACGCGTTTTGCTGCACAATCTGGGAAGGCCGCAGGGAAGCATAAATTTCTCCACTTTGGCGCTATTCGCAACGTTTTTTTTTTTTTTGGTCTTGTAATCCAATCCGCTAAACCAAAAAAACCAATAGTCCTGCACTTATCCATCTCCCTCCTTGGTTGCAGCCACGACATCTTCACCACGTTCATTCGCTGACTTCCTTTCGTCTCTTTGATATCCCTTCATGCAAATTCTAACCGTCAGCGCTGTCCTTAATTTTAATTTCAGGCTACTTCGTCAGCCTGCAAATTTCATTCAGACCAATAGGTAAGTACAGGTATGGTACGATAATTGCATAGTTTCATTGTTAGAGTTAATCTCAAATTTCTACCGAAGATCTGGAAGTGCTCTGCAGTCCACCCAGTTATGATTTTAGTTACTTCTCTTTTATAATCTGGATCTGTACTTCTTGCACTTGTAATATTTATTCTTGCCACTTATAATATTACTTTGGTTTTAATTATTTTAATTCCCACCATCTTGGTTTGAGTGTGTAGGCCCTCAGCCGCGACCTCCCCCCCCCTCCCCCCCCCCCCCCCCCCCCCCCCCGCTGTCACAAACGGTCGACGTTGCTTGTGAAGGGACCCTTTGTGCTTTCTTTTTAACCTTTTGTTCACTTTCGTCAGCATTTGTTTGTTTTCTGGCTATCAGCTATCAATTTTTTGTTCTCTCATGCTCAGACATGTAACTCCGAGACAAGAACGCAGAAAACCGCATTCTGAACGCTAACGTTGCAGCGCATTCGCGCGCTCGGCCTGCTGGGCTGCGCGCAGAAACACGGCTCACCCGGCTTTAAATGTATCTGCTGCTGCCTGTTCAATTTCGGAAGGTACAGGCTTTTCTACACAAACAGACTCGCCGGAGACAAAACTTCGCTCCGGCACCGTCTTTGAGTTGCTCGGAAAAACGCCCCATGAGTTGCGATTCATGATGGCCCCGATAAGTTGTAGTTTTTCCGAGCACAACAACGAGTTGGCGGTTCAGTTTTGCGTTCGGTTCGAATCCCTGAAGTGAGCTCGGCAATGAAAATTATATATTTGCAATCATTGTAACGCTGTAAATAAATTCATTGAAATTTCTGCAGCATCGTGAACCAAATTTTAATGTGCGCCACTGAAGAGCTCTGGGCAGATAAAATTTGGAGCAATATCAATTAATCAAGTAAGGCGCCGCATTCTGCAGCGCCACTTAGTTTCGGTTCTTATGTTCACTGATTAAGAGTGGTCTGATTATTGTTCCTAAAACTTATTTACTGCAGAGAAGAAAATTTGGTCCTCAGAATATATAACATTAGTGTTTTTCTGTGAAAACTTTAAATGTCCACGAAAAGCCTAATCAGAGCGCTCCATTCGTCGCATCGATTCCCGCGATCAGTGCGGAAAGTTGGCTCTCGAGTGAGTGGTGTTCGCCAGTTTGGTTTGCTTTGGTTTATGGGGGTTTAACGTCCCAAAGCAACTCAGCCTATGAGAGACGCCGTAGTGAAGGGCTCCGGAAATTTCGACCCCCTGGAGTTCTTTAACGTGCACTGACATCACACAGTACACGGGCGTCTAGAATTTCGCCGCCATTGAAATTCGACCGCCGCGGGCAGTTTGGTGGTCTTGTTCGCTGCATTTGAAAGGTCTCTCGCGCCCGGCGTGTTTGAAGAGTACCGGTGAGGCAACAAATGTGAGCGAAGTAGGCGTATCGATATCGACTGTTAATAATAAAACCAACTTTTCTACTCAAATTATTATTTCTTCACTTTGCTTACTTGTCTTTAAAATCGAAGAATGCTGCGTCACTTGTTTATTTACGTAAACGAATAAGAACGCGTGCAGAACCCTGCAGCCCGTTTTGTCGCCAATTATTACGACTTTCGACACAGAGTTTCAGCAATAAAGGAATATTTTGGCTGAGAACTTCTGAGTAATAGGCGCGTGCGCAGTAAACTAGAAATCTTCTATCGCATACATTTCAGCAAAACCGGGATTGATAAGACTCTGTAGGTTCAGCTGCCACATTTTGTATATGCACGTTTTGATCATGCTTTTAAGGTACGGGAAATGAAATGTTGAACTAACGTTTATTAGAACTTTTTCTTTCCGCATGTCATATCTGTTTGGAACAAACTCCCCAAAAATGTCGCTGACTGCACAGCTGTGTAAGCGTTTCGTGCTTTTATTCATAGAATCCCTTAATCTTAACTTTGTATCATTTATGTACGGGCGTGTGTGTCTGATTTTGCTGTAAATTATGGCTGTTCCATGTGTTATTCGAATGTATTATCACCTGACTATAGCACTTATAAAGCTTGATTTCATTGTGCGCCCCCCCCCCCCCCCCCCCCCTGCAATGATGCCTTCAGGCGCTGCAGATGTCTGTGAATAAAAAAATTCTTCCTAAAGGCTACATTACGAAGCACAGTTGTTTAACTTGCCCGATAAGTTAATTCTGCCCTTCACGTGCTCTATGTAATGTGTTCATTTCCGTTTTCGAATGACGTCGCCAGGGCGCGGCTGCGCCGTGAAACTTTTCGCTGTCCTCTTTGAGCACAGTTCGAAGGAAATCGAATTCAGTGATTGCGGATTCTATTGTGTGCTTATTGTTTAGGTTGGTCTCCGACAGGTATGTGTAGGATTACTGTTTTCTAGTTCGCTTTTCTCTGCCGCTTCCCGCATGCAGTGGGTGCTCGACACTACCGCTGCGTACTCGGGGTTGGCTGACTGGCCGTTCAACAGTTGGATGCCACAAACATTCGTCTTTTTCTTCGCTGCGCGAAAGTTTCTCTTTAGAATGATCTCATCCGGATCGTCATTCGGCCGGTGGTCGTTTAAACACGAAAGACAAGAAGATGAGTAATGTACGTAGCCCTCTACAGCGGCGAAATGGAAAGTGTATTGCTGTTATCTCGGTTACCCTGAAATTACAGGGTCGTCCAAACAGTGCTCGCATTTCTGGTGTTCAAGTTTATAATTTGGTTGGTTAGGGAAGTTTCAACGTCCAAAAACTATGAGGGACACCGTAGTGGAGGGCTTGGGATAACTTCCAACTCCTGGGGTACTTCAACGTGCACTCATGTCGCACAGTACACGAGCGTCTAGAATTTTGCCTCCCTCGAAATGCGACCGCAGCGGCCGGGATTAAACCCGCGTCTTTCGTGTCAGCAGCCGAGCACCACAAGTTCTAAGTTCCAATTCGTGCGATATAGCAGCAGATATTGCAATATAGCAGCAGAAGCACAGCAGACGCCCTACTTCCGGGGCAAGCCGTCCAACTTCCGGGAGCTTGGCACGTTCTCGCTTCGGAGTGCGGGTATAAGCCATCCAGACACTTTGTGAAGATCAGCGGTGTTTCTTTCTCGAGGGTGTTGTTGCGGGCTAGTTTATTCGTCTCTTTGCCCTGTGTTCCCTTTTAAGCAGTGTTTCCTGTTTTCTTCACACCGGCGGATACCAGTGGGCATGAAAACTGCACAAATTCGAAGGATAATTCGTGTTATGTAAGACGGAGCTCTTCCTTGAAGCCCTCATGGCGAACGCGTTCGCTCTGTCGTCCGCTACCCCCCTTCCGCGATCCGCCCACTACTCTCCTACCGTGGTATCTTTGGATATATCACGAGACGGAAGGTGCGCCAACTTGAAATGGGCGTGGAAGCATATGGTGGTGGTAGTGGTTTTTTTATTAAATTAATATAGTGAAAAGTAAGGAAAAGATTTTTGCTAGCCCCGGCATCTGCCGTCGATACTGAAGCACCTGAGCTGGGGCAGCGAAAATAGAGGATAGCAGGCAGAATGGAGAAATGAAATGAAAGTAGTGAGGGGACAGGTAGAGAGGATAGAGGGAGAAGTAATATATACAAACTATTTACACAACAAGAAATGTGTCCAGGTTGTGCGCGTGATTAGTTGGAGGAATTAAAACGCATGCGCACAGCACTCTGTTGGCTACAACTGGAGTGGGGCGTCGAGTTATTAATCGTTCAAGGTAGAACTCGCGGAGCGTTCGATCACTGCGTGCAACTAGATGACGGAGAACAGACGGGACGTCAAGCCCGTGTGTTCGAGGAATGCAGAGAGGCTCACCAAGGTTCGCTCACGGGTGCGCGCACTGCCCTGCGGCCACAATAGCGTCTTGAGGGAGTCTGGTTGTATGCCCAGCGCCCTAAAGGCCGCGAGCATATGGCGACGAACATCGGTGAACGCGGCACAGTGAAGGAGCAGGTGTTCTAGTGTTCCCACTGCACCGCATCCGTCACACATGAAAAAAATGAAAATTCGTTTCGAAAATCGGTTTCTGAGGAACTCGTTCCTCATAATAATAATAATAATTGGCTTTCCCCCAAACACAATTATTATTATTATTATGAGGGACAAAAACGACGCAGTAACTATCTCACATATCTCGGTGGACACCCGAACTGCGCCGTAAGGGAAAGGATAAAGGAGGGAGGGAAAGAAGAAAGAGGGGCCGTAGTGGAGTGCTCCGGAATAATTTCGACCACCTGGGGATCTTTAGCGTGTACTGACATTGCACAGCAGACGGGCGTCTTTTTGCGTTTCGCCTCCACCGATACGCTGCCGCAGCGGTCAGGTTCGAATCCGGGTACTCCGGATCAGTAGCCGAGCGCCCTAACCACAGAGCCACAGACCATTTGCTCCACGCAAGCGGGCTCCGGAGTCCGGGAACACGATCGAACCGAAGACCACAAGCGGAACAAGGCCGTATATTCCACTGGTCGTATATTAACCAAAACGGGCCTGTGCGGAGCCCAACCGGGAACTCACCTGTGAAGCGTGAAAACGATCGTGCCACTCCAGTCCTCTCAGCCGCTAATGCCAACCAGCCTTCGCTTATTCATGCGCTAAGTCGGCAAGTTTAGGTCAAATAATTTTTATCAGCCACATTGCCTGTCGCACCGGGTCTCGAAAATTTTCTGGCGAGCAGGTTTAGAACCGTATTGGCATAGGCCCCAGTTCGTATCCGAACAAGCTTAGGAATACGAAGGAAGGCTCGTAAGATTGAAGATGCCTCTGGTCTTTCCGAGGAATGACATGCAACAGCAAGCAAAGGAAGCAAGAAGCAGTGAAGAGAAGAACGCTGACAAATTGGACCAGGCCAGTTTCTTAGGACGAATGTGGTGGGCGGGAAATGCTAGAGCCCCGGGTTGGTATACGCTTAGGAGAAAAGGTCGAGGGGGCGTGCCTTGACGCGCTCCTGAACCCGTGGCCCCAGAGGGCGCAAAATGGCATCTGTGACCACTAGGGATGGCGAGAGGAACGAGAGAGAGTGAGAGGAAGAGGCGGAGAGAAGGGATCAAGTTCGCGCCCCATTAGGCTTCCCCCAGTGACGGGGCGCCGCAATTGCCGCGGTCGTCGGCTGACCGCGGCCGTCGCACGTCGATGGGGCCGTCCTCGAGCCAAAGCCGGGCCAAGCCGAAGCCAAGTGAAGAGTGAAAGGAGGCGTCGAGGAGGGTAGGGTCGCGGAATAAGAGATCTCGTTCTGTGCTGGCGCTCTCTCCATGAATAATGCAACTCGGCCTTTTAGCGTCCGTCTGCTCGCGCAGCGTTCAGCTTCGAGCCGAGGTTACAGCCGCCGAGCGCAACTGGAGTCGCCACCTGGCGTTGTTTACCGCAAGTTGATTTGGCTCTTGTCACTCGTCTGTCGTTTCGCGCGTTCATAGTAGAGAGATAACCGTCATTGCAGATTACTATAAACCTTGGCTGCGGCAAGTGAAGCCCTTCGCTTTTCCGTAAAGCTCCTTGTGTGCTATCCGACGCTATGTTCGCTTAACGGGGTGGATTTTCGTGGAAACCACCGTCACGCGGGGTCGCAGAAAGGCTACGGGGCAATGAGATATCTAGGACAGGGAACCCGCTGCTACAGCACGTTAAAGCTGTTGTAGATTATTGTCTTTGTCCTTCAATGTCAGTGATAAGGGTGACGCTCAATCTGCCGCGTCGACGGACTTTTGCACCGAAGACTTCGCGTTACCGTCTTACACTTCCTGGCGACAGCTCTTCAGTGTTGCCGGCTTGCTGCCAGACGCCCACGGATGATGACACGCACTGTCAAGAGTAAAAGTGATAGTAGTTCCATGCCGCTCTATTTTCGGGTCGCGGCTGCTGTCGAGACAGGCGAGGAGGTAACTGTTTTTATCAAGAGACACATTGTCAGTTTGTCTTTTCGACCCGTGGGGCTGCCGCTTTGCGAAAGGCATCGCAAGAACATCGAATGTTCAACTGCGCGTTGTGAGGATCACTTTCGCTCTCGGTATTAAATCTGTGTGAATACAATGGTGCCGCATTTAACCTTTTCAACAGCGCAACGCATTGGTGCACTCGCCAACTTTTGCTGTGACATACATTCTTCAAATGGAGACGAAAGCTTAGATAGCATTTTGTGGGCACCGTGTTAATCGATGGAGCATTTGTTCCATTTTCTGTGCAAAAAAAAAAATGTGCGTCGAACACGTCCAATGTTCTCTAATTACTCTGCGTAATGAGAGTTTTCCAAGCGCAACATAATAATCCAGGTTGTAAACAGCCGTTCATCCTGTTCCGAAGCGACGGAAGTCCCTGGCCTTCCTGATTCGCTCGTTCCCGCTTATCGTCGCACAGCAGCTACAGACCGCACTTCTGTCAGCTTGCAAGGAACGTCGCGCCGACCGGTAGATGGCGAGCGCATTCGGGTCACGCCGCGAGAGGAAACATTTCTGACGCGTGAGCGCGCGCTTTTCGATTGAGGGTGCGCCGCGAAGAAACATGCAAAGAAAAAAGGCGGACATAACTGGAATGCGAAAGCCGAAAGAAATCAAAGCGCATCAAATCTGGCTCTCTTCTCGAGCGGGCTCCTGAAAGCGCGCGTCAGGGTGGGAGCGCGAGAGCGTTTGCAGCAGTCTAAAGTAGGCAGCGCACAGCGTAGCGAGCGCTCTCTGGCGGCAGCAGCCGGAAACAACCGCGCGGCGCTCGTCGCGGTGGCAGATCGGCGTGGAAATAAGCCTACACGGAACGCGGAAAGCGCTGCGAGCGTCGACTGGTGGGAGGAGGGGGAGGTCGCAAATTGCCTCGCGTTTGTCAGCCGGCCGTTATTAAATCAGCGCCCGCGGCGGTGAAGACCACCAGAGGGCAGCCCCTCCACCGTTTGTTGGTTTGTTTATCGTACCCTCTGCTCTCATTTCACTCCGGGGCTTGTTTCTTTTCCTCCTCCTCTTACTCCCTCTCCTCTCCACGTCTCTCGGAGCTGGGGTCTGCTTCCTCTGCGGAGAGGGAAATCTCGCGGTGTTTCTTTGAGGGATCTGTGCGGCCGTGTGCTTTGTTGATTGCCCCCGAACAGACGGGACCGGCTCTTCTCCAGCTGTCTTTGAGACGGCGCCAGCGTTTCGAATGCGAGGCAAGCCTGCGCTATTCGTGTGACGATTCCAGTGAATACAAGCTAGCAGTCATGGGTCTGCCTACTTATCCGATCCTTTGACCCACTGAACACATTGCTCTGTAGGGTTAGAGATAGGGTGGATCGGAGAAAAGGAATTTTGAAATTTCCTTTCCCCAAAAATCAATTTTCAATGATCAAAAGCATTTTTTTTTCTGTTTTAATTTTTTTCCTGAGGCATGGGAGGCACGAAAAAAAAAACGAATGTGGTACAGTGGTATTTGAAAGCACTGCGATGTACAACAAATGCAGTGAACACTGAAACAGCGTTGACCGACAGCGTAAAAAATAGTAATAATAATACTACTAATAATAATCAGAACGCGAGGAAGTCCCCTTCGTTTACCATTGTTTCAGATGAAACGCAATTCATATTTGAGCAATTATATCTTGCTTACTTAGCTGTCGCGGTGACTAAGTTGTTATGGCGCGCGGCTGCTGACCCGATAGACGAGGGTTAGATCCCGGCCGCGGCGATCCCATTTTGATGGTGGCGAAATGTGAGATGCCTATGTACTGTGCGACGTGAGTGCACGTCAAGGAACCCCAGGTGGTTGAAATATCCGGAGCCCTCCTCTGCGGCGGCCCTGATAGCCTGAGTCGCTTTGGGACGTTAAACTTCATAAAATTATAAAACCAGTCTTGATTACTTGTCAGTTAAAATCATATATTTAAAGGACTGGGGCACTAAAACTTGGCCTGCTGTATTCTCCTGTCGTGTATTTTTTTGTATTTTCTGTATTCTTGCGTATGTTTTTCTTCCCGTTCGAACTGAATGGGTCCCAAGAGGCTATCAGGTAGGGTTCGAGGTTGTATGTTGCATAAGTGGGCCACTCCTCGCGAAAGTTATTAAATTATATTTAATAAAGAGGCGCTAACTGGTTCTTATATAAGCGTAAAAAATTTGCTTTCACAAGAAAAAGAAGGGCTTGTAGTCTTTTCTGAAGATTCGAAAACATCCAGAGCTTGCTTCCTCATTTATGAAAATTGGAGTGGCCGAGCGCTTTGAGCATCCGCCTCGCATGCAGGAGCTACGGGGATCAATCCCCAGTGCCGCCGGGCACCCACCGGTGATGCAATGAGTACAGACTTTCCCATGCCTAGTGCTCGGCTTAGTCACGTGAAAAGCTAGGGAAATAGGTCTTTGACGAAAATAAATCGCGCCATTGTGCTCTTTAGCCGCAGGTGCCCTTGCGCCAAAAAAAAAAATCATCATCATCATCATTATTATGAGAAATGTATAGCTACTATTGTCAAGCGTCTTGCTGATAGACAGAAAAAGTACGATTTCATCAAAATACTATCCTGCGTTGCAAAGTTAGGAGATACTACGCGAGATATCTTTCGTCATCATCATCATCATCAGCCTGACTACACCCACTGCAGGGCAAAGGCCTCTCCAATGAACCCTGTCCTTTGCAAGCTGCGCCCACCGTATGCCCGCAAACTTATTAATCTCATTTGCCCACCTAACTTTCTGCCATCCCTTGCTACGCTTGCCTTCTCTTGGAATCCACTCCGTTACCCTTAAGGACCAGCAGTTGTCTTGCCTGCGCATTACACGCCCTGCCCAAGCACATTTCTTCCTCTTGATTTCGACTAGGATGTCATTGACCCGCGTTTGTTCCCTCACCCACTCTGCCCGCTTTCGGTCTCTTAACATTACACCTATCATTTTTCTTTCCATGGCGTTGTCTTAGCCTTCACGTTTCTGCCCCGTAGGTGAGTACTTGGTCGCGTGTTTCGATTTCCTAACTACCTGCAGGCCCATTATCACAATAATATCAGGCACTTCAAAGTTGTATGCCTGGTCGCCGCAGCGAAGCGTTTCCACGTCGAATGAGGCTGGTTTATGATCACCCCTGCGTACCATTGAACTTTCACGTGTCAACTGCATCAGAAACATTTCCTCAGTGCCAAGCTCTCCAGGAACCCTTGAAATCTGTGCACGTATATACTCTCCTCTTTAACGATGATCATCAGTTTCAGCCATACAGAGAAAGGCGCGTTCAATGGTCTTATATTCAGGCAGTGAAGCCAACCTATGTGAGCGAAAGGTATACCGGTGGATCTCGCAGGGCCTGCTTCGATCGCATGTGTACCGCAGGTTTTTGGTGAAATAACCTGTACTCTATTTTTAATGAGAGATTATCTCGCTCATAGGGCACTTGCAAAATTATTTATTCTATGATGGGTGGTGGATAATTCCGAAGCACCGTACTTTGCAGCTTCGATGTGGAGCAGGCTATATGCGTAGCGGGTCCCATGCGACACGCTGCCAATACGCCAACGGGCGGTAAGCCACAACAGCAAGATCGCCCCTATTGTAGGCGCAGTGTATTCTTACCACTAGGGGACAAATAAGCTTATGGATTGGCATGTTTTATGTGCCGGATCATCGATACGTCGAATTATTTCGCCACCCCTCGAGTTTTGTATGAGTGGGAACGACTACGTATGTATTTGAGTGTATTGAAACAATATAGCAACATATGTACAGCACAAACTAAGGGCCGGGGACAAAATGCACAAAACCTCCAGCTGACAAGGTCCTCTGACCCCCAGTATTGTTCATAGCGATGAATTTGGAACCTCTAAACATTTGAGGGAGCCGAAATCAGTGGCAGAGAACCTGCAGAGAATTTCAAGAGAACGCGATTTAACATAATTGTTAGGACATGGGCCCAACACTTGTTACATGCTTATAAAACCGAAATAAATAGGTTCGAACGAAAAACAGTCAAGAGAAAGAAAAATTTGGGGCATACATCAGAACACTTTAAATCCTTACAAACATAAGAAAAGGTAGGCACAGAATTTGTAAACCAAATTAAGTCCTTTTATTGAAAAGCAGTCACTACGAAAAGAAAAAGGTGTACATTAGAGCAATTTCCCCTTAAAAGCGTTTGAGGAAAGAAAAATAAAGCTGGCCTATGTATTGATTTTTCAAAGGAATTCAATTGCCTAAACCACTCAACACTATTAGGAAAATTAGAATTGTATGGCATCAGAGGAACCTCACTAGTGTTAATAACCACATACTTGCAACATAAAAAGCAATATGTAGCAATAGAAAGTCAGTGTTCACCTACAAAACAGTTACTGCTTGTGTACCTCAAGTGAGCCTCCTGGAGCCCTTGCTATTCAGTTTCTATATTAATTATATTACAAGCATCCCTTCAACTGTAGAGTTTATAATCAATGCTAATTACGCTATCTTGTTTCGAAGTAATCGTTACAATTCACTGGAATACTTCAAATGAATACTTACCAACTCGCCCAGTCCTCAACCTTGTTGAATTCACTGGAACATAGCATCAACAGAGCTCCGAGCAATCTAACTTCTTGGAGTGTCGCAAATTCACAACTAAACAGCAAGAATACAAAGGTTGTTATCTTCACTTCAAGGCAATCAACTACAAAACCTATCCATTTAACCCTTGGAAGCTCAAATATAGAAGTCATTGACGCAATAGAAACACTTTGTGTGCATTTTCATAAACATATGTTATGGGACGCTCGCGTTAACATCATTTCCCAGATCTGAAGAAGCGTCGGCATATTATCAAAATTCAAACATTTTTTTACCGACATCAGTTAAGTTGCACTTGTATAATGCGTTATATCGGTCACATGTGGACTACTATTTTTTTTGTATGGGGAAACGCAACTTTTACAAATTTACAACAGATTCACACCCTACAAAGAAAAAAGCTCTACGTCTCGTCGCAGAGGAAGATCCGTATGCTCACATTAGAAATCTTTTTACGCAGCTTAAAATTCTCCCTGTACATAGTCACTACTGTTTTTCATTACCCAAACGATACAAGTGTACGTACAAAACAGTGAGGTTCTAGTTAAAATAATTTGAAATCTAAATTGAAGACAAGGTAGGTCCACAGCACGGTTAACTGAAATTTGGAAATTTTCACTCCTGACGCGTACAACTTTCAGACGATAAATGCTTGAATATTCTTTACTGTCCTTGCTAAATAATCTTCATAAACACAATATAAACATACAGAGCGTTAGCATTCGAAATTTGAAGATTTTTTTTCGCGCAACAGGAGTGATGGGCATGTTCGCTAAGTATTGTATAATGATGTAAATTTTGTTCTAGAAGTATGACATAACTAATCTTCATTTTGTACTAGGAGAATCTGTATGTATGTTGGTACGTATGTTAACCTGAAATCTGCTGTATGCCTTGTGAGAAAGGGGGGGGGGGGGCTAGAACCTCGTCAAGTGATATTCTTTCATTGCTGTTCGAGCCCTTTCCGCTTTGACGGAAATAAACGTCAAACTTGATGATTTCTGAACAATTCCTTGTTGCAACATGTCGCGGACCTGTACATCAATAATCTGATGTTCGAAGGGCGAGACGCGGTATGGCGTTTGTAGAATAGGGTCTACAGATCCGGTATTGATCATGTGATGGTCTTGGAAAGTGGAATCAGCGGTGGTTGATCTCGAGCGAAGTAGAACGCGTGCGCGTGCTTCGAAAAACCTTCCATCAATATCCAACGGTCGTTGGTGAGTAAGAGTTTGTTGAACAGAGCCAGGAATTGAGAGTCAGTCAGGTCGCGACGTCTATTTGTACGAGCAACGCTGTCACTGAGAGCGGCGGCTGGCACAGAAAGGCGTTCTTAAAAGCCGTCCAGTTTCAAACCGCGCGCTAATACGGCAGCTTCTTTGGAATGAGGAATGATGATGGCACGGCCCGCGTTCGCTCTAACGACGCTGCAGGGCACCAGCGCACCCTTCTTCGCGCAGGCACGGGAAGTGGGCACCACCAGAGCATCGAAAGCCTCGGAAACCGAGCTCGAGGACACAACTGGGACGAAGATAGCGGACGTCACAGGAACGGCGGTATCTTCGGAGACAGAAAACGCTTCGGGATACCGCTGCGAGTCTGCTAAGAGGGCGGACAGAAGACTAGGGCTCAGTAATATCCCGCCACTGCTGGAGTCGATAGCTGCGCCGCACTGCTGTAAAAAGTCGACACCCAGGATGATGCCATGCGTAAAGCGAGGGAGCGCCGTGATCAGTGATCGCTGCCTTTACATAAAAAATACCAAGCGGAACCAATAATTCTTCTTCTACGCCACGAAATATAATAGCACTATCCCAATCGAACACTATCTTACGTCCTAGGCGGTTCTTGAAATTTATACTCATCACCGAGACTGTGGCACCAGTATCAACTAAGGACATAAGGTAAAAGCATTTCATACATTTCATTTTCACAACTAGGTGCCTCATCATTGACCACAGGTCTCACATTTCACGCCCCTCTTACGCGTTGCATGCGCTTTCTCTAATAATCAGTCTCTTTCATTGTCAACGTCATGGATGGAGTGCTGACACACATGCCGCCCGCCCTGTGATTTTCAAGCGCTTCGATTATGTCCCGGACGACATATCTGGCAGCACTCCATCCATGACGTTGACAAACAAAAAGAGATAAATATGCGCAACCTCATGCCATGAATGAGGAGCACGGCGATTGTGATGCCTATGGCTAATGAGGGGCGCCTGCGAGCGCAGAATGAAATGGACATATGTCATATGACCGCAAATTAAAAGTTTAGTTGAAGTCTAGCGGGTATTCTGCCTAGTTATGCGCAGAGTGTAGTAGTGTTTGTGTGTGTTGTAGTGTCTGCAAGCTTCCAGCAAAGACTATTTAGGAAGTGAACTGTCCTCATTAAATGCATTAACCGTAATGAAGGAGCGCGGCTCGAAGTGAAGCTCTCACCGCAGCTGATGCCGCTCGGACACAGATGCTTCCCTCGCATGCAATAGAGGGAAGTTGCGCAGCTTTTATTCACAGGCATCGAGATGGCTCCATGGGGTCCTCAATCGAAGAGACCGAAGCCCATGTCGTCATCCTCCTCTTCCGACTCCTCCTTCTTCTCTTCCTTCTCGTCCTCTGGCTTGCCGCCTCCAGGAGCTGGGGCTCCAGCCGCAGCTGCTGCCGGAGCAGCTGCAGCAGCTGGTCCTGCACCAACTCCTGAGCCGACGTTGGAGATGAGACTCTTCAGGTCCAGCCCTTCCAGTGCCTGGCCAGTACGGCTCGATCTCGACGCCGGCAGCCTTCAGGATGGTGCTGATCTTCTCAGCGGTGACTGCAATCTCGTCGTCCTGGAGGATGAGAGCGCCATAAACGCAAGCCAGCTCGTCGTTGGAAGGCATGATGACTTCGTGAACTTGTTACATGGAATTAATGGCAAATATTTCTAGTGCACGCTGCTCGATTAGCCTTAGCTCCCGAGGGTGGCTAAGTGGTTATGGCGCTCGGTTCCTGACCCGAAAGACGTGGGTTCGATCCCGGCTGCGGCAGTCGAATTTCGATGGAGGCTTAATTCTCGATGCCCGTGTGCTTTGTGATGCCAGTTCACGTTAAAGAGCCCCAGGTGGCCGAAATAACCGGAGAGCTTTACTACGGCGTCTCTCTAAGTCTGAGTCGCTTTGGGAAGTTAAACCCCCATAAACGAAACCAACCTTTTCCAATCACAGCGTCGATGACGTTTGCAAGTATACGGAAAAGTCCTTGTATGAGTTACTCTCTGAGGTGTGCTTGCGCGTGCATATTTTATACGCCATTGCGGCTCCGTTTTTTGGCTCTGCAAACGTAGTGGAAGTGTTCCAAGTGCGTGTAGTGCAAAGTATTTGCGTACGTGCGGCTCTTAGAGCGCCGCGCATGGTCAGCTTGACGGTCCTTCCTCAGACTCGGATTTAGAGCTCGCCTCGATCTGCGCGCTCTTGGTGACAATATCGAAGCTTCCAACCGAAGGCATACCACTGGAGAACTTTCCCTCCTTTCGCCGTTCCTCCTCTCATTCATTCATTCTGTGGAATTCAATAATTTTTCCGCATGCACACACTGATGTTCCCTCCAGAAGGCGCTTACACAAGCTACATCAGCTGAACACCGCGCGTTTTCCGCGGATGTACACCACTCGAATATCTTATGCACGGGCACCAAATGTTTACGCAAAGCATCGCTTCTGTTTTCTGCCCAGTGTATAGGAACTAATTAATCTCCAGGGCCAGCGACGGCTCCTTTTGGGGAGGTGGGCCTGCGGTGGAAGCTCGAATGTGATTAAGAAAAGTGGACAATGGACAAACACTACACCGGCAACCTCTGCGACTACCTCAGCAAAAGTGGGCTTCACTCCTGCATTTAACTTTCTATCTCCTGCATTCCATTCCTCCTTTCTCAATTTATGCCTCATGGTACACTTCTCGAATAAAAACAAGATGAAAACATGGAAGACCACGCACGCGCAACGCGCTTCACACGTTTATGACGTGCATGCATGGGCGTATCTGCTTCATCATCATCATCATCGTCGTCATCACCGCCACCACCATCATCATCATCATCAGGCTGACTACACCCACTGCAGGGCAAAGGCCTCTCCCGTGTCTCTCCAATTAACCCTGTCCTTTGGCAGCTGCGGCAACCGTATCCCCGCAAGCTTCTCAATCTCATCCGCCCACTTAACTTTCTGCCGCCCCTTGCTACGCTTGCCTTCCCTTGGAATCCACTCCGTTACCCTTAAGAGGCAGCGGTTATCTTGCCTTCGCATTGCATGCCCTGCCCAAGCCTATTTCTACCTCTTGATTTCGGCTAGGGTGCCATTAACCCGCGTTTGTTCCCTCACCCACTACAATTTCAGAATGACCGCAGTTTGCACAAAGTAGCCGATTCGACGGCTGAAGTGAAAACGAATTCGCTTTCACCGACAGCATAGAAAGTGCAACAGAGCGCCAATAACGTCGAGAGCTTG